>NW_027176805.1:790000-1323392 GCF_023349555.1 Cebidichthys violaceus
TTTGACTTCCAACAGTCAACACGTCAACCCAAACCCACGTCTTGCATCATGAAAAGTGGACATTCTGGAGAAGTCTGGCAGCAGCAGTTTCCAGTTTTTCTTCAATGTATATAATTCTTCATGAAATATTTTGATAAGAGGAAGTAATTCTTTTTTTAAGACTGTTATATCAGAGGTAAAGAGACTGTTGACGTATTCTTCTCCTATGTGCCTTCATCCTCGCCTCTGTAGGTTTGCCCACTTCCTCCCTCCCTCTGCCTCCAAGGCCATCTGCTAGACACACTGGTGAATTGTATGGGTTTTTTTAAAAAAAAATTTAGATACAGATGGAAGGGAGGGGATAAAGAGACAGGGTCATGAAATCTCTGACCTAATCTCATCTGGGCGAAGTGGAGCGGTGGCAGGTGGAGGCATTGTAAGCTCAAAATACGTTTCCACAGGAATCTTTAAAAACGGAGGTGTTTGACAAAGAAAATCCCTCCTTTTTAAAAAAAAAAACAAAAAACACTGCAGTGAATGCAAACACGGACGTGTAGGCTGCTGCACTGCTGCAGTCATACATGACTCCAGAACGCACAGCTGTAATCACAATCCCTTTAATCACCATGTACAATACAGCCATGATAATGCACTGTGAGCTGACACACACCACAGGGATTACAGGACCACTCACACACACACACACTCACCGTGACACAGAATAGATAGAGGCGCCACATGATTTACATGTTTACATTTTTTTTTTTGTTCTCAGGATCCGAAGATGGGCTTTGGCATCGCAGTGTCGGGGGGGCGAGACAACCCGAATGACGATAGCGGAGAGACGTCCATCGTGGTGTCCGACGTCCTGCAGGGAGGACCTGCTGACGGCTTCTTGTTGTGCGTACCGTTGTTTGCTCGTGATTTAGTATGAAAACTCCACACAGCACGCTCAGAAAACATTTGCAGACTGTAAAGAAGTTTAAATATGAAAATGTATGGATTCAAGTTATGTCTTCCATCCACATTTAGCAGCCTGAGAACACCCAAAATAGCAGTTTTTTTGCATGTAGCATTAGCTCATATCAATGTGTTTGTGTTCAGTGAGAATGACCGAGTGATCCAGGTGAACGCCATCCCCATGGAGGGAGCCCTCCACTCCTTCGCTGTCCAGACCCTCAGGAAGTGTGGCAAAGTGGCAAAAATTGTAAGTGAAGCTTATTCTCCCTTTTGTTGCATGCAAGTGTTCGTGTGTGTGTGTGTGTGTGTGTGTGTGTGTGTGTGTGTGTGTGTGTGTGTGTGTGTGTGTGTGTGTGTGTGTGTGTGTGTGTGTGTGTGTGTGTGTGTGTGTAACTGGAGGGGAAATATAATCACATGTATTGCTTCGCCTCTCCTTGTATTTCTTCTCTGTCCCTCCACTTCTCAGGTAGTGCTAAAGTGACCTCTGACCTTTTTGTTTTTATTGAATAAAAGTCTTGTTTAATCAACAGACAGTCAAGAGGCCCAGGAAGGTTCCAGTAAATATGCTGAACCGCCCCCCGTCACCTGACGACAGAGTCTTTAACAACGACTACAATGAAGATTACAACTACGAGCAGGACCGCCGCAGTGTGTACAGCGGCCGCAGTGGAGGCGGGCGGGACCACAGCCCGGAGAGGGAGCGAGGCGGGGGAGGCTACACGGATTCTGGCTACCAAACACGGGAGCGCGACTACGACCGGGACTACGACCGGGACTACGACCGGCGGGACCGCGGCAGGAGCACGGAGAGAGACCTGAGCCCGGACCGGCAGTACAGGAGAGATGGCAGCAAAGGTCGCACCTTGGACAGAGAACGCAGCCCGGATCGCCCCTACAAGGGCGACTACAGCCCGGACAGAAGGTACCGCAGCGAGCGCACGTTAGACAGAGGCCACAGTCCCGATCGGCGCTACCGCAGCGAGCGAGCCCTCGACCGGGAGGTCAGCCCAGACAGACGCTACCGCAGCGAGCGAACGCTGGACCGCACCAACAGCCCAGACCTGCGCTACGGACGCGAGAGCCACAGCCCGGCGCGAGGCCGGGGGCGCGAGCGCAGCTTCGAGCGAGGACGCGAGCGCAGCTTCGAGCGAGGACGCGAGCGCATCCCCAGTGACCCGAGGAAGTTCGAGGAGCCGATGAAGAGGAGCGGGAGCAGGGACCGTCTGGAGCGTTCGCCGTCACCCGCCGCCATGCCCATTCCTCTGGCCCGCCCCGCCCGGGACATGGAGCCACTGGAGAAACCCATGAATGTGCTGCTGCTGAAGAACCGGCCTAACGAAGGTGAGAGACTGATGAATAGTTGGTACTAAAACAGGTAATACGTTTTTTAGCCTACTACTAAAGCTAGGTGTCTTTTATGTATAGATGGTTTATGTGTTATTATACAAAGGTGATTATTTTCTACCATTTTTTCCAGAGTATGGCCTTCGTCTTGGCAGTCAGCTCTTCATCAAAGAGATGACTAGCACAGGACTGGCCTGCAGAGATGGGAACCTGCAGGAAGGGGACATTATATTAAAGGTAGGGTCGAGGTTTTTCTTCAAAGTGCAGATTGAGAACACGCTTTGTGTCACAATAGAATTGTATATCAAATTTGAACTTGTGTGGGGGTTGGATGTGGTTATTTGGAATGCTGTGTATCTTATTTGAAAACTAAATCAAAATACAGGAAGATTTCTTTCATGTTCTTGTTTTGTGGAGGTTTCAAACCTCTCATCAGTCTCTCTCCATAACAATTCTGTTTGATTACATAACTGCATTGCTTCTTTGTGGTTAGTGCAGTGATCTCCTCTCTCCCTCTCTCTGTCAGATTAACGGTACGGCGACCGAAAACCTGTCGCTCACCGACGCAGGGAAGCTGATCGAGAAGTCCCGCGGGAAGCTGCAGCTCGTGGTGCAGAGAGACAAGCAGCAAGTGCTGATCCGAGTCCCCCCGATGGTCGACAGCGACTCTGAGCTCGATGGTGAGAGACACTCGAAACTGAAAAGCAGCCGGTCCTATCCGTCGTAAAGGCGAACCTCGCGAGTGGCTGCCCTCAGCATATATAAACCCGCTGCGTACAAACGTCATACGAATCAACTGTAGAAACGTTGCTGTTGTTGTTGTTGTATTTATCCATCAAACTTGTTTTCCCTTCATAAAATAAAAGTTTTACTCACACATCAGTTTTTAGTTTTATTTAAAAGTGTGCAAATATTTAAAGAAGTAGTTCTAGCACTATGAGCTAAGCAGAGATTCACCAAACTACCATCATTATTGTTTTCTACCGTCACGATTACGCACTCTTTTATACCTGGTTTTACTGTCACATGACCAGATGGTGTGCTGTGATTGGTCAGTACCAATCTAGACAAGTGGTGTGAGTGGATTGTTCACTGACCAAATGTTTGCGGGGGGGGGGTTGGATAGCCGGAAGACTTGTGACCCACTTTGTCTGGTTTTGGTGTGTGTGTGTGTGTGTGTGTGTGTGTGTGTGTGTGTGTGTGTGTGTGTGTGTGTGTGTGTGTGGGTGGGTGGGTGGGTGGGTGGGTGGGTGGGTGGGTGGGTGTGTGTGTGTGAGAAAGTGCTCACTCGCCTCAGGCAGGGTGATCTAATCCCCCATCATAATCTGCTATTGGAGAGAATTTCATTAATTTTAGGTCGGCACCGCAGCAGCCGTTCAGCTCTCTGTGAAGGCCTCTGAGAACAATAGGGGCTGATTGTGTTGCGTGAGGAGTTTTCAGCTCTGCGAGGTCCAAATCACCTGAAGTGCATCTACTTAATTTTGATTCGTAATGGATTGTTGTGCTTCGTTAATCATGTCACGCTAAAATACACGGAGATGCAATCTGGACTGTTTTTCCTTGGAGCCGATACTACATGTAATTACTGGGCGTACTCCACTTTGTAGTGATATGACCTTCATTTGAGTGTGTGTGTGTGTGTGTGTGTGTGTGTGTGTGTGTGTGTGTGTGTGTGTGTGTGTGTGTGTGTGTGTGTGTGTGTGTGTGTGTGTTCCCTGACCTGTAGGCCATTTGAATTGTGTGAAAGCCTCAAAAACGCAGGTGCATTGAGGAGAAATTAAACCCAAATGCCTCATGGACACTTAAGTCTTCAGTTCAGAAAGGATGCTTTATTTGTGTTAAATATTCAATGTGTTTGTTGTTGTGTTTTGCAGACATCTCCGAGATCGAGTCGTACCGCTCCTACTCTCCTCAGGATGACAGGCGGCCCCACCACTCCGACCTCTCCTCGCACTCCTCCAACGAGAGGCTTAGAGAGAAGCCTAGGTAAGCCGTCATTAATTCTTGAGCCATGAGAAGTATTTATTCCCCCCCCCCACGCAAGAATTGAACTGCTTGATTCTAGTGGTTTGTTATGATCAAAGCCCCAAAGAGTCCGCTAAGATATCCCCAGTGATTGTGTTATCTGTGTGTTGCTTAATACACCAGGGAAATCAGGACAATGCAGGATTATGTTGATTTGTGTTTCATGAAGCTTAGCCAATCACATTAAAAAAAAAATGACAGTGGTGATAATTATGAATTTTTTATCTTGGATTTTATTGAGGGGGAATTTCTCTGCAATGACTAAGCGCTATAATGTTTGATTTGTTTGTGTATTTCTGTGTATATCCTATCAGAGTTTAACCATATGTTGTGAATTACCAGAGAGGACCCACCGAACAGACTGGCAAAAATGGGCGCCATGCCAACACCATTCAGAGTGCCCGACAGGGCTGTAGAAGACACGCCCCCTTTGCAGGCAGAGAGGGAGGAGCCACGGTCAGAAACTCTACCAGGTACACAAGTGTCTCCTTCTGAGTATATAGTACTTTGATCGTTGACCGGCTTTGAGAGATTATGTAAAAAAAAATATGAATATGTTTCTTCAGTGCCAGCAGTAACCGTAGCACCGAGGGTTCATGCTGCTCATAAGGTGCCAATGAAGCCCAGCATAGAGGACCAGGACGTTTATGGGTCAGTATATCGCAAATGGTTCTTCAGTTGTTTTTTAGACCACACTGTTAAATCAGCTCTCTCTGGGTTCTTACACTAGAGACCCATAGCTATTGCACATGAAATGATCTCTTCCGTTTAAATATATGTATAATAAGTTCTTTCTTTCCCCGGCCAGGCCGAACACAGTGATGGTGCGATTCCACAAAGGGGACAGCGTGGGTATGAGGCTGGCAGGAGGAAACGATGTGGGCATCTTCATCGCTGGCGTTCAGGATGACAGCGCAGCTGAGCAGGAGGGTCTCCGCACAGGAGACCAGATCATGAAGGTGACACTTCTTTTATTCCACATTAATTGATTAATAACCCACATTTCGGATCCCGATTAGACTCTGAGCATGTTGTAGGCACCAACTAGTGAACAGCACTGCAAACAAAGAGTCAAAATGAAGTATCCTATCTGCTGGTCTTGTTGTATTTAAGTCTTTTCTACACTACACCGCTCTCTCTAATGTTTTTTTCTGGTCTGTTTCAGGTGAACAACATGGACTTCCGGGGCATGGTGCGTGAGGATGCCGTCCTCTACCTCCTGGAGATTCCCAAAGGAGAAGATGTCACCATTCTTGCTCAAAGCAAACCTGAAGGTACTGGGCTGCGTGGGTAATGGCTGCTAGGGGCGGTGATGTATAGAATATACTGTAATGGGGCTTGTTGTACATGACCAGGCACAGCAAAACCAAAGTGGACACACTGGAGCTTAGGTGTTGTCTGTTTAGTAAAACAAACATATGCTAGATTTTTGGATCATTTTAAAGAGATACACCATGAAGATATAGAAAGGCAGTGGACCCAGAACTGTGGGAGAGGTTGAGGTTTAGTTTTGTGGATCTTACCTTGTGACACTCAGTGAGTGGACGTATCCAGAATGACAGGATTGTCTTTTTTTTCCCGTTTGTGTTCTGTTTCAGTGTACAAGGACATTTTAGCATCTGGCAGAGGTGATACTTTCTTCATCAGGACCCACTTTGAGTTCGAGAAGGAGGCTCCTCAGAGCCTTGCTTTCACCAGAGGAGAGATCTTCAAAGTGACGGACACACTTTATGATGGCAAACTTGGCAACTGGCTGGCAATCCGCTCTGACAAAGACAACCAGTTGCGGGAGAAAGGAATCATCCCCAACAAGAGCAGGTGTGTGCGGGCTTGTGGTGGTTATGAATGTAGGGTTGAGTGTTTTGTTAAATGAATCGCCATGATACGTGATGCCGACTAAAGCTCTTTTTTTATTTCATCTCACAGAGCAGAGCAAATGTCCAACGTCCAGAATGCTGCTCGGGTGGCATCGGGCAACGACAGAGGAGACTTCTGGAGGCTGAGAGGTCAAAGGGCGGCGAAGAAGAAAGACCTGCGCAAGAGCCGAGAGGACCTGAGTGCAGCTCCAGTCACCACCAAATTCCCTGCATACGAGAGGGTGGTCTTACGTGAAGGTAAAAAAGTGATCCCCTGGTCACTCTGCAGTTTCACACAAATATATATTTGGTGTGTTTTCTCTGTCTACTTGGGACTAAATATGTATTCTGTTGCATGTCCAGCTGGTTTCAGGAGGCCTGTGGTGATATTTGGGCCCATTTCCGATGCAGTGAATGAAAAACTGGGCAACGACATGCCGGGCGAGTTCGTCGTCGCCAGTAAGTGCTCACCTCATCAGCTGTTCATTGAAGTTGTTTTCAATTTTGCTGTGTTGTGTAACGTACAGTATATAGTGAAACTAGTTAGTATTGGAAGTATTTTAGGGGGATAGATTATTGCGCATCATTCTGAATTGTGAATATGTTTCCTCCTCCTCTCAGAAACGGAGCCCAAGGACGCAGGAACTGAGAAATCCTCCGGAGTGGTGAGGCTGAACACCATCAGACAAATCATTGAGCAGGTATGGGACACGAGAGAAAAGAAAAGTAGTTATCTGGAAACACTGCTGGATCATCTAACACTCACTTTGTCCTCAGGACCGTCACGCTCTGCTGGACGTGACTCCCAAAGCCGTGGACACTCTGAACTACACCCAGTGGTATCCCATCGTCATCTTCCTGAACCCCGACAGCAAGCAAGGAGTCAAGACCATGAGGAACCGCCTCGTGCCCGGATCCACCCGCAGCGCACGCAAACTGTACGAGCAGGCCGTCAAGCTGAAGAAGACCTGCTCGCACCTTTTCACTGGTAGGGTCTACTATTAGAGTGGCTGTCCTAATGTTACGAGGTGCTGTACATGGACTAATCAAGGTTACAGATTTCATTTTGATGTACAAATGATGCATGATTTAAGAAATGATGGAAGGATCCTGTAGCGATCGCACCTCTTCTTTCCTTCTGGATGTGAGGACTGTTGTAACTGAAGAGTACTCCGGTGGCTCATTAACGATTCACCCGGATTAACTGACACATTGTTCGGGATTCTTGGGCTAACTTTGTGTCGTCGTCTTTTTTTTTTTTTTTTTTTCTTCCCTTCAGCGACTGTTGACCTGAACTCGGCCAATGACGCGTGGTACGGCAGCGTGAAAGATTCAATCCAGGAGCAGCAGGACAGAGCTGTGTGGGTGTGCGAGGGCAAGGTGGGTCTAACTATCCGTGTGAGCGAAACACTGCCGCGGGCTATTCTTAAAAGTTTACATCGGGGCTCCAACAATAGACTTTAGAAATGGTAACAAAAATGAACTTCGCCACGTGTGTGGGTGTGAGTTATAGTGCATCCAGTTTGAGGTTGCATCGTTACCTTTTTTTTCCTCCTCAGTTGGACGGTTCGGAGGAGGACCTGGATCTCCACGACGACCGCATGTCCTACCTGTCGGCGATGAGCGACTACCTGAGCATGGACAGCCGGCTCACCAGCGACTACGAAGACACGGCGGACGAGGGCGGGGCTTACACTGACAACGAGCTGGACGAGCCGCTGGACGAGCCCCAGCCGGTGTCTGCCATCGGTCGATCATCAGAGCCCGTGCTGCCAGACGAGGTGGGAAGGCCCAATGAAATACTGCGCAGTGTATATGCTGTAGGTGGGGCATAATCCATAATCTTACCCTGTCAACCCCTCCCTGTGTGTGTGTGTGTGTGTGTGTGTGTGTGTGTGTGTGTGTGCGTGCGTGCATGTGCGTGTGCGTGCGTGTGTGTGTAGAAACCTCATCCTGAACCCCGGGCTCGAATGAGGAGGTCAGGGAGCAGAGAGATGCTGAACAGAGAGCCCAGCCCTCCCCTCCCTCCTTTTGTCCCCGAACCTCCCAAGGTGAGCTCCTCCCCCTCCTCCCTCCCCATTCACTGTAAACCACTCTACCGACACTTAATGAGTAATAACTTCAACACTTCATTTTTATTTTTATCTCACTGATAATGGCTGTGACACATTGCTGAACCTGAACTGGAAAATCAATGTCATTCCAAGATGAAGAAGAAGCCTGAAAAACTGAATCGTACTGATAAAAACAGGAACAGGATTTGAGGAGGTGTTGTAATTTGAGGGAGCGTGGCGCTGAAGCAGACCGTCCTCACCAGAACCCCGTCTCTGGCCGCTAAATACAGGTTTTCAGAATATCTCAAACTGTCCTTTCCTGTGACAGGTGCGGGCTCAGACTCGGACTGACTCATCCCGGAGCTATGACTCACACTCCAGCAGCACCATCAGCAGCGATGCGGTGGTAAACAAGCCCCTCCCCCCTCCTGTGGCCCTGAAGCCCACCGTCCCACGTCAGAGCCAGCCGTCAGAGGAGCGGAGCCCGGGGGACGAGGACCCCGCCAACAAATCCTTCCAGGGCAAGGTCAGTGTTATCATGCTGCACTTTTATGACCAACAGAGTAGGTAACTTAAGCAACACATTCCTCTTCTGATTTATTAAATCTCAAACATCCCTTCTAAGTAATACTCTGAAAATGCTGGATGAGCCAGGAAAATGTCAATGTTTTTTCTGAGGCTTTGACTCAGTTATTAAATGATTATTTATTTCATTTTCTTCCTCTTTCATTGCTTCTAATATGAAATAGAAAATGGGTGATCAGGTAACTGCATATGTCTGCATTCCTGTTGAATGTTTGAAGCCCTCCTTTTAAAATTCCATCATTACTCATCGTCTGTTGTAATGGTGTTCTGTCATCTTCATTTCATTAAGTTACACTGAAATGTTTCTTTGTCAGTCATTTTTATATGAGTCATGCCACGTGTGCTGTGTCTATTTATCATATGAAATGGAACATTAATTAATATTGATTCATCTCCTAGATTAAAGCTTTTGAGAAAATGGACCATCTGGCCCGAGCTCAGAGGATCCTGGAGCTGCAAGAGGCAGAAAATGCAAGAGTGAGTATTGTTTTTATTCATATTACGGCCTGAAGTATGACGAGGGTAGAGACAGAATCAGAGTAGCTCTGCCCTGATCCTTGCTGTCGTTTCAGTCTTATCATAATACAGTACACATTTACTGCCGTCAAATTATATTATGAATCTACCTCTCAAGTGCATATTGTAGTTCTTTCTGTCTACTCCTCTCTGATATTTCAGAACTATTATTAAAAAAAAAAAAAAATCTGCTATTATTTCCTCTGGAATTACTGATATTGTTGAAAAACGCCACATTGACATGTTGGGCAAAAGTAACCAAGGGGGAGGGGCTTACTGAAGGGTTGATTGACCTGCTTGTAGACTAGCCTGAACTCAAACCTTCCTCCCGGCCCGCATGGACTTGTTCGCCGAGTGTTCACAAACGCACCAAAGATTGCTACAGAGGCAATGGTCAGACAGAGAACTTCTCATGAGGGTTTTACGGACTGATTTTTCCGTGAAATATGGTGAATGATGAGAACTACCCGGTTAGCGCTACCTCTGATCTGGCTCTTCTCTCTCTGCACAGTTGGAAATCGCCCAGAAGCATCCAGACATCTACGCCGTCCCGGTGAAACTGCCAAAACCCAACCTCAACCGTCCTCAGCCAATAGGGTGAGAGCATCACTCTTCACAGTAAAAACACAACACAGTTTATTAAAATGATGTATTCATATGAAAGGAAAAGCTAAACTGCTGGATCGTTGCGGTCTCTCTCTGTGATCAGTTCAAGCTCCAATCCCGAGCAGGCCTCCAGGCAGCCGTACTCCGAGTCCAGAGGACACGATGAGGATGAGGCGGAGTACCGCAGACAGCTGGCCGACCAGACCAAGAGAGGCTACTACAACCCTCAGAGATACAACGACACTGAGCTGTAGGCTGAGGAACCTCCACTGCACACGGCTGCATCCCTCCCACATCATCGCTGCAACAGTGTATTTTGGCAAATTTACCGTCCTAAACGAAAACTCTCCTTTTTCTCAGATATTTCAGTGTATATATATTGTTTTGATGGTGTCTGAAGAGGATTTATTTCTCCCCCATTACACTAACACCTAGCCCCCGTTTTTATCTCATGCATTACCTTTGCATTTGAGTCAGAGCTAAGCACGTTTAGCCCAGATGAATAGCCCAGGAGGTTGTTAAACTGCACCTTTTCTGTAGTTTTAGAATCACTAGTGCCGTCCCAAGCGCTGTCTGTTTGGAGCGGGCCTGTTGTTTGGCCCCTAGAGAACTTTGGAAAGGAACAATATTGTAAATAGACAAATTGAGCAAGGTCATATGGCCAGCTACCATCTTTGTGTTTTTTTTAATCAGAAAAGAGTGTTTCAAGGATTCTGGGTTTGCCTTCAGAACAGCGGTAGGTGTTGTTGGATGATCTTTTTGGGCTTTTCAAAGATGGCCAGCTTTCTTTTTTTTTTCTTCAGAAAAACAGATGCTTACCTCTGTTACTGCAATGTCATGGCACTGGAGCTACAACCATGAAAACACCAAACCATATATATATGGCACTGTAGATTATGTACAATATTTAGACTTTTTTTTTACATCCAATACTGTGACCCTCCACACCATCAACTAGCTTGTTTTTTTTAGGCATTCTCATACCATGTAAATATCAAACTGTCAGGATGAGTTTATACACACAGAATGCTGCAGGGAAGACCGACCCGGACGTTAGCGTCTCACTGGTTCCCTTCACTAAAAGCCAATGGGGTTAATTTATCCAACGTTTAAATCTCTTACGCTTGTGTTAACTACAGACTTTATTTCAGACACGTCACCAAAAACACAATCGAATCCCCATCGACTGTGAGCCGAGGGAACCAGAAGTGTGACTATGCTGACTAGTTTCCAGGATTCATTCCTGAAGCGCTCTGTAGGCGTTTGTCTTCCTCTTCTCATCACTCTCCTGCCGAGTCTTCTCTGATTCATATTATGTATAGATTTTACACTGTAATATGTGTGGGAGGCAGCATTTTTACAAGTGCCTTGTAGCTCTAATGTAAGTTTGGAGACAACTATTAACAGACAGCGTAAGGGTCTTAAGTGGACCTACTGAACAGATATTTTGAGTACATTTGTTCTGTATCGTCAAAACTGACGAAATACAAGTTGCAAATTGAATCAGCTGGAAACTGTCCCGACTGTTTCAGTTTCCCTTTTATTGGCCATTTGGTACAGAGGCACATTGTCTTCACCAAAGAAGAATTCTGGAGATGCAAAGTTGCAATTAAGAGATGCAGAAGGATCTCATAAATGCAACATCTGTATTTCATACTTTTAAAATAAATTACAACATCTGGAAGCATTTCTGTATTTAACTCAACCAGGTTAAATGGTGTCACAGATTTCCCTGGTAAAATGTTCAGATGGTGAATTTTTAAGGTTTGGATATAAGGGGCGCAGCACAACACTCATAATGTATGTTTGTCCTTATTAGCTTCTTGCCACCAGAGACAATTCAACTCATTGCATATGTGTTTTTCTATTGGATACACACTGAACTCAGTCAAGTCTTTGTACACAGGAGCATGTGGTGATGACAATCATGTGGGCGTGTCAGTTTAAATGTTAGTTTGTGATTCTCTTTTTTTTTAGTTTGTGATCTCCTTCGTGTTACAGGACAGACTCTTGGTAAATTCAAATAAATAAATCGCTTTTTTACATTTTTCTCAACTGTTTTTTTGTGAGCGTCAGGTTTGTAGTGTTTTGTTTGGCCGGGGTGAACTTCTTCGAACTTGTACCAAGTGTCGTCCGATCACGTATTAAGGCCCCAGTGTTTATACCTGTCCTAAATCCACACACACACGCACCAAGGTTGGGTGAAAAGCTTTTCAGCTCCGACAGTATTTTAGAAAGTTAGTGGCTTAATGTTTCTTGCGTACCTCGATGCAGTCATTTCTTCATTTTTCTGAAATAACAGCCTTCAATCCTGTTGAATGAAACCAGTTTATTGACACTGCCTTCTCTTTAGTTCATTCAGTAGAGTTGTACATGCATTCCCCTTTGACTCGACTACTTCACTTTAAATCTTATTTATCATCTGGGTTGCCCTGATCGTTTATAGGTCCGACATGATTTAGAGTACATTCAGATATTACAGCTATTTAACCAAAAAGGTATCGTTTACTCGGCTTGCCACCTAAATTATACACAATAAAATCCACTACTTCTCTTTGGTCAAACATAACACGTCACATTAACACTCGGCCCGGTGAGATAATCTGTCTTCTGTCATACTGTAGATTTACATGACAGGGTACTGTACAGATTAAGGCAAGTCAAGTGAAATCAAACGGGACACAGAGAGGAGACGGGTCTTTAAAACAACTGAGAGGGACGGACGGTAGTGAAGTGAGTGAGATGACGTGAGACGGGTTTGTTCAGATGTAGACGGGTTGCTCCTGTGCCGTCAGCAGACGGTACATGGCTGCAGGCATCGTCTTCATGTGGATCTGGAGCAGAAAGAAGCCAAATGATGAGAATTAAAAAACACAAAAGAGACATTTCTTTAAAAAAAAAAAGCAACGCAACACTTTCATGCATGAATTATTTTGTATTGTACAATATTAACACTAATTCTCTTAAAATTGTTATAGGGTGCAATGACCATTACAGCCCACAATTAAAAAAAGAAAGATCACAGGGTTGGTGAAATAATGAGCATTCCCCCTCTGGGGAACGTGAACATCTGCAATGGATTCCGTGTGAATACGACTGAATTTTTAAGGATTACGGTCACGAAACAAAATGTTGGTCCAGAGCCCAAACTCATTCAATATCATCTAGGGACCATAGATAGATACCATTACGTATTAAATGATGCTATTCAAACAATCTATAATAATGGTTGGCACAAACAAATTAAAGCTCATGTGGTAAATTCAGTATAATGTACATTTTCACAGCAGTAATTATATCAGTACAGTGTTTTCAGTCAATTATTTCCAGTTGCTTAAACTTTGCCGTTCTTTTAAAACTAGTAGCAGATGTTACAAACCAAACGATTAACAGGAAACGGAGGGATGATACCCGCTGAGCTCCTGGAACGCTTTTACTATGAAACGTGTGCAGGAGATGTTGAGCGTTACCGACAACAGCTTCACACCAAAAGAGACATCCAGAAGTGCTCCTACCTCTCCCATGGCGTTGGACAGAATCTGAACGATCTTCTCGTGAGGCGTCGCCACCACGCTCTGGCTGTTGATCTCGATGATGCGGTGACCCACGCGCACGCCTCCTCTCTCCGCGATGCCTCCCCTCATCAGGCTGCAGATCTGTGCGAGTTAAAGACGGGGGAGGTGAACTCAAAAGTTGAAAGCCTCCGGCAAAGACAGCTGGGAGAGGATACTTTCTCAGCTATCGGTGACAGTAAATGCGTCCTTGAACGTGATCATAACGATCACTGCTCCATTGTCGCTGTTAACAAAATAAAAGCTCTTCTTCAGTCATTAGAAAGAGGGAAGTGATCTGCCCCCACACTCACGATGCCGTTCTGGACGCTGAAGCCCAGCTGGTATCGGAGGTCCGGCCTGCGGATGAGCACCATGGTGACAGGAGGACACCTGACGATGTTCATCTTGATCCTGGACTGAGACTTGAGACCCTGAGGGGTAACACAGGAGATACAGGGGCGGTTTGCCTGTGTTACAACAAGACTTAGAGTCTACAGCCACACAACATAGTAATGCTTATTGTAAAAGAACAAATAAACTGGACGATCTTAAACGTGTTATTGAATATCTACAGAAAGATTGACGTATCAACCAAGCGGTTGCTAGTCTAGTTACAAGCAAAGTATTAGCGATGAGTCCTGGTGCAGAAATAATGTGGGTCTTATTTGAATCTTTACAAAACATTGTAAAGAGATTTTCTCTGCTCTTCGGACATTGTTTGCAAAACTGTTTTTCTATCATAATTATACAAGTGCATCTTAGATGGTTGCATTTAAAAAAAATGTTAACGTTATACAGTTCATTTTCAAATATATTGTTGTGAGGTTCCCAAGAGAAGCATGTAAAGAACATAAGAGGAAATTCTTAAGGATACCAATGCTCCATGCTACTGTAAGAAGCAACTCCAGGTTATTTTTGAACAACTCACTTATGCATATGCAAAATTAAGGAATGCAAGAAAAAAAAAGATTCTTAAAAGGACAAACAAAAGGTCTGAACTGCATACCTTGATGATGCTCTGGCAGGTGCTGAGCGGTAAACCCACCAGACTCGTCCCATTGATGGTCATGATCTGGTCTCCAATGTTGAGTCGACCAGACTTCTCTGCCGGCCCAGCATGCATCATGCTGGCGATGATGACGGTGGGGAGGATGGACCCCCAGCCCGACTCCACTATCACCACGCCCAGGATCTCTCCTTTCTGCTTCTCAATGTAAACCTGCGAGGAACCACATCCAGTCGGATTTTTGTGCAACCTTTTCGAGGACAGAGTGAGCTCATCATAAAGTTTATGAACAGACTTTTCTCCTGCGGGATAAACGATGGAAAAGTAACATTTACTGTTCAAATCCTAAAACCTCTCCTGGTGGAGTAGTCATCCAAATTTAAGCAATCTCTTGCGGCCAACTGCACAATTCTGAAAAATGCGAGGCGACAGACGGCGTTCGGAGCCGTGAGAGGAGGGAAGAGGTCTGAGGTCAGACCTGGTTGAGCGCATTTGTGTCCAAATATTTATGATTTAACCTGAATGTGAGGGTTCTATGTACGTGCAAAAGTTGCAGAACACATAAAGGCCAATCCATATGTTAGGAGGAATATTTTATTAAATTCCGTTCGTTTATTTAAAAAAAAAAAAAAAGGTAAGAATCTACTCAATTTAAGCACAAGAGTACATGAAAAACTCCTGCGACTGCGCTGCCACCTGCTGGCTCACTTACGTCTTTGCAGTTCTCTGACTTGGAGAAGTGGATGAGGTCGTCGTTGTACATGTCCTGAGTGTTGAGCAGGTCGCTGTACTCCCTCTGGCTCAGGTCCTCTGGGTCGATGCCGTTGGCCCTGAGGAACTCCTGGTAGGCGACGCTGAACGACTGGCCGATGGACTGAGCTATGAGCTGAGCCTGGAAGAGAGGAAGAGGAGGACGACGGCTCGTCAAGGTCGGGTAACCTTAAGAGTTCCTGTGGGAATCTGGTCTGTGCGGACAAAAGCCCACACGGCACATTTTAAAGGCTTGTTTACGGTAAACTTGAAGACACCCACGCGTTGTATTACAATGTTTGTGAGGACACTTATTGACGTGTTTGTCTCATCCATACTCAACTCACCCAAACTGAACTCTAAAACCATTTTTGGAAATTTCCTGTTCAGGTTTTCTGTCTGTGCTCTCCTTGAGGCGATGTCACATACAGTACTTCCAATTGTTGGGTTGCTTATGTTGAAAGCATGATACATAATGCATATACATAACGTAGCAGATTAGCTCGATGAGCTAAATGTTTAACTCTTACTAATGCAAACAATTTTTACTGTTTTTTTTAGCAATGGACCATGTAACCAGATTTCAGAAATTATTGTAGTGAGTAGAGTGTTGTTAATATTGGAACAATGACAAAACCAATGTTGTAATACGCCTCAATAATCCTTTAAAATGGCGTTTCTAATGGCAACAAGGATCTGCTCCACGAAAACTGTTTTAAACTCTGTTTAAAAACTCAACTTCTCTCTCAGAAATAAAGAGAGAAAACTTGTATTTATATGTCAATAGTACCTTTCCTACGGCTAATGTTCTTCTTAGTGGCAGATACAAATGCTTTGACAACTTTGGAAAATGTAAATTTCTTTGCTGTCTTTTCAGGAGTTATGAAGATAATCTATATCTTGTTTAATAGTGATATCTCACAAATGTTTAGCATACTACACTATGACTTTTTAAGTGACCATTTTTTTACATATTATCCTATGACTTTGACAAGCTACAACATATTTTTAAGATAAAATATTACTTTTATCAACATATATATATATATATATATATATATATATATATATATATATATATATATATACACACACACACACACACACAACATGACTTTGATATTTTTCAACATACTATACTATATTATTTTATACATTTTATAGACACTTCACAACTTTTTTCCATACTATACTGTGGTGTTTTTATCACTTTTTTCAACATACAATATTATGACTGTTACAACCTTTTTTGACTTTTTTTCCACTTTTTCAACATACTATACTACGAGTTATTAATTACTTTTTTCGATATACTAAACTACGACTTTTTTCAACATATTATACTACTTGTTATAAATTACTTTTTTTTCCAACATACTACATACACTATGACATCATTTCACTTTTATTGAATACTATAGTATGACTTTTTTCGTCATATGGTGTGCACACAGGGCGGCCCCAACACACCCAAACAGTATGATTCATATGAATAGTAAAACGACAACAGATTAATAATCGATAACTCACATCCTCCGACTCGAAGACATGGCAGATCATCCTGTACAGCCGTCTGTCATCGGGGGTCATGGTGGTTTGCTCAGCCGTGTGGTCCAAGTTTTCCTGTGCGCTGCGGGAGCGCACCATCTTCCCTCGGGCCATCAGCACCACCATGTTACCGATGTCCGCTATGTAGGAGATCGTCCTTAGGGGCAGGTCCATTAAAGACTCCTGGTGATCCAAAAAAGACACTGTCCCTCCAGAAGGATTCAAGGTATATATACACTGATGAGGCAAGGTAAGGAATGCTGGTTATCTCTTTCATACCTGAGTGTCTGCATTGAGGACTTTGATCCTCTGCGTGGACATAAACAGATCAACCTCAGCAGTGGCCGGAGCCTCCCCGTCGGGGCTCTGCGCAGCCGGAGAGAAACAACAACAGAAGTGAGCAGAAGAAGCGGCGGGTTATGAACGGCAGTGAAGGAGAGCGGAGGCAGGTGTCACAGCTGTCAAGGGCCATCAAATCTTTAGCGTACAATTAAGACTAATGAATGTAAAACACAGACGTCTCATGCAATCTGCCCGCGACAAACAAAAGAATACGTTTGAAATCACCTGCACAAATGATCTCCTCGTCTAACGTTAGCGTTTGACGTCAAATTTGAAATAGACAATCAAAGAGAGACAAAGAGAAACTAAACTAGCTTACCTTTTTCCTGTTCTTTGCCTGCTTCTGAGCAGCCTGCAGTGATCAGAAAGCAGAATAGAGACTCAGAAAGAGACGCATCAAGACAACAGAGTAGAAGGAAATAGCTGTTTGGGTGGATCGACAACAACAATCGACAATAATCGCCTCATTCTCTGTCTCCATTTCAAATGCAAAATTAAGGGACAAAAGGACCTTAAAAGGTGTCTGTTGTGTGTGTGTGTGTGGGAGGACAGTGATTTTACTGTCTATCACGTCTGACACCAGCAGGCTGCCAGTGGCCTTTGCAGCAAACATGATCAAAATGTTCCTCTTCATCAATGTGACACAAACAAACCTGAGGACAGAGAAGCGGCCGCATGTGTTTCGCCTCATGACAGCTCAGGGTTTGGGTTTCCAAAATGTTGGCTTGGGTCACCATTTGTTCTCCAAATGGTATCCGTGTCTTTCAAGGCTTCAGATCCAAACCGGTCTGCTCACGTTATTTATAGATTTAATCAAATCTAATCTTTGACATTTAAAAGTCTACGTGGATTCAAACAACTGTGTATTTCATTTCAACAGAGGTGGCCTCAATATCTTGTATGTCAAAGATACATTCAGGGTTGAACAATTTAGTCTTGTTTTTTTTTTTTTTAAATCACAGATTTGAAATTGCAAGAGCGGCACTTGTAACGATTGAACTGCGTGAAAGTTTATGATCTGCAGCCGCTGAATGTGGGTGTAGTTAATCACTGTTAATGTTCATAGTAACACGTGTGCGTTTCCTACATTTTACAGACAAAACAATTAACCGGTTAATCGAGAAAATTCAATCACTCAACGATGAAAATCAGTAGTTGCTGCCATCGACCTATAAAATGTAAAACTCTTGTCATCTATAAATGGTGATAATCAGACCTCTGTTAAAGCCGACACATACCGCCAACTAGTGTTTATTTACTGTAGTCAAGAAAAAAGAAATTCTAATCACTATTGTTGTTGAGACCTTCCAAGACGCTCTTGGAGCAGCAGTGTTTCTCATGTCAACCCGTTTCACCCGTTGTTCATCATCATCATCATCATCATCATCATCATCATGAGGTCAAGTTGAGCTCCTGCCTGAGTGACTGTCACTGGTTTTTATTCTGTTGGAGGCAGTCATGTCATCTCCATTATTTTATTTCATTTTATATTTGGCAGATATCTTGTGAATCATAATGTCCTGCCTGTGGAGCTTTTTTCCTGTTTAATAGTTTATTTTTCGTTATATTACTGTTATTTGTTATCCAAGATGGGAAAAAAATCAGTTTCCTTTTTTAATATTCAATCCTTGATAGCACAATATTTTTTCAATCAATTTATCTACATACTTTTAATATTATGCACCCTTAACCACTTCCTCATTTCCACATCAAAGTCATTACAGATTTTAAATATGGAGGGGGGGGGGGGGCACTGGTATCAGATCGGTACTTCGTATCAGCCACTCCTTTGTGTCGGATCTACAAGTGAGATGCCCAGCCTGTTAGACAGCAATCGTCCTCTCTGTCTTTTCCATTCTAAAAAAGTAAAATGACTCCCCCTCACCATTATACCGTCTCTAAATGTCGCCCTCCCTGTAGGTTTTCTCAGATCATAACAGAGGAAATGTCCTGAATCTGTCAGTCAACCACCCAGAAAGCAGAAAGTTTGGCTCATCTTCCTGCCTCTGACTTCCTTCACTAGACTCTCCTAAATGTCTATCTCTGCCGCTCAGGCAGTACTACTGTATGTTAGAGTGACAAATACCAGTACCCCTAAAGTGATACAGAACCGCATAGAGTACATTTAATACCTTTTTTTTCTCTTCTACTTAATTAGAAGCATTCTGTTTTTTCAAAATCACAAGCCAGATTGCCATTCTTTTGAACGTTTTGGTGGCAACTGCCAACTCTGTCATACAAACCGGGTTTGACTTCACCACACAACACCAGAAACTGTATGGGTTGTAGATGCTGCAGTAGCGAGCCAATCACACACCGTGAGCAAACCCATACAAATTCTTTTTCATAAGAACTGGATACAATTAGGATCGAATGCAGGTATTGCTACATGTACTGGGATATTTCGGTCAATACCTCGAAGCCATTGAGTACCATTTCCCATCTCAACCACACTGTAAGTCATCTTTCATACTTTACATTTCTCCTCATATATATATATATATCTATATATCGATATATATATTGTACATAGGGTTTATATGCGCTGATGTACTTTAATGTAAGTTTAATCACCGTGATTGAAGTAGGAAGTGTTTTCTCTTTGCGTGATGCGTGTGACATCATGCACTGTGACTGGAGCATAAAGCAGGGTTACAGTCTCCAGGGCATCACAGCCTTGCTTAACAATTTATATAACATCTATTGGAGCCGAGGAGAAAATCCTGTACGACTGTAGATCCGGAGCAGTGATGTGTGAACGATACGTCGTGCACGATACAAACCCAGGGACTCTTTTTGCCTGCTGGCTGTGTTGCCCGCTGAGGGTTTCTGACTTTAAAAGACCCAAATATGAAGCGAACCTCTGTTACATCACTGATGATCTGAAGTGTGTTAATAAAAGCATCTCCAAACCGAGGAGATGCAGATTTGATCTTTGAGCTCCTTGTTGTCTATTGTAAGCTTTATTATATCACCTAGAATTACCACATTGTGGTAGAAAGAAATACGAAATGTCCACGACATGAATTCTTACTTACTTCTAACATTTTATGGAGGCAACACATTACACTCGGGTAACACTACACTTGCCAGTGAGGAAGCAAAATGAAGATGATTGCTTCCTGCTCACTATAGAGTAGTAGTACTGAGTGATTTTCGGACACAGCCACATATTGTCCTGGGATTCCTCCACTACGATATGACTGCAGGAGGAAATCAAACAGGCTCTCACCCGGACTCTGCTCATGGCCTCCTGTGCCTGCTGCATGCGGGCGCTCTTTGTGGGCGTCCTTTCTGACAGCAGGTGGGTGCAGCCCAGGTAGGTCGCTGCGAAGATGATGCCGTCGATAAGGTCTTCAGGGTCGCATGGTCCCGGTACTGCATGAACCAAAAGCACGCGTTAGGCACATACATGCTAGTACATGCTAGCACACAAGCACACAGATCAAAACTACATCTTAAATACGAGAACACAGTGATGAACAACAATGGAAAGAAGAAGAGCTGAGAAGGATATTATGATTTTCACATGCGAGTGCACTCACCATCCACAAATGTTGGAAATGGAGGAAGAGATCTGCGAAGCTGAGAAGGCACAAAAAAGGAAAAACTATATTACGATCCTTATTTTTTTCTACTCGCATACTTCAGGTCTCTCTTAACTCATTTAAATTCTGCAGAACTTTTACCGCTGGCAGCCACTCAGCTGCTTGAAGATAAACACTTGTAAAAGATGACTCCCTTTGCAGAATCTATCATCCATGTCGCCGTGGATTTCATGAATCTACAACTGGACGGCAGTTTTATTTTTTTCCTCCATTTACATTTTTGCAAATTGGCAGGACTAAACGTATACTAAATTAGCTTTTAGAGGTTCCTGTTTGTAACGTACCAATGAATGTGCAGAAGAAACAGTCACAAGGTTACTAAAAGAAAAATGTGCTGAATTTCAGGCAAACTCTGGAGCTAAACAGAGCATCTTTTTTTCTACATTTTATGGATTTATGGACGTTTATTCACAAACTCACCTCCTGGAGAGTCGGCTGTTGTGGAGGAGACTGTGGCTGAACTTGAGGTCGCGGCCGCTGAGCTAGAAGCTGCTGCTGCTGCTGTTGTTGCTGATGTTGATTCTGTTGTTGATGTTGGCATTGGTGATGCTGATTAGGCGGTGGGGGTTGCGGCTGTGTGTATGTATGCAGTGGCCTCGCGGTGTCCCTCTGCTGTGAATGGTGGCCCTGGTGGTGGTGGTGATGGTTGTGTTGGGGCTGCTGTTGGTGATAATGCTGAGGATGATGTGCTCTGGTTGGCTCAGCTCTCGGTGGACTGACCGGCTCCCGAACTGGAACGGATGCATAGCGGGACGGAGACTCAGACACCGACTGAGCGGGGGAGTGAGGGGAAGACTGAGAGAATGAAACGGAGAGAAAACAGAAAAAGAAAAGAACTCAGCTGACCTCTTATTCCAATGATACAGGATGCAGGATTTGGGCATCAATCCAACATAAAATGAAATGAGAGCCAGGGATGTAAATCTTGTTGTAAAACTTCCCGTAAGCAATGAAATCTAATTGAATTCTTGCAACACTGCGGACCTCACTCATCAGCACAGTCTTAAAAGTATAGTTTCACATTTTGAGTGAGAAATAAGAATAGCACTAACAAGAAATAAGTCTTGATAGTAATTAAACCCTAAAATGGTCACTTTGACATGTTTATGCAAACGGTAAAATGAAGGTTGTTGACGCCAAGCATCCTGAGCATTCTTAACGCTAAAGACATAACCGATATTGTCTTCTCATCTCAGTCTTGGAAAGATAGCAAAAAGGCATATTCCCCAAAATGCTGAACTATTCATTTATTTTTTGCTTAATTCAGTGTCCAAGCAATTACAATTAGCAGCACAACTACAGCTTTTTATATTTAACTGGGACATTCATGGGAACCAATTCTGAATATTAAAAAGGTTTCTATTTGATAAATCTTTTCATGCGCTGCCACAAACATGAGAAAACTCTGAATTGTGCAAAACAGGACAAAACTGTAATGCAGAAAGAAAAAAAAGGGAAAAACTAAATCAGTCTAGCGATCTACTCCTTTTAAAGAAGAAAAACTATTCTATTCTTCCCAAGTGCTACTGCTACTTTAGTTGGATTTCCCAAAGCCTCGCCGCTCCCATTTCAAAATTTCTTATTCGTTACTTTAAGAAAAAAGAAACATCAGGTACAGAGGAATGAAAATCGTTTGGATGAGCCAACTTAGACTTCAAATGTTGCAATTTTTCATGCGACACATAAGAAATTGTAAAAGGGAGCAGATCACAGTGCTGCGAGTCCTTTGGGAGAGATATTTTTCATTAAAAAAACCAAAACAGTAAGCTTTAAGGAGGACTGAAGTCACACTTACATGGCCAGCTGTAGTCTGCAGTGGGTATAGCTCCTCTGTGGGGCTCACCTCCTGCCTCATCACCCAAATCGGCTCCACAGGCTTGTCAGGTGTGTAGGGGGAGCGCACAGTCTTAATCTTCACCTCCTCAATCGCCTCCTTGATGTCTTTAATTGCCAGGATGATGGCGTCTCCTGAGCCCCTCGTGCCTTCTTCCTCTTGGAGACCTTCCACATTCCGCTCCTCCTGGGCCTCTCCTGAGCTGCTCTGCCCAGACGAGGGGCTCTTGGCCTGGGTTTCTGCTTGTCTGGGCGGCTGCCTGCGACTTTTGGGAACGGGACTTTGATCGCCGCTTTCCCCCTCACAGTCAGACTGTCCGTCGTAGTGGTGCAGCCGGCAGCCAACAGAGCGGTAAAGAGGGGAGTGATGCGAGTTGCGGTCTCTGCCCTGCTTTGGGGCATAAAGGGGGCCCTTGGTGGATGGGGAGGATGGAGCCCCTTTTTGTACATTCTCCTGTCTATGGCTGGTAAAGGGCTCTTGGCGAGACTCCTGCTGGACCTCATTAGACTCAGTCCTCCAACCAGATTGCCTGCGAGGCTCTCTGTGCAACTCGGGGTAGGAGGTCTTAAGGGGCTCAGGGAAAGAGTTGGGATGGGATTTTGGCTCCGAGTACGACTCGTAGACAGGCTCTGGGTACGATTTTTGGTGGGACTCTGTATAAAAGTCTGCATAGGTTTTAGGATAAGAGTCAGAGCAGGAAGTGAAGTGAGACAGCGAGCACGATTCGGAGCAATCCTCATCTTCATCTTCCGGTAGCAGGTCATTGTCGGGTAGAGGGCTCATACTGGTGTCCTCACTGAAGTGGTCCAGCTGAGGGAAAGGTGGAACATCTGGGGACGAAGGAGGAGTTGGTGACTGGAGTGGCGGCGGGCTGTGGAGAGGTCCGTCCATACTGAGCGAGGCGGCGCTCTCCGTGTCGGAGCAGAGATCAGTGATTTCACTTCCCTGATTTGCAATGTCCTCCGCTACGTCATCCATCACTTCTTCCCGAACCTCCTCCACCCTCTCTGCACATTCCTCTGCTCCGTCATCGACTGTCTGCAAGTCGTTATGGCTGCAACCTGTGGTTGAGCGGTGGTCTCCATCATCCTCCGCCTGTTCTTGATCTTCGTACTTCTCCTTAGCTTCCTCCAATTCCCCTTCACACTCCACTTTAGGCTCCTGGAGGTCCTCTTCTGCCATAGCAGGAGGAGTGTGTTTGGGTTGATGTTGCATTTTATGGGTTGCAGGACCAGGTGACAGTTGGGTAGGGGTGACAACTGCAACAGGACTCTGTTGAGGAGATCCCCTGTCCTGCAATTGATCGGTTACAGGATTATCTGATGTGCGTTGCTGTACCTGCACCTCTGCTGGACCCTGCCGCTCATCCACACCAGGTGAGGAGTCCTGCGTCTCTCTGATAGGTTGCCTTTGTCTGTGACCTCTGAGTCTGGGGTTAGGGTCGCCATGACGGCGGTAACGGGTGACAGCGGGGCGGGGTTGCTGGACAGGAAGATGCTCAGTGTCTCGACTCTCGTCTCCGTCTGGCCTAGAAGCAGCCACCACCGGCACCAGACTGGGACTCTGAGCCTGGCTTTGGCCCTGCCCTGATGGAGGCCGCCGGCGATGCCGAGGGGGTCCGCGACTTGTGGGTAGGTGGTGTTGGGGAGGAGGCTGATGATGATGGTGATGATGATGGGGATTCAGTTCCCCATCCTGGTTGCCCATCTGACATGGCCTCCAGGACCGACGTACAGGAGGTTCCCCTGGTGACGTCCCGTTGGGCTGCCTGCTCCTTGGAGGCCCCTTGTGCTCCTCGCCTGCTTCCCTGGATGTCTCTCCCTGATACTTGTGGCTCATGGCTGGGGTGTGATCCGACTCCAATTTTCAGAACATGCTCCGCTTGTCTCCAAGAAAACCCTCGCTCATAGCACAGCCTGGGAGAGACGGAGACAGGATATGAACAAATTAATTTACACACATATGAGGTCCAAGGAAAGGTTTAAGTGTAAAACAGAAACCTTATAAGTGCTGGATATTGAACATTAATACTTTCTTCTAAAACTAAAAGGCAAATACTAACCAAAGTAACCAAGACCCAAGTAGTATCTAAACTTCTTCAGTCAAACACCAAGGGTACCAAGTTAAGTACTCTATTGGTATTGGTATTGGCATTGGTTGCTACAATAGCTAATTAACCCCCCCCCACCCCAACACATCTCCTACCAGAGACCACACACACACATACACACACACACAGAGAGAAAGGAAATATTACAGTGACGTTGGGTATCAGGCCGGGGACTCCCTGTCTCCATATTGCTAATAGTAAAAACCTAAATCCTCTGGGATTCATCTGGGTGTGCAGTGCACTTTAATCTGCACCACACTCATCCATCCACCAGCAGCTGGCAGATGGCACAGGATAGGAAGAAAAAAAAGGATGAAGAGGAGGAGGAGGAGGAGGAGGAGGAGGAGGAGGCAGGGCATTCGTACAAGGAGGGACATCTCTCTGGTATCAGATAAGACCTGACAGAGGGAGATGGATAGGGCAGCCATCTGAATAATAAATGCCCTCTGTGAGTGAGAAGCCCAGTTTTGATACTCATTTGATATGACGAGGCTATCAGGGTACCCATCAGTTATCACAGGCTTCACCCATCTGAGGTCAACGCGCTGGGAAAGGACACCGGAACGCAATCCGTCTAGATGCTTCAGGAATAATAAACTGGGTCCAGAAAAGGTCACCAATGGGGACAACCGTACAGCCTGATTTAAAGAGAGAAAAAGGCTAAAGCTCATTTATGCAGGCTTATATTACAGCTCAAAAGCATTTCTCATTATTGCTACTCCATATGTCTCACTAAAGCTGCTTTCATAAGTTATTTATCTGACCTCAATGATCAGAAGAATCCATAAATGTGTGACTGTATACATTTGTGAATCAACACATGTCATATTGGATTAAGAGGCAGCAGAAGGTTTACAGATGTGGTTGTCATCTTATATGTGCGGATATATGAATTCTGGAAAAATCTAACAAGTGGACAGAGAGAAGACACAGAGGGCAAAGGTTAATGTGGATCCTGTAATCCGAGCACAAACCACAAATTCTAGGGAGGGAACATGAAGGGACACAGCAGGAGCGAGGGCGGACTCCCAGGGTGGCTGATGTGCCTCTCTGGCAATGGTTGGGTGACTCTGAGAAACGGGGGGGGGGGGGGGGGGGGGGGGGTCACAGATGGCCCTGGCAGCGCGGCAGTGAAACGTACAGGCCTGTAGAGAGGAGCACTGCACTTCCATCTGTCAGGCTGCAGTGAAAGCTGCGGGTTGGGGGGGATTTACTAGCCCATTAACTCGCTGATCTTACCCTGACCGACAAGCACACACACTGACAACAACACACGTGCGCTATGCGTCTCGACACAAGGACTAATTACATCTGCTCATTAGCCTTTACCTTTCTCCATCGTAAGCCTACAATGAGAGCTTACTGACAATGCAAAGCAAATATCTCTGCAATATTTTGACCGCATTTCAGATGCAACTAAAGGTTATCGGTCTACCTGTAACCAATTATTTGATTAATTAACAGATCATGTGGGATTGTTTAGTCTCTTAAAATGTCAGAATTGGGAAAAAATGACCATCACTATGTCCCAGAGCTCCAGGCAATGTCAATAATGTTCTGTTTAGTCATATTTGGGGCAGTCACTGTTCATTTCACTCACCCCCAACAATCAAACATGCTCAGGGAACTACAAAACATGAATCTGTTAACTTTCATCGCTTGTTTATCAAGGACCATGTCAAATTTAAAAACTGCACCCGAGCTTTTCACTAGTCTAAACCTGCAGTCCCTGTTTAAAATAGCACTTTGACAAAAACAACCGAGAGCAGTAAAAATGTAAAATCATCTGGTGAAACATTTAGATGACTTGAAATTTTTGTACAGGTTATTGGTGCTGTGCTTTTGCAAGCTGTGGAAATGAGAGTCGGACACCAGTGACTACTGCTGCTGTTGGACTTCTAGCCCACTTGTATTCAGGATGCGTCTCATTTCCCCCGCTGAAGCCTACTGTCATCTATTGTTATATGCCTTGCTGTAAAACCAATTGCTTTGCAATATCATATCTCACAATTGCTGATATGAACAAACTGGGTGGTGCAGTGATCATGAAAAGGCAACATTAAGAGTCACACAATTATATTAATTGAGTTGAAATTTTGCCCTTAACCCAGACCCTCATGGTGCTCTAACCTTAACATTTAGCCCTTACTCCATCCTAGAAATCCTAACAAGTGCTGGAAAAATAAGTTGATTGCCTGACTAATCAATTACTCATCCAGGAGAAATTGAAAGATTTACGTGTTTCAAGCAAAAGTGGCAAACACTTCCTCGTCCTGGCTTCTCAATTATGATGATTTGCTGCTTTTCTTTGAATGGTGCAAGAGTAAACTGATCTTTGGGTCAAACAAAACATGCAAATTGAAAGAGGAATCCATGTGCTCTGCATATTGTGATTGGCATTTTTCCATTTCCTGACATTTAAAAATGACTGATCTATAAAATGACTGGCAGATTGGCCAATAACGAGATTAATCATCATGAGCTGCAACTGTCCTCACTCCTTATCTTTCTATTCCTGACAGCATGATTCATCCCCCCTCACACACACACACACACACACACACACACACACACACACACACACACACACACACACACACGCACACAAACACACACGCCACACAGTGACAGACACACTCACTGAGCAAACATATGGTCCATGTTGGGATGCATCGATAGTCGCATTACTTACATTGTGTTTACATGTGGACTATGCCATTGCTCCAGAGGGAGACGATTAATCCATGAACAAGTGCCAAATTGGCAAGTGCTTTTATTTTGAAGGCTTACTGGCTCCTTAAATCCCCTCCCACGGCCTTGAACGATTTTATTATTATAAAAAGGGCAAAAACCTTTTTTCTGGGATTGGTACTCGTTATCGGTTAGTGATCAGACTCCGCCTCTTTGAAATGCGCTTATTGGGTACAATACATAAATGATCATGTCGTTATTCTGGATATGAAGCAGGTATATCCTGGGAAACACATACACAGCGGCTCTCACTGTATCCATATGCATTTAACGCCTGACATCTATTTGGAAAAAGAAGTGCAGCAAACTGTCACCTGTCCAAATGCTTCCCTCTTTCCCTCCTGGACGGTCCCCATTCAATTCCCGCAGGTGTCGTATCCGCCATCAGCAAAAAAACAACCTGATCCCATTCTCATTCCGCCCTCCGGCTCCACAACAACCCCGGTTTCCAAACACTTACCTGCATGTCAGAGGAGGAGAGGCCCGTGTCCGGCTGCTGCAGTACACATCGCCCCTGTATCTCGTGCCTGGCTCGACTCGGCTTGGCTCGGCTTGTCCCTCCAGACAACTTGCTCGGATTAAAGCGGAGTGCTCAGCCCCTCCTTCTGCACCGTGACATCAGAGCGGATTAGCGATGCACAAAGCGCCTTTACAAAACACGACTGATGCTGGTGGTGCAGACACAAACGGTTCTTTGCGGCCACGACGCCTCATCTCACCTACCGGATCAGCTGCAGCCGCATCGTGCTGCTGTGTGTCTGCTGCAACACCGTCAGCTGTTGTGTTGCCACGGTGTGTCGATGGTGTCGCTGTTATCTTGCCTGTGGGAGTTCCTGGTCTTGTCAATATGCTCCTGAATAAATAAAACACCTGAATGAGCTGGACGGATTGGGAAAGTGGTATCCCGTAAGACCTGGTTTATTCGTCTACTGGTCAACAACCAACGCTGTCAGCTCACGTTTAGTGACCAGTGGCAAGAGCAACACCTGCAATCAGTCTGGCTAATCAAAAAACGGCAGCCCAAAGTGACATCCTTGTTCTTTCCATGCAGGGAAACGAACTATTTGAGTTTTCATTCATTCATTTCTGAAATGACATCGAGTGTCTTAAGATTATCAATAATAACAAATGTGTACATTGCTTTTTATTTCAACAATATCTTTTTATTGACATTGTATTGCTAAATTTGCCATAGTGTGTATAACTTAGGCCGTTTTCACAGAGACCATACTGTAACACTTGAATAGAACATCTAATTATAAACACTTTGCAAAGCGTTTGCTGAGAAAAACTCCTGTGGATGTCTTGGACCCATCACCCTTGTCACCTGTATGTGATACACGTGTTCCAATACAGTCTGTGGGGAAATAGCATTTAAACACTTGAAACGATGAAATGATTGAAAATGAAATTAATATAGATGAATGAACTACAAGCTGAGTACGGTAATGTCAGGCTACCATTTTTGATTGGCTCAATTAAAGAGTCGCTACTTGGGAAACAAACACCTGTATTGTGTGGTTGTTATGTAAATACGTTTCTAGATAGCAGTAGCATAGCCTTCCCTTGAGTTCTCTTCAACTGACACTCTTTGCATGTTTGGTGTTTCTTCAACTTTAAATGTTATAAAAGACAGACAAAAAAATGTTTTTACATTCCCACATATATGTTTTTATTGGGTGAAATGTGTTTGTTCTTATCTAACACAAACAGTACTAATCTCAATCATCTTAACTGAATTTTTAAGTATTAACATTGGAGCAGTTTCAATAAAATCAGATATTTCCAAATTTAAAATGCTAATTCATGCAGCAAGGTTTTATAAAAGTCACACAAACCCTTTGTATTCCAGGCCCGTTGGTCTTGCTATTAGGCTGACATGCCTGACAGGAAATAAAGTAACTAATCATAGTTGATGTACGATGTCAAGAGCGGAGGCGTGTGAAGCGGGGGTGGCGGTGTTTACGGGGCTCCTGGCATCATAATCCGGGCACGTTTTAGTGTCACTCAGTGCCTGGCAGACCAGATCAATAGGGCCTGTGTCTACATATTATTGAGTCCCTGTAACGCATTCTCACCTAAGTCACGTGCGCCCTTCCGCCGAAGCAGCCGTTACCGTGACAACAATATGTGAAGGAGGACGGCGATGGTGTGGAGTAGTAACCATGGCATCCAATCTGTAATTGCTATCTTTGCAACCGCACGTCTTTGATTCCCACACAAACTTCCTGCACAATTGTGTTAAATACATGCTGTGAACTTTTGACCGAGCCAATCAGAAAGCTCCAAAATGTAGAGGGCAACATGCAGAATGAGGTCACCAGGACGTATTCTGAGGTCACGTCACACAGCCTATATTTCGTGCTCCGAGTCCAACTCACTGCCGGTCTATTTCCGGAGACGACATCAATAATTTGTGGCCCTCTTTGCATACATGGATGAAGATATACTGTACGTGTCTTGTTGTTGAATCTATAGCACGCAGTGAGCACAGACTGAACCCATTACTGGAATTAATGCACATTAATGTTTCATCGCTGCCCATTACAGAGTTATCTCTTATCACGCAGAAAATGGCCTCTCAAAATGCACACTGCAGTTTCTAATGTTTTCATGAGACAGTCAGGCTCCGAACGTTCCTGGCCAGGGCTTGTGTTATCAGTCGGACTGCAGGTGGCACTCTTCAGCAGGATAGTGTGTGACCTACGTGTCCCTCCATTCTTGTTATTTATCTTTATTTATCTCGGGAAGTTTCACTGAGAGCACTGCTTTATTTTTTTCAGGAACACCCTGTGCACGTTCACAGTTACACAGTCTACTCTGGAGCAGTTTGGCATTAAGGGCCTTGCTCATGGGTATTGAATCAGTGCCGCTCTTTTGACTTTGCCCTCCCAGATTTCTCCTGCTGGTCCAGGAATCAAACTGGCGACATTCTGGTCGTACGCCTGCTTCTTTAACCTTCAGGCCACCACTGACTTTTACAGTTAGTTACAGTTAGTAACAATTTAACTTTTATAATCATCAATTAATAAGCCAATCATTCACAAATGATCCATGTGCTATTCATCAACAAATCATTTGTAAATGACCAGTAAATCATTTGTTTCTACATCAATGGAGTCCTTGTAATCAATTTTATCATTACTTGTAAGTATTTTGTACATTACCCAAAAGACAGAATACATGGTCAAATATTCGTAATGTTTTAGCTTGTAGCATGATGGCTCTAGGGACAAAAAAAGTTTGAAAACTGTCAGAATTATTCTTGTTTAAAGATACATATAAATGATTTCTGTCATTATCAACTTGTACAAATGTGTTTAAAAGTATACGGTTGGACATTTGTCTTTTTTCCACTTTTAACTGAGTCACCTGGAGATAATATATGGTTACAAAAAGTTCACAATATATCTAAAAAAAAACACAGAAAATTACAAATAGCATACTAAATGTGTTGGTTGTATTCACGTTTTATAATGATTTATAATCACAGGGCAGAGCCACTAATGGGATGGCTGCGTTCTGACTTGTTTGACTTGATTGATGAAACGTGACGCCATGAAATAAAGTGGTCATCAAGGAAAATTGCATTTATTAAATTATACAACAGTGTTGTCTAGATTTACAATGCTGCGGATAGATTATAGATTTGTTCTGCAAAAATAGATTTCCTCACATCAGAGAACATGAGGCCGTGGTCCCGGGTGTTCCCAGAGGAAGGGCGGAGGGCCAGAGGGGATGTAGCCTGCTGAGCCCTCTGGCAGCCAATCACATACTGAGGATAACATGTCATAACTGTGTCATGCAAATAATAACCTCAGCATGCACTGCATATTACACATTCTGGCTCCTTTCAGTTATTTATTGAAGCGTTTTCTTGTTACATACACAAACACAGACAGCCAGGATAGCAAACAGATGAGAGAAGGAAATTCAAACCAGTTGAAAACTAAAATAGTCATTAGTAATTTTTCTCAAACATCTGAAGATAAACCGACTCAGATCCTCAAAGTTTCCTGAACAACAGCTGCAGTTAGTCTCTCTAGACATAACCAGGGCAGAAGTCATCTCCTTATCTGGTCTGAACGTTTTCCAGGTCGCCTCATTAACACACTGATAACTAAAAGTGAGAGGAGGGAAGAGGATGGAACGAGTAAAAGACAACTGTGGAAAGGAAGAAAAAGACAGACTCAGAGAAAGCTCGTCCGACAGATGGATCACAAATGTGGATGAAAGAAATCGCGTCATAGGCTGGTCTCCTGTATCCAGCATGCTACATTCTGGTCTCCTCTCAAATCCATTCCCTTCTGCAATTACACTGAACTGAACGTGTCCAGGATTAAAATGAAATACATTTTTCTATCAATTGATAATTAAAAAAAAAATCGCTGTGGCACATGGACACAGCGAGTTAGTCTTTGAAGATCCTGTCTTTGTCGTGTTGCCACTCAAATTGCCACTTGGTTCATTCGTATTTAAATGAAATTAGAAGAAAATTCACGGGAATGTCTGCAGACTTTTGTTGGGTGTTCATGCAGGATTAAGGCAGAATTGACTAATGTTCAAATTCACAAATGCAGAATGCCTGCAAGCTGTTTAAAGCTGAAGCCAGGAGAAATATTTGAGACGGTTGCAAAATGTTTTGACTCTCTGCAGGTTTGTAAAACACATAGATCATTTGTGTATTCAGACCTCTCTTTAAACGGTGAAGCACAATCATTCCACGTCCACATGGGGTCTTAAAGACATGTTTCATGAAATTCAGCATACAATGCACAAACGTTTTCTTTTCATTTTATTCAACCTCCCATTGAGAATTAATATCTGTTTTCAAAAAGATTGCTGATGATAATGTACCAAAAGTATGTGAACACTTGTTACACACACAGCATGTGATTGTTGAACATGCCATTTGAAAAACACGCCGCTGTAAAACAATCTCGGCGCTTCAGGGGAAGGATTTTCACAAGATATTGGAGCCTGGTTCCAGGGATTTACTCAGTCTGCATTCCAGGTCCATCCCAAAATTGTTGGATGGGTTTGAGGTCAGGGCTCTGTGCAGGCCAGTCAACTTCTTCCACAATAAACTGTGAAAACAATGTCTTTATCCACCTGGCTTTGGGCCATTGTCATGCTGAAGCAGGAAAGGATCTTCACTAAACTATTGCCAAAAAGTTGAAAGCACGCTCTTTCTCTTTTTTCCCTGGAATGAAGGGCTTAGCCAAAACTAGGTGAGGAGAGTCTTGAGGCTCAGGCTCTGTTAGTGCGACACCTGGAAGCTCCTGGATCCATCTCTTTTTCATTTCCATGTTCACATTCTACGCATGATTTTGTCATGTGGATTGTCTATACTGTAATCTTATCATGTTGATTTATTCTGCACTGGACATCAACCTCAAACCAAAACGACAACATTTGGTTGAAGTATGGTCACGGTTTGGTTAACTAAATGAATGAACTAAAACTACCTGGTTAGGGTGAGGAAACTCTTGCAGGCGTTGTTAGAAACGTCAATGCAGACACTGCTGTTACGCCGCCGAGGACACGTTCTTGTGGCTAATGGTAGGCTAATGTCACGGCTGATAGCAGGATACGTCTGGACAGGGAGGTGAACGCATAGCATTGACCTCCTGTCATTGCCATAACTGAGGTGGCCTTGAATGCATCGCTTCTTTTAGAACATGTAGCGCTGACAGTGTACGGGAGTTCACAGCTTTCACTCATTCTCTTATGCTGCTCATCCTTATACAGGACAGTCCACCATTTTGGAGCTGCAAAAGAGTAAATTCTTCAGGACCAAATTATGTTTTTCTCTCTTAGGATACTTCCTGCATTTAACAAAAAAAAAAATCACTCTTTCTTCATTACTCTTTATCTTCCTTAATTTTCTTCCATAACCACCCTATAATCTCCCACTTCTTTGCCCCACCCTCCCTTGTTTCTCTTTCCCCTACTCCCTCACTGGACTGGCTTCCCACCAGGTCATCACTCACCTTCTTTCTCCTCCTCCTTCTCTCCCCGTTTGTCCCCTCTCTCCTCCTCCTCCCTGCTCTGTTGTCCAGACACAGACCCTTCCCAGCAGAGCGTCTGCAGTGTGCTGCCAGTCTGCGAGCTGGAGAGACACTCAGACGATAAAAACCAGAGGAATCATCAAAAAACAAACTTTTCCTGCAACTTCTTGTATTTTGTTTCGACGGTGGATGCAAACTTTTGCTTTCCTTATTTCCTCTGAGGGTCGATTTATTTCCAGAGAGAGCTGCAATGCTTCCATTCTACCTCTTGACTTTTGCTGGTGAGTACTTTTTAACGGTCGAGCCTGTGCTGGTGAATGAGGGCATGTTTCTGTTCATGCCAGTTGCTATGATTCATACTTACCATTCCCTCTCTCCTCGTTCTCCCCTCCCTCGTTTTCTTTCTCTGTGTTCAAAGCCACCATCCAAGCCCACAGCCAACTGTTGCCAGGCTCCTGCAACTTTGAGTCCAACACCTGCGGGTACACGTCAGATGAAGACTTTACAAGCTGGACCCTGCATAAAGATGGTACTGGGGAACTTGCCACGCAGCATCTTCAGTCTTTTCTTAAAAACGTTTTTTTCTTGCACTACATGTAGGCTTTATTGTGTCTCTTTTAGTGGTTGAGCTGTGATGTAGCGGTTGTTTTGGTGCTGTTTTTTACCAAACGAACGAAGCATGCTGGTGAAAAGAAGCCCATCTGGTCTGCATTGATTCCAGCATCTAAGAAACATCTGGAGTCAGTGAAATAACACATTTAGGCATTCTCGCTGGGTTGGTACTGCAGCTGATACAGATGATTTTTGTGCACACACACACACACACACACACACACACACATATGTACGTTATGTCAGTCAATATTTATGTTAAGGGACGAAAGCCAACAGATGAATGCGGCTTAGATCATTTGTACATCGCCCTGCTCTAGAGAGTACACAACTGCTGCCGACTTCATTCTCACACGCTGTAGCCGTGCTTGCACAAAATGTTGAGAAGGGTCTAGCTGCAGACGCCTTGAGACGCCTCATGTTGTACTTGCAGCAGGATCCTGTCAAGTTAATTGTGACATGAAGCAGGGCCTGAGTTGAGAGGTGGAGGTTATGTTGATGTTACGAAACACTCAGCTCTTTGACCTGATTTTAACTACACAAAACCTAAATGTAACAACTAAATACAACTAAATCTGTCAGGCCTGTTATGGTGAACTTATAATGAATGATCCCCCAGAACCAGTCCGAGTACTGGTCTGATTCAAGTACACTGGACCAGGTCCTGCTCAGTGGACTTTATTCTCAGCATAAATCGGCCTAAATCCTCACTTCCAAATCCTAGGCATATTCAGGCAACCATATTTGGGCAAGAACCAGAATATATTTGGTCCTCCAGTGCCAGAACATATCCAAGCATGCCTACTTGAATTTATAAATACTCTAATACTGAAATCATAATTATTTTGAACCTCATACTCAGTGGTGTACTGTCAATGAAAGCAATGCCTATAACCTCTTGAAGGGAACAGAGGAGCATTTGGGGAAACATTTGCTTTCTTACCAAAAGTGAGATAAGAGAGTCAGGAGGCGATTGACCTAGCTTAGAATAAAAGACTGAAAGCAGGGGGGACCAGCTGGTCTGACTCTCTCCAAAGTTTAAGAACGGAAAGGTAAAAACAACAACTTGTGGTTTTAGTGGGGTAACTATTTTCACTATCAATTCATTTATTGGTTGTTTTCCTGATTAAACAATTATTTGGTGTGTAAAATGTAATGCTATCAGTCAGCTTGTATTGTATGAGCAATTCATTAAATTTAGTTAAGCAATTATTTAAAAAAAAAGTGTCAAAACCTCATACCTGAGAATGTGGAACTGCAAATGGATGATATTTGTACTGTTTAGAGAGTTAATCGATTACCAAAGTTGGCCTTATCTCAATTTGATGACTATGGACCAACCAATGTATTGATTGACTAACTTTCTTCTAAAAGGTGTGTGTATGATTCTTGTTAAAGCTAACCATCTCCCAACTACACCCTTTGGATTAGGGAGGCATGACTGTATCTGCAGCTAGACTCTGTTGGAAAAACTGCTTTTTAAGACTTTTTTTTTTCCCATGATCCTTGCTTGTAGTTGTATGAAAATTGCTCTGCTGCTGCTCTCTGTCTCGCTGCCAGTCTTCCCTCTGGGAAACGCCAACTACTTTCTCTTTTCCTGTTTCCATCGTTGCTGCTATTGCCGCCAGCTTGTTAAAAGGTCAGCGTAGCCAATGGAGTGCTCAGTCGTTGCTCATTTATTCTCCTCTCAGCAGCGCTCTGCTACAGCCGAGTCTGTAAGAGAAGTGAAGTCATGTCAAATATATGAAGCATGCTATGCACTTTTTTTCTTTTCTGAATTCAAACAAGGCAGAGACACTGATGAAATCAAGAAAATACGTCAACTTGATAGTGCGCCATGTTATGATTGGTTAAGTTTCAATTAAGTCAATTTGTGTAAATACAAACATTTGAAAACAATTGCACTTCATTGGCATAAGAGAAAGAAGAAACCCTTCTTGGATGAACCGCATTAAATGTGAAATGAGCTCATCTCCATTGTGAGTGTGCGTGTTTGTCAGGATAGGAGCCCCAAGGCAGCGATGCATTCCACAGGAACAAATAATAAATGACAGACGGGTGAGGAGAGGCCAGAGGCCCCAGTAGCAAAGAAAAAGAAGCCAAGAGTCTCTGTTATGGTGGGAGCTGACTTCCTGTTGTATAATTCCTGATTCCCGAAATTTCAACTTTTTGTATTTTATTGTAGATACATTAGAGACAGTATTCAGCTTTTTACCTTAAAGAGAAGAACTGTGACAGATCATCAGGTCACAAAATTCAGCCTGCTCAGCATTTTGGTTTATGACTAAATACCTGCAAAACTAATGACATTCCCATCAATCTCAGCTGTTCTTTGTGTCTAATAAGCAAATGTCAGTATGCTACACTGTGATGGGGACAATGACAAACATTCGCTGCTAAATGCCAGCATGTTAGCATTTAGCTTAATTGGAGCCCCGGTCTTTCATGCTTCTCACTCTGGGCTTGTCATATCACAAGTTCATATTCTTTGAACTTTTCAAAAAACTAGATTACAGTGAAACTTAAGGGATGGCAGACAGATAAAACAGAAAAAAACATTCCAGTGTTTCATATTTGTAGAAAAATTAGCCAAAACATGAAAGAAAAAGTCTCTTGACAGCAGCAATGTTTGCAATTGATTTTTTCTAAACCCCACATACCTTTTCATTTCAGGTCGTTTTGTCGCAGTGGATGCAGCCGTGAGAGATGTCCAGGATGGTGAGATAGGTGCAGAAACTGGGCCACAGAGAGCGATCACAGGGACCCTGCTGAGTCCGGCTCTGGAGCTAGACGAGTGGAGCTGCCTGAGGCTCGTCCACCAGATCATCGGGTCGGGAAGCCTGGAAGTCCTGCAGCGCACGGAGGGAAAGAGCTTTGACAAGCCGCTGTGGAACAGCCAGGTGTCCTCTGACAGCTGGGTCATCTCAAGCATGGACCTGCAGAACAACACCGAGCCGTACAGGGTAAGGGTCACTTCAAAAAATGTTTGTCCTGAGGGTGTCTATAGAGGACGGGTCATTCAGTGTCCAAAATGTAAAGTGTTCATCATCTGAGGAGCTTGAATGTGCTGATTAAATTTCACATCTAACAACAGTAAGTTACATGTAAATGTAACCTTTAGTTTTGGAGATATTGTAGACGAATGTGGAAGTAAATTAAAAAATGTTAGGAATCATGCAAAACACACGTAACAACAACATTTAAGCACAAAATGTAATAATCTTATTACTTATGTTTAAACAAATCAAAGTAACAGTGATGCATAACTATGAATCCAGTTGTATACATGACTGAGTATTGGGGCCATTGTTAATAAACAAAACTCTAAAAAGTAATAATATTTCAAAATAAAGTTGTGACTTTACGAGCAGAGCGTTGTGATGTTATGAGCATAAAGTCATAATTTTACAAAAAAATCCTTCTGAATTTCAGTGATGATCTCCTAAGTAGAAAAAAATAATGTGTTGACTGCTTTATGAGGGAAAAGCGGTCCAAAGCGAGCTGAAATGGAAAATACGTTCTCCAGATTGGGTTTCAGGCAACATGACTGTAGGGTCCTCTGCCATTCTCATTTTCTAAAAGTAAAAAGCTTCAAAATGAATTAAAAATGTACTTAAAGACATAATTATGTACATTTTTAGAAACAGTAACTGCTGACTTTCATTCCCTCTTTCGTTAGACAGCGGCGATGCAGAAGACAACATTTCATGCTGTTGCTGACAGGAGGAAAGACAAAAGTTGATATTACACATGCAGGCTTAAATAAAGGCCAGCATGAAGTGTGTGGAGAAACACACACACACACACCTTCACCCACACACACACACACACACACACATTATCCAAACAGTGTGGGAATAGTGCAGCACATGTTTATATTATATGCACAGGCAGAGCTGACTCTGACAGGGTCGTGACCTACATAGTGGTAAGCCGGGTCTGTGTGGGCCCCTCAGCGCAATAATGTACTCAGTCCAAAGTAGACCCAGGTGAAAAAATGTATATGTCAGTGAATTAACCTTCACACTGACTGCTAAAATGCTCTGCTTGTTGCTCCTTTAATCACTGAAGAGAAGATTGATACCAACTGATGGTGTGCAGGATGTTAAAAAGCTGACGCCTCACTCAATTTCTGGCTTTGATAGATCTGTGTGTTAAGGATGGAGTCTGGATGCGGTTAGGTTAGCTTACCATAGCAAAAAAGACAGTATAGGCAAGGGAAAACAGCGAGCCTGGCTCTTCTCCAAATAAATTGTTGCCAAGAAATAATTACACAATGCAACTCCCCCTGAAATATTTATGTTGGTGTATGGATTAAACGAACCAGATTCAGTTTGAAGAGAGCCAGGCTACAGCTGCTTCTCACTGTTTCCGGCCTTTGTGCTGTTTAAGCTAATCACGTCCAGACTCTAGGACTGTAACATTATCCTACTTAAAGCACAGACACAAAAGGGGTTTCAATCTTTTTTTCTATATGAAAGAAAGCAAAAAAGATTTTTTTCCCAAAATGTTACAATTTTAAATATTATTTTAACAACAAAAAGCTACCGGATGGAAATTATTAAGAAAATCTCTATTTAATAAAAAAATGACAAAATACTATGTAAAATAGATATGAATACAAATTTAACACAGATAATAAAAAAACATGCTATTAATTCTAAAAAAAACGTACAAATGACCTCTTAGATCATGCTTGGTCCCACTCACACACACATGTACAAGCCCTGACCTCATGTGTTCCTTCTCCGTCTTCCTGAAGTCATTTCACTGAAAACCTGCCGCTCACCAGAGCTATAAAAGTAAATTAGATGTCTGTGCGTTTCATGGGTGCACTCTATCTGACCTATACGTCCCGTGATGTCTATGATGTCACTCCTGTGTCACTCCACATCGGGGTTGCAGGGTATCGCTGAACATGTGTTGTTGATTAGGTTGTAATCGAAGGTAAACCCGGAGGGAGCGCTGGGAGCAGCGTGGCCATCTTTGAGATCCATATCAGCTCTGGATACTGCCTGGGTCGGTGACTTCACACATACATCACCCACACAAAAAATAATCCACATAAGCATGTAACTCTGGATTCAGACCATCTGTGCTCTGTTCCTTCAGCTCACACACACACACACACACACACACATGAACATTGTTGGTACATTATTAAGTCTGAAGCCTTTTGCACCCACACCCATACTGGCTGTCCTGTTTCGCATGTTTCTGCGTCTAGAGTGTGATTTCGAGGAGTCTCACCTGTGTGGATACAGCAATCAGTGGAACGCCAATGTAAACTGGTATGTGGGAGGAGGCGGGGGCCAGCTGCTTGACAACAACATACCAAACGACCACACATACAACAACAAGACAGGTGAGTCTCACTCATAGAAATGTGTTTTTTATCCAATGACTTAGAGCCCTGCTGGTTTTACATTTTGGATGAAAAAAAGCAAATGAATGCTATTCAAGAAAAAAATCTTTTTTGCATAGTTTGGCCATAATTTACATCAGTAATGATAACATTTACTCCCCATTTTAAAAGATAAGCCTGATATTACTAACAATCCATTGGTTCATCTCTCACTACTTTCTATAATGTCTGTGGGCTTCTAGTCCTTCTTAATAATGGTGTAGACCTGTAAAAATGGGTCACAAATGAATAGTTTAACTTCTAAAAGTCTCAGCAATTTCGTAAAAACAGCTGGGCACCGGAACACGATAGCTCATGTTCAAACACTCACTCAGGTCACTTGATGTACGTGGACTCCATCTACGCCAAAACTTTCAAAGAAGTGGCCAAACTGGTGTCTCCCATGACGACGGTGCCGATGTCCGGCTGCCTGAGTTTTCAGTACCAGCGGAGCGAGAGGAGGGGGAACCTGTTCTCCGTTTACACCAGAGACCAGCTGGGTCAGTACCAGGAGCTGTGGAGAGCAGACACAGAAATCCTGAGCGATTGGAGCGGGGAGATCGAAGAATGGATACCTGTGCAGGTGGACCTGAAGGCACCATACTCTGTACAGGTCAGTATGAAGATGTCAGCTCTATGTGATGACTTATACGTAAACAGATAATGAAATTAGCAAAATCTGGGAAGAGGAGACAAAGCATCAAATGTCATCCAACTTTGTCTTAGTAATCCGTATCCTGCTGAAATGTTTAAACTCTTTAGAAAACAATATATAACTTAAAAATGTATTTACCCCTGAAATATAATGTGCATGAAATTCCCTCCTGTGTGAGGGTTTGCATCTGCGTGCACACAATGGCATGCGTCCTTGTTTATGAGTCTCTCTGCCTCTCTAGGTGGTCTTTGAAGTATCCTTTAACAGCCCGAGAGGCGGACGTGTTGCAGTTGATGACATTTCCTTTTCTCCAGAGTTTTGCAGCACAGACACTGGTGAGCTGCAGTCACAGATACTTACTGTTGATTCTAAACAGTTGTATCTATAATCTAATGCTTTCTGGGTGAACATACTAAATATTTACTTTTTAGGATTTTAAAGGACTAATAGCGTACAGCCCATGATTAAACAGATACAACCTTGGAGGTTCACATGTTGTGAGGATAGAATTTTGGCATATAGAATACAATATATGTTATTATTATATTTTCTCTGTGCTGTCGAAGGTGAAAATGTTGATCACATTGTGTGGCACTGGAGGAAAAGTTTTGTTGTTACCAAAATCAGAACTGAACAATCTTCTATGTGCTTTTATGTTAATTGTTTGTCAATTGTTGAAACTCTATGCTGCTGCTATTCTTGTTAAAGAGATACTTCATCTCAATGGGACAAACCTGGTTAATTAAAGGATACATTAAAAAACTAAAAATCACTTAAATGTATTCATCTTCTAGCGACAATTAATATCCATAAAAAATGTCACTCTTGCTGATAAATCGTAAATACTACAACCAGAGCCACAACAGTTTATCCAACATCAAAACACTGCTTCCATACATTTGTTCCACAGAGCCGACCTTTGACCCCTCCATCGCCAGCTGTGACTTTGAGTCAGGTTTCTGCCGCTACACCCAGGACCAGGGGATGTTGTCGTCGTGGAGGAGAGTGTCTGTGAAGCCCAACATATTTAGGAACGGAGACCACACAACAGGCGCAGGTGGGCTTCGACAACCGATAGAGGGTTTTAGTCTTGAATACTTAAACCTGCATTAAAGGGGAATTGAGTCGCCATCAGTTGGGGAAGAAGTTTAAAAATGTAAAATAGAAAGAAGGGAGCTCACCAGATGTCAAAAGCTCCTTATCTCTGCTTGAGGCTAGCGGCTCGAAGCTACATTAACCGCTACTAGTATATCACATCAATATCTGTGCATGTGAATCGAGTGGAGTTACATTTTGGGTAATGTAGGCACCAGGTTTTGACAAGAAAGAAGAATGTGTGAATTGAAAAAGCCCATTTCTCCGGTTCTGCTGCATTGATTTTGATCCTTTTTCAATAACAGTCCATCGTGAGTCTGACAATGTTATAGGAGTGCATTGCTAAACCAGTGGAGAAGCTTACACCCTTAACTAATATTTAAAATGTTACATTAGGCCAAAATCATGGATGATTATTTTACAATTCTGCAGAATTACAACGATTACAACTTCACAAGCCAGTGATTTGGTGGTGGCTTTGCATCAATCTGTTTGAGACTTAATTCACACAGCACAACTGTAGCACCTCTGGATGATAAAGTGGGATTTGAGGTGGAAAAACTGTTGAAAAGTGTTGAATAAGATCCAGGTGTGAGTGGTCATGGGAACAATTCATGGCGAGCAGATTTACAGAGACAGTTTCTCAAGAAGATAAAGTCTGTCTTCTCCTTCCAGGATATTTCCTGTTGGCTCATTCCCGGCTGAGCCCACGCTCTAGTTACGTTAGCCGTCTGATCGGTCCAACTCTGCCAGGGAACGTGAAGTTCTGCCTTAGATTCTACTACTCCCTGAGGGGTGAGTGGCACCCGAAAACTCATCGGATGGAAAGATATTTGCCATGAGTGAATCCTGTGCTGTGATTTTTTTTTTTTTTGTACTGACTCACCAGACATAAATAACTCTGGCAACTGCAGGTTTCAACCAGACGGACCAGGCTCTTGCTGTGTATCTGCAGCAGCAGCAGCAGAGCAGCAGCCAGGAGAAGATCTGGACTCAGGGGGAGAAGTCCAGAGGACTCTGGATCACGACAGACATCGACTTCCAGACGTCACAGCCCGCCAAGGTCAGAGGAGAGGAAGTGGAAATATCACATCAGCCAGAATAAGAGTGCAGAATGAGTGCAAGAAGAAAGTAAGGAGGGTAGGAAAGATCAAATCAAAGGATGAAAAAAAGGGAAAAAAGGAAGGAAGAGAGTGATTGAGCGAGTGAGTGAGTGAGTGAGTGAGTGAGTGACTGAGTAAAAAAGACAAACAGAGGACAGGAGGTACTAACCATAAGGAGAGAAGTGAAGAATCACCAGAGTCATAGGAATTTATCCTCTGGGGAACATGAATGTCTCTGGTTGATTGTATGGAAGTCTATGAGAAAATGACCGTATTTCTCACTTGATTTATTACCTCAGTAAAACTGGTAAAGCAGTAAAAATTCTTCAATACAGTGTGATGTTCATTTAGTAAATTTTGGTCCCATTTACAGTAAAATGTACGATACAGCAGGGTATTATTAAGGGCGCGGCTACCTTGTGATTGAACGGTCAATGCCACGCTGTTGTACAGTCATGTACAGTCAATGGTCTGGCCCAAAATGGTGGACCAATAAACTGACACTACAGCTATGCTGCTAAAATGTCTATAAAAAGGGAAAGGAACTATTTCAGAAGAGCTAATTTAGGAACAAATAAAGAAGCAAGCACATAAAAACTCAAATAAACCAATGGATGGATTAAATAAATAAAGGAAGGAAGCAGGACAAACAGGCTAAACAGTTGATTCATAAAAACCTTTACTTTGTGTTCTGGTAGCATTTGAAGTTCTGCGATTTTCTTTCTTTTATTTACGACAGAACTGCGGTTAGAGGACACCGTTTTATCGCCATGTGTTTATGTGCATGACAATTCATTCATCCAGATCCCAAAGTGCTCAAAGGCATTCTTCACACTGGCCTTTTGTTCCCTACTTTACATATTGAACCGTTTAAAACACTCAGCATTTGAGCGATGATTTATTTTCTTCCTCATGAGTCTCACACACACACACACACACACACACACACACACACACACACACACACACACACACACACACACACACACACACACACACACACACACACGTTAGAGCAGAAGCAACAAACAAAGTGTTTGTTGGTTTTGTTCAATTGCGAAGTGATGGTGTGAGTGAGAAATGGTTTTAATCCCTCTGGGGCGGTGAAGCCGGTGTTGACGCCTCTGCCTACGGTTTACCTTTGCTGTTCAGGTGGTTTTTGTCAGCACCTGCAGGAGCTTCTGGGACTGCGGCTCCGTGGCTTTGGACGACATCAGTGTGAGCCTCGGAGACTGTGAGCTGACAGCAGGTAAAAAATCTGCAACAACAAAAAAAAGAACTCGGGGCTCACGCGTATCTCCACCAACCCTCATCTTAATGTGTTATACGTTTCAAATGTTTCATTCACATCAACATACACACAACAATAGACAGTCGTGTTGTTGAGCTGATGACAGCCATTATTTCTGGAGAAGAACTAGATCCAGTGCAGTACCAACTACAAATAATTGTTCCAAATCAGCAAAATGTTTCAATCACCATTTTGTGCATAACAAACTAACTCCTTATTTGCTTGTTTGGGGCTCCTGGTGGCTGCAGGACTGGCAAAGTGACTATAAATAGAATATTAATAGAGTTTCAGGTGATTCCCACAGCAAAAGTAAAGTAAAAGTCAGTCCAGCGAGATGCAGCCAGTTGATAATTGTGTTTCAGCGTTAACTGTCACAATAAAGTGTTACCCGACATGAAGTGTCATTCATGTCCCTGTTGCAGGTTTGTTGGCATTGTCTCTGCCAGGACACTGTGACTTTGAAGCAGGCCTGTGCGGCTACACTCAGGACAAGCAGAGCGATGATGCCGACTGGGAGTGGAGGAGAGGATCCACCCCGACCTCGTACACCGGCCCCAGAGGAGACCACACCACGGGAATCGGTGAGGGTTTCCTGCTTAAACTCTCCATCCAAGTCCAGAATACTCTGCTTATAACACACACACACACGCTCACACACACACACTCACAGTACACAAGCATGCTGAAAGAGAGACACTCAAGGTGCTGTTCAAACAGAACGAGTAAACCCGTTTGGCTTTCGATTGACAGGATACTACCTGTACGTGGAGGCGTCGCCCATGCTGCGCGGTCAGAGTGTCCGGCTGCTGTCCCGACCTCTGAGGGCCTCCAGGGGGCCACAGTGCCTGCGCTTCTACTACCACATGTACGGCTCAGGTACGGGTCAGCTCAGCATTCACCTCCGCAAGGACGGAAAGGACGCGTTGCTGTGGCAACTGAGCGGCGAGCAGAGCATCGCCTGGCTGAGGGCCACAGTGGAGTACCAGAGCGACGGCCAGCATCAGGCAAGAGTGCAACAACACCTCTCCCGACTGTTTTACATTTAAAGCCTGTGTGCTGGACATGGTGACCCTGAACGATAGGCAACAATGGCAGCTGGTTTATACACTTACATACTCTAGTGGTGCAACTGATGAATATTTTCACTATAGATTAGTCTACCACTATTTTGATTTTGTTGGGTCTATAAAATGTCAGAAAATTGTGAAAAATGTATTTATATTAACTAGATCTAGATCACTTTTCTGCAGAACAAGTACTTGTACTTTTGATACTTTAAGTACATTTTATTTCAGTAGGATTTTAAATGCAGGACTTTTGTGTGTTATGTTGCATTGGTACACGTACTTCAGTAAAGGATCGGAGTGCTTCTTCTGCCACTGCTCATCACTCACTGTGAGAAATGTGTTTTCAGATTGTGTTTGAAGCGACCAGAGGTTCATCCGTTAGGAGTGACATCGCCATCGATGACATCATCTTGGAAGGCGGACCTTGCCCCGGTAAACAATCTGCAATATCTTAGATAATTGTTGAACACACAGCTACAGATTAAACATCCAAGAAAGACAAAATGCACAGTGTATGATCATAAAATGATAGTTAAAAAAAAAAAAAATCAAAACTACCAATTTAAGGTCTGTAGCAGCTTCCTGATTTTCTTCTTGATTCTCCTGCAGCAATGGGGATCAAGGCCACCGTGGGAACCTCCAATGAGATCGAGTAGAAGGCAAGAGGAAGTCAGCTGTGTAGGATGCATGAACCTCATTTTTTTATTTTATTTTTTGCACATTAGACTCCGGACACCTGCATGTCAATCTGAACACGTAGGGATGCGGGTAAAATGAATCTTTTCACGTAGTTTTGTTTTCCTGGAGCAACACATATCAGTTGTGGCATAGTCAGCATTTCTCTCTGCATCGTAGCTACAGAGAGCGTGTTTAACTGTGTTTCTCTTCACATGTATATGCATTAGATTAATGCTCATTGCTCAAATAAAGCTAGAAGGTTATTCACCACTCTTTTTGGTTTTCTATCATTGGTAACTGCTGAAGGCAATACTTAGCTAAGCATGATCTGCAAATGAATCAAGAAAGACTGATGTCATCATCATCATCATCATCATCTCGGTGTCTTTACTGAAACTCAGGTAGTGACACAAATATCAAAACGTTTCCAACATGTCACTAGTTAGAAGAACAATGACACAGAACATATGACTATAATTAAAACTGGATTTTGTCAGAACTCACCAGTTAGCTGTAATGGTCGGAAGTGTCGATGACAATCCCCAGTTGTGTTACAGATGTCCCTGAGAAAGTAAAACACATTTCTTCTGAACCATTACATAAGCAGTCAAACAGATGAAAAGTTGTCTGTTTCCACTTTAAGCTCTGCGACCATCATAAGGCACTTCTTCTTTGAAAATGACAAATACAAATAATAATAAAGTCAGATTAAATACTTGTTCAAACACAAAAACAAAATGCAGATGACACAAAGATAAAAGCAATATATTCAGATTTATTTTAAACCGCATACATACATACATACATACATATACTGTACATTTCAATGAAAAAGGGGACAGAAGGTTTCATTTGGTCCAGCGGACAGTCGTTACATAATACACGTCCCGTCTTTCAGGTATTTTATGGACTCCATTTGCTGCGTCATTGCCAGAACTTCCTGAAATCCTGTGCTGAGTCCAGACATGTGCTGGAAGTACGCCTCCTTCTCCACCTGGACCGACAGATTATTCACCCCGGCGTCTTTCAAAATGGCCGTCACCTGGAATGGAATCACACAGACCAATCAGAACTGTCAATATCCTAACTTAAGATTTCGCAGAGGTGAGCCCCGAGGATGAAGTTAAGTCCTCCGGTATGAAGTCCTGCAGAGAAACATCAGCTTGACTCTGGAGTCTCCAGTTTGTACCGACCTGCTGTATGATCCTCTGCTCCACCACGTCTGCCATGATCTGGAGGTGGATGGTCCCTGCGATCACGTTGGCTGAATGCCTCCAGAAATGAGGGTCTCTGTACGACAAAACTCCTTCGATCTTCTCGATCTGAAACAACGCCACGAAAACCATTTAAACATCTGCTGAAACTAAAAACTTACATTTTCTTCAAAATTGAATTAAATCTGTCAAAAATCAAACAAACAAAACAGACAACCTCCTTTGTGGAGTTAAACAGCATCACATACTACTGATTTCAGATGTTAAAAGAAAAGTTCACAACTTACACCAAACCGCTTAATTTGTCCCAGTGGAAAGTTTTAGTGCGTTAGATTAGTGGGCAGCTAAACCATCATCTGCTAGAGAAAACTGCAGTAACTTTGCCCTCACCGCGGGCGACTCCTCACCTTTTCCAGCGCACTGTTCAGCTCCTTCTCGTTTTCTGGGGGACTTCGTAGAAGAAGAACCTCGCAGGCGTCCTTCAGCAGCGGGATGACGCTGAGGAAAATAAGCGTGGCGATGAAGAGCGAGCAGATGGGGTCGGCGATCAACCAGCCGAACTGACGGATGAGGATGGTGGAGATGATGACACCGACGCTGCCCAACGTGTCAGCCAGGACGTGGAGGAAAACACCTGGAAAGGAAGAAAAATAAAAACATGAGATTATTATCTGGCTACAGCTTACACACACATCATTTATTTAGTGCATCGACAGAAACACACACACACACACCTCTCATGTTGGCGTTCATGCCTCCACCCCCGGAGCCATGGGAGTGGCCGTGTCCGCCGTGTCCGTGCCCGCTGTGCCCGCCGTGCCCGTGCCCTCCGTGAGAGTGGCCGTGCCCTCCGTGGCCGTGCTCGCTGTGGGAGTGGCCGTGGTGCGAGTTACCGTGGTCACTTGACGAGCAGCTTTTGCCGCCGTGGGCGTGAGCGTGAGCGTGACTGAAAGCGCAGATACCCACCAGGTTGACCAGTAAGCCTCCCACAGACACCGGCTAGAGGAGGCAAAAAAAAGACTGCAGTGTGAAACTAGTGCTGGGTATCATCAAACACAAAAACTATACTTTTTCAGATAGCTTGCTTTGCAGAGTAACAAAATATCAATTATAAAATGTCCATACAGTCTGTTCAAGGGGAAAACAATAACTACTTTCAACAAAAGCTGTATGTTAAGGTAAAACCTTTAAGTTATGTTATTCTCTAAATTCATGTTTGAATGTTTTTATTGAGGCAGCCATTAAAGGGTGTGATTTGGATGAGGTTGAAAATTAAATGGATTTTATAATCTACTGTCCATTCAATTATGATGTTAGACGTCCCAGTCTGTTTGATATGATTACCATCAACATATAAGAGCATAATAGTTTCATTTGGTATGTTTTCATCTATGCTTTGACACATATGGATAAGAGTACCCCGTGTTTCTGCTTGCTTTCTTAAAGGGATTTTCACCTGTGATTAAATACAGCGTCTCAACATCCAATAAAACAGGGGAACTTGTAAGAGAGAGATTTTAAATTGTAGTTCCTAAGGCTGTTAATACAGTTCCCAAAATGCACCTGGATAGGGAGGGTCTAATGAAAAGAAGCTGTCTGGTAAATGCCCATTTCCTTTAAGTGCATCAACAGGTTGGAGCAAACGCACATTCAGTCAAAGGCCTGAACATTAAGCGGTAGATGCAGTTTACTCACAGTCAGCATGTCTGTGTTGATATTGGGAGGATCCAACACGCGGGTGACTGACTCGACAAAGACAAAGAAAGCGATGACCATCAGGAACAGGCCGTTGATGAATCCAGAAAGTATTTCCACACGACCATACCTGCAAAATAAAAAACAAGAGTCCATTTTTAGATCCAGTTGAATTTTTAAAATGCTTTCCATCTTTCCAGCGTCTCCTATAAAAGCCTTTCCAAATGTTCTTGATGGACGTTACCCGTAGGAGAAGATCCTGGTGGCTTTCCAGCGCGTCATGAGGGCCGCAAACAAGCCGAGGACTAAAGCGGAGCAGTCAAACAGCATGTGGAAGCCGTCGGAGATCAGTCCCAGACTGTTGGTCCAAGCGCCGTAAAACAGCTCCACGAAGGTGAAAGCCTGAAACGTGCAGAGCAGCAAACCTTACGTTTACCTCAAAAGGAAAAGTTTCTTTGAGTTGGAAATATAATACAAGATGTTATAGGAGAGCAGGAGCAGTTTGTAGGGAATATCACGGCAACAGCCTTCTTATTAGATTATCAATCTCTATTGGACAGTTGACATTAATAGACTTCACAAACTTTTCCTGCATATTCTAATATGCAGAATCTCTAATAACATGTCCTGGGATTTCCATTTAATTAAGAAAGCTCTTATTTTGAAAATTTTAAAAAATCCACAAATATCCCTGGCAAATCAAGTATTTATGTGGTGCTGCCAATTTTTAAGCATTTCAGTAAATTCCCCACTCCAATAACATTCTTGAATAACTGTGCGTACCAGGTTGAGACACAGGAAGTAGAAGATCTGTCTGGAATCGTATTCTTCGAGGATCTGTTTCAGGGAATCTTTGATGAACCGTGGGAGGGACTGCGATGTGTGCTGCAGGGCGTCCCCCATGAAATTGTACAGAGGGGTCCCTTCAGGCGAGTAACCCACCAGGGTGCCCTTATGACCTTTCTTTGACGGAGATGAGAGAATGCTGGAGGCTGCAGGCAGAGAGGTGAAGGAGGAGAATAGACACACATTTAACGTAAGTATATGGACTGAAAACACCAGGAGTTTAGCTTTTCAGTGAGTGTATGGTGACATACAGAGGTACATTAATATCCATAAATGCTTTGCCAGTGCTGCTGGGTATGCACACCAAAGTGGTAGGAGGATCTGAGATGAGGCGCCGACTCCCACAGCCTTTACTTACACATGATGAAGAAGATGGCGCTGACGATCACTCCTCCCGAGAGCACATGCTCTGTGCTGACCTGCTGGGGCGGTTTGCTCATGGAGCGCAGCTGGTCGGTCAGCGGGTGAGTCCAGAAGTTGGCCAGCAGCAGGGCGCTGAGGAAGAGGGCGATGGCGCCGTAGCGGGCGCACCTCGGCGTCTCCATCTTGGTGTTGCAGATGGCCTCCACGTAAAACTCCAGGATCATCACGGAGAGGATGATCATCCCGAACGGCAGGATGAGGGCCGACCACGATTCTACTTTACTCTGGTGTCGAGACGGAGTGAAAAAGCAGTCAGTGAGGAGGTCAAACAAATCATCCGAGTGGCACAGAGGAAGACAAAAATATATTATTTTTTTTTCTGAACTCATGTGAGCGCAAAAAGACAGACACATGGTCTGTGCACTTACTTCTGTGGTCAACGAGAGCACTATGACCCAGGGGAGCAGCACAACGGCCGAAACCAGGTTGTCAAGGGCATAGAGGCGTTTCGCACCACCAATTTCCACCGACAGTTTCCTGGAGACTGTGTGGAAGCCCACCTTCAGGCACAGGGAGGCCACCAGCAGCACTACACCCCCCTGAAGGGAAGACAGAGGGAGGAATTTCATTTAGAAGGCGGAACTAATACTTTGCTACGCTTCTGTGAGCAGCACCAAACACAAACTTTAATGCATGATACGGCTTTTGCTTACTTTATGATCTGCAACCCCTAAAAACGCAATGGCTGTGTAGAGGAAATGAGTGAGCGCGCTGTCATGATGTCCCTCAGCTGGTTTGAAGACGAGTAAAGGCAAACACAATGTAAGCAGATGTATACAATAAACACAAACGGATCAGGCCAACAACTGTGAAAACAGCTGTAACCGCTGCCCTCCATGTGGAGCAAAGGATACGGTGCTCCGCCATCTTCGCCATGAGGTCGTCGTTGTCGAAGAGGAGGAGGCAGATCACGGCGATGATGAAGAGCACAGCGCCTCTGGTCTGCGTAAAGTCAGACAAAGCAACAGAAATGCATTTCACATATTTCTACCACAGTGACAGATTCATCTGAGGCAGTAAACACAGTGCAACACAGGCATTTAATGCGGGGTCAAGTTTCTGATATAAAACCAGTTGTGTGAACTTGTGGCCTCTTACCTTGGACGGCCCCCCACCCGCGCTTGTGAAGAGGACACCGAGGAGAGCAATGACCACCACATCACTGTGCTCAAAAAGCAACAATGTCCTGTGAAAAAAAAAAAAAAAAGAGACACAGATTTGGATCACACCCTAAACACAACAGAGTCTGCATGATTACACACAAAGACATAAACACACACACGTATGCTCACATGCATGCACATTGCCTTTAACTGCTGAGAAACACTGACTCTGAACACACATGTATGCTGACATCTTACCTTAGAGGTCCACAGAGAGTCAGACCGAAGAAGCCCAGGAGGGATATGACACAGCTGAAAACAGCATGCTTTAGTAACTTTATCCACTAAAAAGAAAACAGATTCAAAAAGAAAACAGATTATTATTAATATCTTTAAGTGGTAATAACTAAGATTTCAGTGCTGGTTGATTTAGAATTTATATTTGAGTGAAAACAAAGGAATGGTTGGTACAGTGGCTTTACAAAAAGGCATTGACACAATGTATCTTCCTTTTATAAAGCTCAACCGTCACAATATTATGTTGAATGAAGCAGAAAAGGCAGATGAAACTATGAACAGAGACAAATCTTCTTCTTGTTTTTCCTAAATAGAAGCAAGAGCTGGATCACGCACAAATAGAAGAGGAAACAAAATCAACACACCTGTCTTTTTGAGATGACTTTTCCAGACGAGAAAGGCTTTTGAAAGAAAAGCAGAATAACAGCACTCCTGAGGAAAGAGGAGGGTCACTGTCAGCACGTTGTCACCCGCCATAAATAAAAACCTGCGGTTATAATAATACATAACAAGTGTAAATTCACGTACCCTAATTTTAGTATGAAGATGAACTGGACAATGTGAACAACTTTTAGGATGTCATACGATTCAAAGATCCCAAGAGCCTTGAGGACCTTCGTGACAATCAGTAAAACTATGTATCTGGTTAGCCTGAGAGAAAAAAAGACAAAGAAGACATTATGAGCATACAAGGGGGGGAAAACAATCAACTGAAACACGTCACCATATGTTAATCAGCTGCTCAATTGATATGCTGAGACTAATCATTTATGCATCATAAGTAATAACTCAGACCGGTTGCATGAGATTAATGTAAGATCAACAACAGACACATACCTAGAATTGGGCACTTCGACCATGCCCAGTTTGCCCCCGGACAGTACGTTGCTGCTGTATTTTTCGTCCATCTTCAAGCACCTATAGTCGACCAGTGTAAGTCCAGTTGCAGAATTTAAGCCCCTAATATCCTAAACATTACTGTTACATGAATAGTGAAATTAAACCACAGCCCATTTAACGTCACCGGTAAAGACTACGGCCGGGCTCCTGCTGGCTCTTATTCATTATTCCGTTTAAACTTAACTCAATATCTAAAATAAAGTATACACAGGCATACACCTTCAGTCAGTTGACAGCTTTCTTTGCCTGTTAGCCTGTTAGCTAGCTAGCTAGCCCTCTGGCATGCCAGCTGAGTTAGATTCCAAAGTTTCTGGCTGTAACACGGCCCTCTGTGTACGCGGTACGTCAAACTATGACACGTGCTCTCCTAGTTAGAGCTACTTAATTAACGAGTCCTCGGTTGAGCTGACCACAACAACAGTTAAGAGTCCGCAATGAAAGGATAAAACATCCAAGCTGGCCAAAAAGCCACAGCACTTCCGGACACGGTAAACAAAGTCCACGTCACGTGCGTTTATCATTCGCGAACGTCGCTACTGCGCAGTTCGGATTTATGCGTCGAAGATGACGACGACGGTAGAAAGTAACGAAGTAGTTAAATATAAATGATGTGCTTCATTTTGACTTTATTTTATGCCAATCTTTAGAAAGCTGGGCGACTTCAACGATGACTTAGGTTGTCTTTCGTTTCAATATTGCGAAGTTTTAAAACAAAATCATAAAGGATGTTCTTGTGGAGCCCGTTTCCGCTAGGAAAAAATTGTTTAGGAATGACAAAAGATGTAATGTCAGAGTTAATATTAGATACCAAGTCCACATTATGAGATACTGAGACATGAGTTTGATTTGGGATTACTTAGAATATTGACTTGTGTATCATAATTTTGTCAAAATGTTATAATGTATATATTATTAGTTATAATTGTATAGATTGTTTCATATTTTTACTCAAACAATCATATTATTGACTTAATATATCATCATTTTAACTTGCAAGGTCAATATTTAGACGTCCTATTTAATGGTAAAGTAAAGTCCAGATTTTGACTTACTACCTTCTGTCTGTATATATAATATTTTAGTTATTGTGGATTTTTTACATTTTTAATATTCTTATTACTTATTTATAATTCTTGTTTTGATCTTGTTTTTGTACTATGTCTCTTGTTTGCACTATTCTGTATGCTGCTGTAATCCTGTAAATTTCCTTGCTGCGGGACTAATAAAGCATTATCTTAATTAATACTCAACATTTAGATTTGGGATCAAATCGTTTTGACTTAGTAAACAGACAACACAACTGACAAACAACACATGAACGCAAAAAGAGAAACAGCAAACAAAAGACGGGAAGTGTATGAGATGTTCTTTATTGTTGGATTACATCAACTCAATCAATTACACAGACGTTATTCATAATCATTTTAAAAGACATGAGATTTCAGTGGCATCCAATGGACAAGCTGGCCTCCACTTCCAGACAAGTGGTTCCAACAGAATTTCAGTGAGGTCCACAAAGTTGAAGCAGGATTTTCTCATAATGTCCTTTAGTGTCTTTCTGTGAAACAGAGACAAAGATGTGCTCAGCAGACATACTCTTGATATATCGTCAATATGTTTCTGGACTGTCTGAGTGAAAAACAGAACGTAAAGCCAGCCATTCAGGAACATTTATATGTTTAATAGGTATGTCATTTTACCAGTATGTCGTCCTGTAAGCTGAAATCATACATGGCCCTGTATTCCTCCACAATCTTCTTCAGGTCGACCTCAGAGCGGCTCACCAGCACCCTGATCAGTGTGTCATCACATGTGCCGTGGCCCTGTGAGAACGGAGCAAAGGTTTGTCCGCTGACCAGGTAGAGAGCGTGCAAATCGCCTTACTCTGCAGGTTTACTACACAGTGTGTTCATATTCAATATTTTCATGATATATTGGGTTATTGCTACATCTGTGTATTGATTGTTTGTATAACCAATCACTACAGTTGAGCAGTGTTTTCCAGGGGTTGACAATATTTATGGTGACCAGACCTCCAAAATCGAACATTTGAGAGTACGCTGCACAACAGGGATTCATTTACAAGCTCATTTATGATTACTAAAGTCACATTTCACATATTATTTGTCTGGGAATGCAGCATATTATGGTGGACCTTTAAATTCTTGCCTTATTTCAAATAAATTCCGAAGCAGGCATTTGAAAGAAAAAACACAAACACAACAATTAAGACATTATCCAAACTACACAAGCAAAACTTTAAATGAAAACTGCATTCAGCACAGAATGTCTGAGGAAGAAGACAAACACACACACACACACACACACACACACACATGTGCTCTGACATGTGGTGAGAAAGAGACGGACATATTCACACACACCTTCATAGCCAGATGGAGCTTCTCTGCGAAGAAAGCGGGTGTGTTCCAGGAACATTTCACTAAACATGAAAAAGACACACAAACATTCCCAGTGAAAATATGCAGCGTGCAGTCGCTGCTGTGTCAGACAGCTCACAGTGTTTCTTTATTTGCCTTCATGATGTTTCGTGTGTGAGGTCATGATGTGCCACACGCTGGAGACTGGGATGTGCAGATAGTATCCTAAGCATCGGGTCTATCCTGTGTTTGTTTCATTTGTGCTTCAGATGGAAAAAAAGACGGTTTATTTGTTACCTTTGTTTTTTTTCTGGTTCTTTTCTTAACAACCTCCCTCCACTGTTTTATCTCTGGATACCACATGTTGCATGACTGAGGCTCAACGGTAAAACTATGCTAATTCATATTTACAGAGTCCAACCCGTTTGTCCTTGAGCATGGAGATGTCCATCTGTCCATCCATTCATTCACCCATCTGAAAATAATTATGTAAAGTATGTCGACAACCACTGGCCAGATTTCCATAAGATTTACTGTGGAAATTCAGGGTCTTTGTGTTGGATTTTGGTCAAGAGTCACCATGATGCCAACTTTTTTCACATGTACACAAGAAATATCAAAGTCTTATGCGCAAGCTTCCCTTAAATTTCGGAGCATATGCCTACTCCCCAGATAATACATCCTTTTAATCCCAGGACCTTTCTTCTAGCTCCACCTTCAGAACAAACGCTTCATTTCTGTCCCTGAATAAAACGTTGTTCTTGTTAACAACTTCTCCATAGAAACATCAGTGGAGCAACGCTGCTTGTCTATGACAAAATAAGTGCTTTAAAGCCCCGTTTCAAACTTTAAGTATTCCTGTACATAAATATCCATTACTAAATTTGTAACAGTCACAATTAAAGTTTGGGAAAAAACTTCCATAGTTATAATTTATTCAGAGATTAACACTCGAAAGCTCAGCTTATCTGCTTCTTAGAGAGTGTGTGGGTGTATAGATTTGATTGACAGTGGCCTGACACTGGCAGCAGAAGCAAACAACCCACAACTTTTATATGTATCTTATGTTGCTAAATCCTGAACAAGAGAACTCCTCATTCATAAAAAGTGAAACCAAATGTGATCAAATCAAACCCTCCATACCAATGTCAATGAGACAGTCCTCAATGTCTCCCTTCAGCTCCATGTCCAGGGCTTTAGGCAGTGTGATGTCACTGACGGTGGCGTAGTGCTGGAACACTAACAGGTAAACAGATAAACAACAGGTACTTATGGGTAAATGGGCTACTTGTCAGACAGAAAGCAAACTTTTAGTCAAGGTATGAGATCATTGCGTGTTCCCCAAACATCTCTGTAACTTTAAAAAAAAACAGTCTTCAGCTGGTTTGGGAGGATCTTTAGACATTAACTGCCATAATTACTCTAAACAAGCATTAATCTGAACTATGGAGCATCGTCATGTGGAAAGAGTATGTGTGCTTAAATAAACCTTCACTTGATACATAAATCTAAACAACTGTTTCTGTTTATTCTTAAAATGAGCGAACCGTGGACTCCATGGATGATAAAGATAGTTTAACAAAGAATTATTAGCCTACTTTGCTCCGTATTGTTCCTCCACTGCTGGGTGTGTCCCACCCATTACCTGACAGTGGGGTTCCACCTGTTTTTCCAGGTGTGTTCGTGTGTGTGTGTGTGTGTGCACTCTTTGAAATGAAGGTTTTGGCAGATTCAGCCTCTGATGAATCAACCTCAGCTAAAGCATTCAGACATTTCAAGCACTCACTCTTTGCGAGCTGCTTCGCGTTCCTCTTGGTCAGGATGTCGATGAAGGCAGAAATGTTGATTCCTTTGGTATTCTCACCTGCCTCAAACAGAATCTACAGGTAGAAAAGAGTAACACGCCATTACAAGATGATATTGTTCTCTGCAGAACCTTTACATTAAAGGACCAGTCCGATGATTATCTATATGTTTCTTATTGTCAACAACAAAAGTATTGTGTGCATCAAAGCCCGATCGTTGTCCTCCGTGTCATAGAGCCGCGTTGTTGTTAAAGACACACATTAATGAGCCACACTGGTGCCCTGGGTGACATGTTCCTTCATTACCATGAACACACACAGTGTGGTTTATCTTGAATCAACTCTACATACTTGCTGCTGGAGTAACATATGATAAAAACTACAGCTGTCAGCTGTTTGAGGAAATTACTGAGTCTTATGTTAAAATGAGTATTTTGCTGACACATTGAATGATTTTGAATAATTAAAAGTAGATTTTTACCTCTGCGTCCTTTCGGGCCAGATTGTTGTCGACTTCCTTGCTCTCATCTTTGTTTGCTTTCAACATGGCCAGAAGGGCCGTGGTGAAGTCACCGCTGGTTTCATCCTCAATAACTTTCTCCAGATCTGTTTCGTACTCTGAGGGACAAAGAGCATTTCAGCAAAAAGACTTTGCAATAACACATTTGGGACAAACAGTATGTGGTGGTTATAGCTGTTGCTTAGAGGTTTACAGTCCTCACCACTGGGTGATTACAGTGCTGCACGGTCTAAGAATTCAGTGTTTGTTTTACTGCTGGCTGCACCAGAGACACTAAAGAGTGTCAGGTAAAATACCTAAGACGTTACGTTAAATGCGAAAACCTTTCAGGAACTCAGAGCTCAGCATGTTCACGAAACCAAATAACAGAGTAACAGCATTGAATCCGGCCAAACCTTCTTTGAAGACCCTCTTGATCTCTCCAATCTGTTGGTTTGATCTTGTAGCCAGAATCTCCACCAGGACGTCTTCATGTGTGCCCCAACCCTGTTAGAAAAGTGTGACTAAATTCAAAACATTCATGGGTAACATTTGTTTTATAGGACTCTTTAAACGCAATAACAACATAAGTGGTATACAAACATTAACATTATACATATTGCCAGATACAGCTGAGCTAAACTACTGAAATGAAAAGTAACTTTGAGAGTGAGATTTGGGAATAATTGATGATACTGATATACAGTACATTATCCGCTGAGTTACCTTTGTGGCCTTCCTGAGCAGGTAGGCATCAAAGTGAATCGAATCCATGAGCAGGGCCAGAGATACGTCCTCTAAATCAGACCTGAGAACAGACTTCAGATCTTTATCCAGCCTCTGCAAGACACAGGGAACAGCAGCATGGCAGTATGAGGGTTCTTCTCTTTAATGTAATCATGGCATTTCAAAACAGACTACGACCGCCGCAGAAAATTAAAGCCATGTGTGTGTGTGTGTGTGTGTGTGTGTGTGTGTGTGTGTGTGTGTGTGTGGTCGTTGTTGTATTCTGGAAGATTATACCATCTGCCACAGTTTCTTTTTTGATACTACAAACAAGAGCGTGTCTGGAAAGACTACATATATTTTGCTGAACAGTGGCCACTGTTGCCATAAGAAGTAATTCTCTGAAGATATTCTTGAGTCTGAACAGTACCACTAGCAGAACACAACAAACATGTTTCTGGTGAGGTGTGCAATGTTAAATGGTTCCGTTTCAACCTTATTTTGACCAAATTAAAATGGTCATCTCTGACATGCTAAAGCGGACTGTCAGAAAACGGACTCAGCAATGTCAGCAGCACATTAATAACTATTTAAAGTTTGCTAATTAGCCACCATGACACTGGTCGTACCAGACAAAGCAAAGTTGTGGCAGCAAAGCCCTTGAGTGTATTGAATTCACTTTCAAAAGCTACATCATCTTCCTTTAGGTGGAAATAAGGAGACAAAAATAAAACAGGTAAACAACAAGTGGGTTGATGTGAGAAAATAAGGACTGCAAAAGCAGCTTTAATTTGAATGCAGTGGATCTGGAGAGAATGACTTGTTGCCGTCACAACATTTGACCTTATTTGTTTTGCAAATCCCTGAAAGCTGAAAACCCTTTACATTGCGAGATCAGAGGGAGGTTTGCTGGACATCTCACGCGTCAGTATTTTTCCAGACCTGTGTTCGGCTTGTCGCTGTTATATTCATTTGACCATACTCGACTCATGAGAAATGAATGACTCACCTTCCCAGTGGACGCTTCATAAACTACTTTGATCTTCTGTCTCTGCTCGTTGCTTCTCTTCACCAGGATGGCGATGATCACATCCTCGTCCACATCTGTGAGGGACAAGTTGTACTTTAGCTTACTTTCTTTTAAGCCGCCTAAAGCACAGCCTCTAAGACAGAAATGTGGAGTCCTGGGAGAATATTTGGTTCCTTAAAAAACTCCCAAGTACATTCAAATGATGGAAAGCAGAGGAGCAGCTTGACTTGAGTGAAAAGTGTTTTTTAATGAGTTTTTTTCCCGTCACATACACCACCTGCAAAAACATCTAACCCAACCTTAGAAGCATGAGAACACTCTTAAGATAACATGAGCACACACACCTTTACTTTCAATGGCGCTCTGAAGAGTAGAGGCATCTTGGCTGGCATTGAAGTTGGGATATGGGGCGACTGTTCCATAATACTTAGGTTTGGGATTACCCTTCACCTAGAACAACAGACAGAAATACACATGTTTTACTCACTCATGGCAGTTGCAAACCACCAGGAATTCAAAGCTATAGATCATTTTTGGTTCGCTCCAGAGGAGCATAAGGAGACAACGAGCAGAGTAGCCAGGCTTCACAAAGCTACAGACAGTAAGTCATTTCATATGAAAAACAATAAAATTCATAGTGAATCAAGCACCGAAGATTCTCATTAACTAAACAAAAGTGTTGATTTGAATTGCAGAATTAAAAACTGGAGTACCGTCATGTTAAACCCAAACTAAACTACGGTTAGCCAACAACAGGTGTATTCTCCTCATGACTAGCTTGGTGATCTGATCACTCACTTTAACGGTGTCATCTTCGGGGTCTGTTTTTTTACGGATGACATCTTTGAAGAATTTCTTGAAGAAGGACATGTTTCCTTGGCTGTAAAGTTATAACCAGAAACAAAAAAAACTATTTCTGTAGAGGGGAAAAATGAAACAAGAAAGAAAAATAAAGAATTAAAAGTTGATTTAAATATTTCATATTGAAACAGAAAAAAAAAAAACCTCACCTGTGCTACTGCAGACGGTCTTCACAACCCAGTTTGAAGATCTCAGGTGTTAGTCTGGTATTTAACTCTTTCTGCAGTGGCTCCACCCATCTCTGAGCAGACGATTTTCAGACAGGTTTATTTTCACCTGCTAAGGATCGGCCGGATCGGCCAATCGTCTGCCACCTCTCAAAGACAGCATTCCTGCGAGGTGACAGAGGTTCGGTCGCTTCTGACCGGTTCGGTGACTCTTCTGTACGGACTTGTGCTGTACATTTGTGAGCACTTTACCCTTTAATCAAACAACGTATCAATCACACACACATGGAGGGGGCAGTGATAAAGTTGACTGTAGCACATATTTTAAAGGAGCTGGTGAAGAAAACACTCCTAAATACTGACCTGAGACTCCGCATTGTTGGTCTTGCACAATTGCATGACTGAACCTGATGTTCCACATATTCTCTTGAGCTGGTACTGCTGAAAGGGAACTCAACAGATTTTTCATCTCTAAACATATGTGAAAGAAAGTGAGCTTACTAGACCTCTGTAGCCCGCTCCTCATCTCTGATTGATGTTAGCAGCTCGAGGTTACGTTAGATATTGGCATAACACACCTGAGACTCCATCCGAACTGTCGGTGGTCAATTGCATTGTGGGTAATGTATTTCGTTAGGTTTTGACAAGAAAGAAGAATGCGTGGAATTAAAAAAAAGGACGATATTCCTGGTTCTCCTGCATCGTTCTTGGCACTTTTTTTAAAACTGTCCATCTGAACTATATATATATTTTCTTTTTTTATATATTTCTTTTTTTTCTTCTTAATTTCACTGTATAGATTTCCCTGTTTTTATCACAGCCTATATTAAAACCTATACATAAACAAGTAGGATAAAAGATGCTATTCAAAGTTTTTAAACTTTATTCAAAGTCAGAATCATACCATGAATTACAAAGTCAGAGTAAATGTGAGAGAAAAACAAAAAGCCCGAGCACAGACATCACCACACAATAACATGTTTCTGTGAGTATTGCATATAAAAGCAAAAATACACAATGAGTTGTCTGGATATATGAAAATAATCTACAAAGTGGACGCAATTAAATCTATTATTTCATTCATTGAAACACCTCAGAGTAATATTATTTTTGTGCTATTGCGCTTGGCCCAAAGCGAAGACTCAAAGTTTATTGAAACTTTATTCATCCCAAAGTTCCCTTGAGATGAATAAAGCTCAATCTTACTGTATCTCATCTTATCAGAAGTACTGTTGATATGGTTACCTGCAGTTTAATATAGACTGAGCACTGATTTAGAACATTGTTGAAACAAAGATGTCCTGATATTGTTTGCATCGTTTCTTCTTACTTTTTGTTCATAGTAGAATTGCACAAAGTAATGCTTCCGCCCTTTATCTCAAATTTGTTGTCTCATTTGAAGAAACTTTATTGGAACAGTGTGCAGTGCAGTGTGAGCACCGACATCATGGCTGATCAACTGATCCATACAGTGTGAGCATAAAAGCAGGTTGTGGCCGTGCAGAAAGGTCAGATTAAAATGCGTTGAATGACTCAGGACCCTCATGAGCGGAAGCATGGATCAACAACACATTCTTTCTTCATGAATTATAAGTTACTAAAGTATACGTTTTTACAGCATTGTGTTGCAAAACTGTTGTGTAGGTTACAGTTTAAAGAGGCGTCATTACAAAAATGACCTCACGGTAAACTTAGAACTTTTAAAGTCAGTAAGGAAATATGAAGACCTAATGAAGGTCCTTTTAACTGAAATGCCACAATCTCAACACCTTGTTTTTGTGCCTATTCCCAGCCATTCTCCAGCCACATGAATGAACTTAGATGGTCTGCGACATGAACACATCCTGCAGGAATGTGATTCTTTCATACTGTTATCTCGGAGGCGGCCCCCTCCCACGGCCTCTGCCCGGTCCAGCACCCGGGGGTGGTCCATGTCCTCTCGGCGGCCGGCTCACTGGCCCTCGAGCATTGGGGTTGGGCGATGCCAGAGTCACATCTCTCTGCAGGTCAACACCTTTACCGGCTGTCCCAGGCTTCGTTTTAGTTGGCTTTGCTTCTGGCTCTGGCTTCTTTTCTGTTTAGACGGAGACAGTGATATATCAGCTCAATATCTAGATCTAAATTCACACGTTAGATTTGAATTCAGAAACATATAAAACCTCAATGAATGCAGTTTACTGACCAGGCTCTGGTGGAGGAGCAGGCGGCATGAGAGATCGGTTTGGCAGCAGGTCCTCCAGGTCTTTCATGACCTGGTTGGTGCTGTCGGTGTTGTTCCTCCGGTTCTTCTCTTCATCCCGAGCCTGGACAGACAGAGACGGAGGGAGACAAGGAAAGACAGGTGGTTGAGAGAAAAAAGTGGGGAAACAACAACAGTCTGCAGCTCTGTGCATCACCCCACTCCTGTATCACCCCATTGTCTACTTACCATCTGCATCTTCTTCTTCAGCTCAATGTTGGAGTTTTGATAGGCCTCAGACACTGAGTTCAGATAGTAGATGGCCAGTCTGTAAAGGAGAAATGACGGGATTTGTCGTTTCTCAGTGGCTGCAAAGTAACACACGTGTGTGTGTGTGTGTGTGTGTGTGTGTGTGTGTGTGTGTGTGTGTGTGTGTGTGTGCGCATGTGATCCACTGTGTCTCTTCTACACTCACACCATGAGCAGTACAGCTGGTATGATGAGGCCTGGGTTGGCTGCATAGCTGAAAAGTGTGCCCAAGAAGGCTGGCAGGTCCAGGTCGATAGTCTCCATGATCACATCAAACATCTTCGCCTTCCCACTGCAAACATCCGCATGGTCAACATGTGTGTGTGTGTGTGTGTGTGTGTGTGTGTGTGTGTGCGTGTGTATTTACACATCCTCTATGTATGAGTGCTTTGTGTACGTGCTGTTACCTGAAGGGTCCGCAGTCGAATGAAGGCGGCAGGGTCATGATGGTGTAGACGACGGGCAACAGACTGAGGAAGAGGATGAGGAGCAGCAGACCCATGTAGAAGTTGTTGGACTTGGAGGCCTTGAAGACTCTCTCGTGTGGGACGTTGGTGGCCATGACAGCCCAACACTGATAGTACATGGAGCTGAGGAGGCGCAGCACGTTGATGCCGACCAGCCCAGGAGCGTAAAAGGCACCCATCCTGAAGCACACAGAACACGACAGCACGTCATGTGACTAGATGATGTGTGACAAATCATTAAATATGAAAGCTTGTTAATTCTGTTTAAATGATAACAATGCCACTATAAGTAAGTCAAAGTTTGTCTGAAAATGTGTTATAAATAGTGTGTGTGTGTGTGTGTGTAACTGATAATTAGAGGGTCACATTATACATCCACTCAGGGATACTAGATGCATGCAGATAAAATAACGCATGCATGTAAATTTAAACACATGCACACACACACACACACACACACACACACACACACACACAGAGAGGGGGGGGGGAAAGGCAACGGACAAATAGAGTTCATACCAGATCATTCCTTGATTGAAAACCAATCCAAGTACATTACCACTGATGTCAAACTCTCCATATGACGGCTGAAAGTGAACGGAGAAAAGGATTAATTACTACTTACTGAAAGCAGTTAAATAAGCCCCCATGTGAGCAGATAGAGAGCTGGATTTTAGCTAAGTTACTTAATTAGACCTTTGACAAAAAGAATAACGATATCACATCAACAATATCAGAAGAAGAATCATTCTGACAATCCAGATTTTGAGACATTTCACACAAAAACATCACACAATCGTGTGCTGGTGTTGCAATACTTGGATTTGTAAATAACGTTTGGTCCGTCATGTTAGAAAATATCTTTTTCTCAGCAGATATTGTGACATGTTTTCAGGCACAAGATGAACAGGTGAGCAAGTTCCAGGAGTAACCTACATGAAGTGGGTGCTCCCTCGCTGAAATGTCTTTACTGGTCCATATTGGGACTGAACCACTGTTAAAGCTATTATTTTACTGATTTAACATTACATTAATACATCTTACTGCACAGTGAACACAGCAACAGCTAATAAAAATCATAAAGGGTTAGTTTGACTGAAATGACTACGCATTGACAGCTACATTAAACAGCAGTGTTTTGTTTTCCACCTGCACATCCACCTGAATCTGACTTTTTACATGCTCACAATTTAAAAATGAAAGATGTTTTCTTAAATTGTTGCGGCACAGTGGGACAATCACATGTGTAAATAACAAAATGGTTGATGCTGCTTTGGTTTCAGGGACCTGGTATTGTGCATGCTGGCTCTCTTGAATAGAACAGAGGCTGCTACTCCATCAAAGCGGGGGGAAAAAAAGTTCACTCTGGACCAGTTTTAGAAACACCCTCAGTAAACCTTTTAAATGCTTCAGCTGTCGGACTCACAAATCCAGCCTCCAGGTCCCAGCACCAGCAGTAGTTGAGGAAGCGAACAATGACAGCTCTGGCAAAGTCTCCGATCAGGATGGTCAGGTAGGACACCTGGATGTCCGACACTGTCAGCTTCACAAACTCCTGCAACAACACACATTCAGGAAAGTGAATCGGGGACACAGGGGTTTGTGCCTCGGTTTGTCTGATGATATCCGTCAGACTGATTTTTTTTTTTTCAGATTTTTCTCACAATGCCGACGGCGGTCTCCCAGCAGGGTCCTCTGATGACATCGCCGGGGTTCATGGGGGGTGGGGTGGAATCGGTGCCGTTGAGCATGAGCGTGTAGTTGGCGTAGTACTCCTTCATGGCCCAGATGCTGGCGTTCCTAATGGACTCCTCTTCTTCCAGCTACGGGACACAAAGTGAAGCAGTCAACGGTGACACAGGTTTAAGTTAACTGTGACACAAACAGAGACACAAAACAAAGCAATGCGGACTTGAGTCTTAATTCATACGCTTTCTAAAATAAATACAAATGTTATAGATATTAATGGTTCTACAGTGTGTTGACTGAGCGACTGTGTGTTTGGTAGTACTTCTGACATTCCCCTCAACAGCACAATTTAGTTGTGGAAGTAAATTCAAGTAAATACACAAACAAACAAGAATGTCGCTAAAGTTTTGCTGGAGACCAATAGTGGCTAAAATATTCATCACAACCTAGAAGTAGGGCTGGAAAGGTTTAACCTGAAGATGGTACAACATTAAAAGATCTTGGGGTCATAGAAATTGGACCAGTTTAAAATGTATGACATATCATGTGTGCAAACTTGACATTTTGGCCCGAGTGTGGTACCAGAGGAAAGTCCGAAATAGAAAAAGAGTCAAACTTCTAGAGTGCCTGAATGCGCTCCAAAAATTTGACTTGACATTTGATTTTAGTGTTTCTTGTGAGTGGAAACTTTAGACTGATGGAGGCACTAGAGGGGGTCAGGGGGTCACCTATGAGGAAACATTTTGAGATACAATACATCCAAATGAATTATCATTTCCGTCCTTAGATCAACATCTCAAGAACATCCGTAGGAAATGTGCTCCCAGTTAGAAAAAAACTGTTCAGCTGGTCAGTTTGATAAGAGAGAACTCTCACACACACACACACACACACACACACACACACACACACACACACACACACACGCACACACACGCACACGCACACTGCTGCTGTACCTTGGTGTTGACCTCGTCAAACAGGGCGAACAGAAAGGTGTAGAGGTTTCCCAGGAAGAGGGCGAAGATGCGTCCGAGCTGCCACTTGAGGGCGATTCGTGGATGGTAGTCCTCCAGCTCAGCGATGGTCTCAAACAGAGGAGGACACACCAGCCCCAGCAGAGACATGATGAGCTCCAACTGTCCAAAACAGGCACAGTCACCACAAACATCTTGATGTCAAATAACTATTTCATTAGAACAGACAACACTATCTTATTTGCCTATATTTGTCTCTCTGTCTCTGTATGTATTTTTACATATTTTGTCACTGCTATTATTAGAGATTGTGATGGAAAGTCTTTCCTCTAATGTGTTTTTTATGTCAAACGTATGTTACAACATTACCTCGTTCTTCTCGTACCAGCTGAGGTCGGTCCTGTTCGCGAACTCCTGAGACCTCTTCACCACGAAGTAGATGAGGTATCCGCTGCCGCCGAGGCTGCAGGTGATCAGGAAGTTAGCCATGACTCTGAGGAACCTCCGCAGGTGAATGTTCTCGTCCTTCTGGTTCTCCTGCTCATCCACGATGGACTCCTGTTCTCGTCGGGAGCAGGAACAGAATGGATTTACAGTCATTAGCGGTGTAGCAGTGAGCTCAAATGGGACAACCGGTGGACTGAAAAATACAGCACACGTGCGTATATGGTTTCCATCGGTTACCTTGAAGCTGGTGGTGATGGAGGCGTATTTGTTGTCAGCGGTCTCTGAGTTGCCAATGAGGTAATCCCAGCTGGTGAACATCTTCCAGGCAAATGTGAACTCGCCTTCGTCTCCGTCTCCACCGCCGACATCAGCGTTCTTGGCCATTCTGAAACAAACAAAACAGCCTTCCTAATGGGCATGTAGGCAGACAAACCTGTACATTATCAAAATAAAATGTCGATATTTGCAGCACAAACGAGTGAACTCAAACAATACTTTTATCTTGATGTCTTTAAGTTCAGTTATCCCTGTGTTTGTTTGAGTCCTTGTTTTGTTTTGTCACATTTAAAAAAATTAAATCAAATCAAATCAAACTAACAGCAACGTTTATCCAACTCAAATCAAGACAGTAAATGTATGAAAAGCAACCATATGAAGCGCCCCGAGCCGGTTGCTGCTGCAGACTCACGTGCGGATCACGACCATCAGGCTGTAGCCGAAGGTGCCGATCCCGACCATGAGGTAGGACAGAGGCAGCCTGAACTTCAGCAAGCCGATGGTCCTCTGGTTGTTGTAATAGCCGTAGAACAGGACTGAGTATTTGCAGTAGCCCTAAGAACAAAAGGACCTCTCAGGCTGTTGTGGTTGACAGATTATAAAATAATCAGAAGGACAATAGATCGTATGAGCTGTGCAATCTAGAGAAAGTTCTTTACTTTTGGACTCTTTACAGCATCACTTGAAAATGTATGCGCTAAAAGCATTGAGGGTTGGGCTGTTTGCATCATCGCGTATCAGACTCACGTTGAAGTCCATGAGGACAGAGTAGTCTTGAGCGGTGTCCTGGTCTGGAGTGGGTACAGTCTTCCTGGGAATGGACCCGTAGGGAAGGCCCATCAGAACCTGGATAATAAGCAGAAACATTTGAATTGATAAACTGAATTTCACATATCACTCTCCAGGTGAGCTTTCCTCCTGCCATCAGGGCCCCTAGGCTCCTGAACAACCTGCCCATGAAAATAAAGCTGGCTGAGGCAGCGTCATCTCGTGATTTCTTTTCTTATATCGAAACGCATTTCATGATTTTACTTAATTTATCTGTATATTTAATGGATTTTTATTATTTGTTTTGTTTTTATTTACAATAAGTTCATTGTAAAAATATGTAATAAATAGCTTGAAGTCTTTCAAACTATATGAGTAATTCTTTGCTTTATGGATGGATTTTATTCCAGCTTTATGATTCAGTAACCGGACATTATTTCACCTCAGGGATGACCACCAGTCCAAAAGTGAAACCAAAAAGGACCAGGTTCATGCCGTACATCCAGCGCAGGAAGATGAAGTAAGACGCCACAGATGACCCAAAGTGACCTGAAGACATTGAGGGGATTTATTAAGTCAGCATCTGTCCACTAGGAGCCGCTGTTCAGCTGATAAACACCGCTGTGTGCCGTAAACACAACTTACTTTCCACATCTTTGATTTTCCTCTCCCACGGGATACAGGCTGTTCTGAAATTCTCAAAATCCCTCTGGAACTTGATCCATTTCTGGGATTAAAAAAAACCCCATTAAAAATAATTGATGGAAAACACACACACAAGAAAAGAAAACGATAGAAAGTTTAAATTTTGTGCTAACCTTTTTCATCATCACTTTGTAGGCGAACCACTTCCTGCCTTTCCCTTTGCCCAAAGCGCCCTCAAACTTATCCACAAATTCTTGAGCCTCCCTGTGAAGAATCAAGGTCACGTGTGAGGTCAATGTTCCTTAGAATGAGCTGTACTTGTGGTTTTTTTTCCTTTTTGATTTACTTCTAGACCCACAATAACAACGTTTTCACAAGTGACGATTTCACACCCAAATATTTAGCAACTGCAAATTCTGGGTGAAGTGCACGTTTATAGTTTCAGAAGCAAAGTTGTGTGATATGTTAAAAGCTTTTGTGATGCAATATTTCAAGTAGAGGTGATCATTGAACACATGCTGACTTTCATAATGTGAACATACATTTAAAAAAATCCAATTTACCAATTTTATATTTCACTTGTTTCACTCTTTGACATAAGATTATGGTTTCACTGTAAAAGAAATATGTTCACATGTGCTGACTGGTAAAATGAACCCAAATATTCCACCTACAAATTTCATTGAAATTGCATATTAATAATCTTCATGTCAAGGCTTGATACATGGCTCAGAGACTCTGTGACGAGGTGAGAAACATTTGTCTCAAGCTGTAAACTAGGACTAGGTGTATGATTACTTCAGGTCTACGAGCCTCCTCTTCATCCTCCACGGCTTGTTCCTGATGGTGGCAATCAGCTTCTTCTTCTCCTCCACCTCCTCCATCAGCTGGGCCATCTCTCCCTCTGACAAGGACTCCTCCTCCTCCTCAGAGTCTGAGTTGGAATCAGATGAACTGGAGCAGAAAAGGCCGATGGAGCGGGAGAAGGGAGTTTGTTGAAGCAAACGCAATTGTGAATTACTTGTTTCACTGCTTCAGGGTAAAAAATATTTACGTTAAACAGAGAAAACAAGACTAAGACTCAACAGCCTTGCTGGCGGCTCTGTGACGCTTAAGCACACTGGTGCTTTGAGATGAATGCTAATTCTGACAATGCCATCCCTATAGAGCAACAATGCCTTGACTAAAAAAAAATCACTCTGGCTGGTCAAAAACTGTGTCTGTAGTAGTTTCATTTTGACGGGTCACACGCCAAAAAGGCTGAGTAATTTAGGGAAGGTGAGCACCTAATAGCAGGCATTGTTCATAGCATAGTTGAGTAGCTTGCCATGAAGTTTGTTGTGGATATTCATGCTCCCCAGATGATAAACCTTTTCCATTTTGGTATATCCGTATGCTTTCTGCAAGCACCACCCTCACACCAAAAATTACAACTTTCTATACTGAACTACTGGTCAGATTTCCATGTATTAAGCCGGGAGGGTTATTCTATGTATTGGAAATGACATTGTCCATTAAAGAAATGTGGATCTTGACTTAAAGGCCCTTGTTAAAATAACTAAAGTAGGCAGGTACCTGACTTCTTACCTGTCGTCCTTTTTCTTCTTCTTCTTGTCATTGTCTTTGTCTTTTCCCTTGTCTTTCCCCTTGTCCTTCCCCTTGTCCTTCCCTTTGGCATCCCCCTTCTTACCCTTACTGTCCTCTGCCTCTTTCTCTCCTTTCCTCCCCCCTCCCTTCTTTCCCTTCTTTCCCTTCCCCACATCGCTGTCCTCTTCATCACTGTCCTGAGCTTTGCCTCCTTTCTTCCTATTGACTGCTCCTTTTCGCTTCCTCTTGGGAGCCTCGTCCTCGCTGTCATCATCATCGCCACCCCCACGTTTCTTGGCGGGCTTCTTCTTGTTCGCCGCCCTGCGCCCCCTGGGAGCTTCATCTTCATCATCCTCGTCTTCGTCCTCACTGGCGGGTTTTTTCCCTCGGCCTCTTCCTTTTGCTCCTCCTCCTTTTGCACCTCCTCTTCCAGCTCCCTGTCTCCTGTTCCCTCTCCTCTTGGTGCCGTCATCTACATTGTGACCAAATAAAACAGACAAAATTCCGCATTTGGTATTCTTGTTATTTGATTGTTAGACAACAATTATTTTCAAATCAGTTCCATGACAAAGTGTTTTATCCACTCACCATCACTGCCACTCAAATCACTGTCAACCTCTATCTCAACTGAGGAAGGACACACAAAAAAGCAAAACAATCAAATTCTCGAACAGCTTCACGAGTGACCACGGCCACATGTGTCAACAATGCCAACAATTACAATTGTGTAATGTCAGTCAGTCCACCACTGTGGTCCCGACGGAAATATGTCACTAAAGGATTGATTGTGACATTTTCTACAGACATTCATGTTGATTTTGTTTAGATTTTTTGAATTGGTCCAATACTTTGCTAGATGATCAAGTATCTGCAAAACTAACATCAGCCTCAACTGCACTTTGTGTTTAGTGCTAATTAGCATGCTAAAATGGAGAACATTGTAAAACTGCTAAACATCAGCAAGCTAGCGTTCTCATTTTGCGCATGTTAGCATGCTGATGTTAGCATTTAGCTTAGAGCACCGTTGTGCTTAAAATATAGCGTCACAGAGCTGCTAGCGTGGCTGCAGCGTAGATACAGAAATGCACTCGCCTACATTTACCAAAGAAAAAGAATGGTCACCCTTTCTTGTAATTGAGACTTCTGTGTCTTATGATCTATGTCCTAGCTATCTCATTATTCTAAGACATTTCTTGTAGATAATAAAAACACCTCTCAAATTTTTTTTTTTTATTTTGGGAAAGTGAAATGCACTTATATTCAAATTTCAAGAATGTTCTACAATAAAGTTGTACGGTAATAAGGTAGTAAGGTAGTAAGGTAGTACAATCGTGAGCTCTCATATTCTGTGATGGGGCCTACAGGGTACTGAAACTTGAAACAATTGTTTTTTTTCTTCTTTTATTGGAAACACTAATAATGAATGATATATCATTGTACGAGGTGTCACTCAACACATGAATTGTTAAAATGGCAGAAACGCGCTTCCTTTTTTCAAAAACACTAATGAAAGAAATGCTGAAAATTTCAATTGTTCTAATGATTTTGCTCTAATAGCTGAAAAACTAATAATATTCCCATCAGCCTCAGCTGTACTTTGTGTTTTAAGTAGAAAATGTTAGCATGCTAATACACTAAACTCTCTGTGGAGTTGTTGAGATCTAGTTGTACTATGAAGCTGTTTTTCCGTGATTGGGTCTCCAATTTCTTTACCGAATATGCGAACTCGCACCCTAATCCTTTAAAAGTATCTTTAACATGCATTTGGTATCATTTCTTTAACTCTACCCTAAATGTAGTTCCAGGGACTCAGCCCAACAGTGGATGGAGACCAGAAAAAAAGCATTTCTCTTCCGAAATGAACCAGATTGCATCACACACGTTTATGACCTACACAACTTACATCATTATGACCTAAACAGCAAATGATTCCAGTCCTCTTTGATGATCTTTAACTCACCATCATCGTTTGAAACTGTATCTCTTTTTCTCGGCATGGTGAAAAATAAAAAGCGTCCGTCCCCTGTGTCCTCTGCAGCGCCGGCCCAGTCTACACCACAGCAGGTTGGATCTCCTCTCTCTTGGCTCCACGCCAGCACCCAACTCAGGTATCTGACGGCGCCGTCACTATGACGACTGCTGCATGTGACCCGCTCTCAACAGGTGTTCTCGGATAGGTGATAAACTATATAAAATATATCGTTTATCATTACTACATAGTAAGTGGTATACATCCTAGGGTCACACCACGGCTCATATCAGGCCCTTGGCTCTTAAAATCCATTAGTGTGGCTCTACTTAGCTCAGTTTGACTATTGTGACCTGCTTTGTTTTTCCTAAATGGACAAAGGACCATCTACAGTGCCTAGAGACACTCTCACTCGTCTTGTTATTGGAGACCGCACACACACACACACGCACACACAAGAAGACCAGACGCCCTAAAGATTTAATGAAGGTTTAGGTTTCTCTGAGGCTCATTAGGCAAACAGTAAATACTCTGAGATGACTTTGCAGTTACAGTATTTCTGTTTTGACCTTTTTTTTTTTTCAAGAAACACAGCAGGTACAGAGTCAGCGAACCCGCACCAGAGACCGACATCTGCTACCTGTGTGTGTGTGTGTGTGTGTGTGTGTGTGTGTGTGTGTCGAGCTGAAACTGTCCGAAGAAACACCTCATATAGACTAAATAATAGAGTGGAGCTCATTTTTCACGTCCAAAATGATTCCATTACATGCTTGTCAGTTCCTCACAGGTGAGACGTGGATCACACCCTTTCAGACTAGTGCTGGTGCGCGTGTGAGTGTGCTTCAGGTGACACATCTGCTGCATTCCTGCCCACCTGTTCAGGGAATATGGGCGCAGGTCCATATGTTGAGAAAGTGGTGTAATTAGTTGATCCTATTTAGATCCTCTAGCACTAATGTAGTTCACCACACAGACCAACCATTTCTTCAATAAAGTGGACATACATCAGCTTTTGTAAGTTTCTATATCTATATTTATATATTTTTAAAGCAAATTTACGAGGGCTTACATGCATGCACACATTGATTTGTATGTATTAAGCTGCCAGTATGCTCCGGAAATGCTTGTTGAACAGCTTTTGGTACATCTTTACACAGGTATATCCGTCACTTGTTATGTGAACAACGGAGTGCAACGCTATGAATGTCTTCCATGAAACGCTGTGCAATGTGTGCCTTAATCCCCATATTTAAACAATATGGAGGCGTAGGTTTAATTAAACCTGCGTTACATTAACAGAAGTTTTCTAGTTGTAAATCCAGTTCTAGGAATATGTCCACAGGCGGAGCCTCCATTATGTAAACCAACAGCGATTAGTAGGCTATTTTTGTACTTAGCCTACTATTTAGTCTATAAAATGCCGTGAGTGCAGTCGTGTCCCTCTCGATACCCGCTGCAGGAAAATTCTGTTTAGAACTAAACAGCTGAAAATAAGTATTTCTTTCAAATCTTTATCTTGACACGCATTTCTAAACACATGCATGTCTAAAAACCTAAACTAAATCAATATTTCATGCATCACCACCATGAAAGATGCATGAGCAATTAAAAGTTAATGGATCTAGTCTCACAAATACTGCATTATTACTGCACATCTGTGACCGAGCAACAAAGTGTGTGCGCATGACAAAAGTACTGAAAAATAAATACAATTAAATGTAAAAATGCTACTTCAAATAGTTTTTATTGCATGTACATAGTCAGAATCGGGAACATTAAACTCTAAATGTTACTACAGATCATCTTGCGATGGGATCACAGACGTGACGGTAAATCGAGCCAGAGGCGTGAAGTCAACTTCCTAACTTCCTACGCCCAAACAGTGTTGACTGTGTGTCATCTCTTCATATTTACAGTGTAGGAGTGGTCTTTATTCATGGAGTAAACCTTTATATTCGTTTGTTTTTAAGAGTTTCATCATTTCCACCAAATGAACAATAAGTGTATTTGGACTTTTGTTTTAAAGCTACATGTTGCTAAATAGGATTATATAAGTCTGTTATGCCACCTAGTGGCTATTTATTGGCTGTAAATTGACACACACACACACACACACACACACACACACACACACACACACACACACACACACACACACACACACACACACACACACACACACACACACACACACACACACACACACACACACACACACACACACACACACACACACACACACACACACACACACACACACACACGTTGTTTATATGCAACTTAGGTCAGAAAATATGTACACCAACCACATATGGCATTATCACGTGTATCACCTGTATATTAACACATCAATTATTTGTCTCTTACCCATTACCCAGAGTGAGCACCTATACTTGACTTACTTTGCGTGTCCCAGGAACATTAGCAACCTGACTGAGGAACAGGAGTGTCTTCATGATGTCACGTGCTGGTGAATGAGGATCCTCTGCACGTTTGTGCACGTACGTGTGTGTCAAAACATACAGTCCTCATGGCGAGGCAGGGGAGCGGCTGTCATAACGTGACCCGAGGCCACGCTTACTGCAGCAGATCCCGTTTCCCCCGCAGAGACACCAGTCACATAACAGATGAACCGCCTGACATCATTTACATACGGCCGTCTGTCGGTTCATCTGGTGATGTTGCACCGAACGTCTGAACCCGTTTAATGTAGACTTGGTTTATGCATCATTAAAGTGCTGTAACATCGATATGCTTACAAAATGTATTCCAACACTCCTGACATTGTTTGATGTCTCGTTCTTGACAAATGCTGGTGAAAACTAAAGACATGTCATCCTTTCCTGACCCAGGCTGTTTGTATACAGACTACTGCACCGTGCCAGAGGTAGACAGTCATAGCATCCTCCAAGATTATTCACTATAGATGCACGCACGGGTTTTAGTTCGGTAGAAAAAAAAAAAATAGTTCCTACATGAAACTGCTCACAACTTTTGTGGATTATTTTAAGAAGAGCGCCATTTGGTGTCAAGGACAATATCTCCATCACTCAGCAAAACAATATAGTTTGATAAAAAGCACTACAGGTAAAGTTTTGATCTTGATGTGAACTGTTCCCGTTAGACAGATTGAGTGTAACTGAACATTGAATTGGTCACATTTCCTCAACGCTGATTGATCCAAATAAAGTAGAAGACGACTCACCTTCTTCCCATCGACAGTGGAAACTGTAAAACAACTTTATATAGATATATATACGGATAAAAGTTCAGAAATGAAGTCCAAGCTATCAATTTTCATGTTCGACGGAACAGTACAACAGTGGCATACCACACTGAAGAGCCATGAACTCTTGATTTTATATTTGTGAACATAATTTATTTACATCATACAATTATTTCTTTATTATTGGAAGATTACGCACACTGCAGTATATAAATAAAGAGGTTTGTACAAACTTGCATAACTAAAAGGGTAAAAAACAAAAAACACACGTTAAGCAGCCAGACCAAAACAAAAAAATAAATCAAAAACGGAAAATGATTAATAACCTACGACCACAGGCCTAAGTCACCGCGGCACACAACCACTCAGTCTCATACAACAGACGTCCACACATACTCCCACAAACACACACACACTTGTGTTTGATACGCAGTGTGCAACAGTCCAACACTTCCCAACTTCTTGTCAGCTCACATTAAAAATAGAGGAAAACATTCAATAGTGAAGTAAAAGATGAAATATTAGTGGAGCTAAACCCTTAGGAAGGCAAAAATTAATACAAGTTCAGGCTACTTGTCATACAACGACACACGGCATACACACCACTTCTCTGGAAAACGATAAAAAAAAAAAGGGGGGGGGGGGGGGACAGTCAGGTGACGAGTATCGGTTTGAATGACTAAAGAGCAGGACGTCGACGTGCCTGCTAATCAGATCCCGGGTCACAGAGTTCAGCCCACGGTCAACAGGAGGGAAGAAAAGAAGCAAACTGTTAAACTACGTTGCGTTTCTAGTGCCACACACACACACACACACACACACACACACACACACACACACACACACACACACACCAGGAGGGAAGGAATACAAGCAACAAAGTCTCTCTTTTTTTTTTTTTTCCAGTCTCTTCAGCGGGGGGGGGGGGGGGGGGGGGGAATCCCAGCGGCACATAGAAGCGTTTGAAGCTCATAACTTACCGGGGGACGCAATGTCTGACAGGTAAGGAGGGTTACACTCAAGACCCCACAGAGTTAAGTGGAGGCCAAAAAAAAAAAAACGGAAAAAGAAAAAACAGCCATTTTGCTACTCAAGCCAGCAGAGAGCAAGCACGGCTGAGACGGCGCCATCAGCGAACAGCAGTCAATGTGTTGAGAGTCCTAACGGGCCCGAGTGTCCGAGCTCTTTCCAGGCAGAACAGCATCTTCTAAAAAAAAGGTCAACGACTCCTTCGTCAGCAACCTCCCGCAGTCACTTCCAATGATATGGACCCCCCCCTCCCCTTCCACATATACAACCCTTCTAAATTGTTAGACACGCACAAAAACAACAATGAAAGCTGGAAAATATATGTGAACTTTCATGCACCTGGGGAAAAAAAAAGTCTTGAATGTGAAACAAACGAGGGGGAAAAACAAAAACAGGTCCTTCAGGAAGAAGGCTGGGCTCAAGTCCATTCTTTTTTTTTTTTGTTAAAGCCTATAGATCCCAGTGTTGAAAGTCAAACAGAGTCATTTCATATTCTCTGGATCTTGTCGGCAACAACCACGGGGTTCTCTTTGCGGATCTTGTCAGCAGCTTCGGCTCTGTAGTCGTACGGACAGTTATGCTTATCTGAGTAACGGTGAAGTCCACAGAACAGATTCCCACAGCGGCAGTCAAAACCTGAAAGGCCACAGCAGAGGACAGGCCGCGTCATGTCAGTGAAGAGCTCACAAATGCGAAACATCCTCAACTGTAAACACCCTGGCACACATGGGGTTAACCTTAAGAACTCATCTTTTAAAATGACCGACTAGTAGAGACAGAGCTCAATATTTTGTAGTCACAACACGTTGGACTCGAGTGATGCCTTTTGCAGGATCCTTCATGCAAGAAGCTTCTGTACAAATGTTTTTAAGGACCTTCTAGGAAAACTTTAATTCAATAACTTTCAAAAAAAATTTTGGGGGGGGGGTATTATGGCCTTTATCAGACAGTCTGACATCGAAGAGATGGACAGGAAACAGCAGAGAGAGGTGGATGCGAGTGTGTTAACATGGCGCTATGTGAAATCAATAAACTTCTCAACTCATTATCTGTCTCTCTCCTTTTTGGCTCTTTGCTGCCTCAAGCCAAATGTGTTACTTTTACATTTGCCGCAGAAGATTGTGATCTTTTCAAATCAGCCATCGCAAAAAGTAGAAGTGTATCCGCTGCTCGTATTCTGCCGTGGACTGCGTGACAAAAATGGCAGATAAGCATAGCTCGCTGTGCTCTGGTTTGACCAAATTGTGTTTACATTTTGCTGCTATCCCGAGCAATCTCACTGACCACCTAACAACACGTCATCTCGTAAATAACTAAATTACAATATTCGAACTTGACCCAGAAGAAAAAGAACAACCCTGGGACTAGCGGTGACATTAAGTCGCTTGTCGGTGTCAGTTCTTACCTGTAAGGCCGACCTTTTTGCGGCACATAAAGCAGCGATTCTTCTTGGGTTTTTGGGGCTCTGGGGCTTTGGACTGCTCAGCCGAGGGATGAGAGGCTGAGGATGTGGGCTGAGTCAGAACTGGAGACGCAGAAGAAAAACACTTAAGTACCCAGTATCTCCGACTAAAACTCCCCTCGTGTATGTAATCGGGAGAGGATAAATTATTAGATTTAGATATGTGCAATGTTAATACACAGTATATTGTCACGGTACATTTTGTTGAGTTTATACTTAAAATAACTAGATATATCTGTTTTTGGCCGATCATATTTAACCCTTTACATCCAACCCACCTGGCTCTGCGAGCTCTACTTTGCTCCCCGATGCTCCTTTCTCCTCACAGGAGAGACTCATCTCAGTCATCTGCTGCGTTACAGACATGGCAATCCCACTGCAACGGATAAACAGGACAAAATTAGTAAAAAGAATTGCGTAACCATATTTGACATATATTCAACTGTCTTTATCGGCTGAGGAGACACTCATGAGATCCTACTACGGATGTATTATTTCATGGTTAATTGTGCCTTTGAGGCAACATGAATGCCCCACAGATGTGGCATTCATGACTTTGGAAGTGGAAACATTTTAATAGCAAAGTAAGTTCACAAATTCTGAGGGTTTTTTCCCCAGATTTTTTGAAATGTCAGCGCCCTGGAAGTTACTATGAACTAGCAATCAGCACGCAAGGAGGCTGGGTTTTACTAACAAGGGTTAGTTTAATCTAAGATTAGCTCTAATCAGAGTTTAGAAAAACTAGGTATGAAATGATTACATCCAGGTTTCAAATTAAGTAGGGCTCTGTTGCACAATTAAAAACTAATCCGTTGTTTAGACTCTGTACATTTTAAACCTGAAGTTAATAGAATGTAATCAATATAGAGATGTTTGCTCTGTATTGCTCAACAAAACTTTGCATCGTTTGCTAGCTATCCTAAATTGTATCTTCCTTAATTTTAAGAGTTTTCATGTTTGGTGCAATTAAACCAAGACTTTTATTAAAAGTTCATTCTAGTTTGTGGAACCCAGGCTTAGAAGTTGAGTAGATATTCTGTTCTCAACTTCCCATTTTCAAAACTGCAACCTCGCAGGCTTTGTTTGAAGGCGGTATAATATACACACACTATATAGATATATTGTACCCTGGGGGATCCCCTCACCTGAAAGCCTCGGTGGCAGCAGCCTCAGCAGAGGCGGCGGCCTCAGCTGCCTCCTCTGCAGCAGCGACTGCAGCAGCTGCAGCGTTATTCAAGGTGGCCTCTAACCTCTGGATGGCAGAAGCCTCGGCTGTGGGGCCACTGCTGCCGCCTGAGGGAGGATTCACCAAATGTTAGTCAGATACAGAGGCTGGGAGTTTTATCCAACGTGCACATGGAAACCAGAAAGACAGACACAGCAGGTCTTACCAAGAGCACTCAAAGTACTGACTCCTCCATTGTTCTGCCTCGACAGCTGCTCCTTATGGCATACAGAGCACATGCCATTAGTCCTAGGGTTGCCATAGAAACCACATCCATTAGCACAGGGCATAGGAACTGGGCTCTGATTGGTCTCCTGGGCCATGATGAGGTCTGCCGCCGGGTGTACCTGAGGATGCAAACAAAGACGCATGCTGGAGTGATACAAGGGAAAGGACTGGCGGTAAGATATTATAAATAGACCTCCAGAGGAATAAGAACTTTTCAGATGTTCAAAAACAATTTAGACAGTTCAGTGTGACGCTTAATAACAACAACAACAACAGTGTATTTTCACCCCTGGCTGCAGTCTTCCTGACAGTCAACTCCACTTAACACACCCATACCACACTATGTTTCACCTGGTAGCTATTTGATAGGTTAAGTGACATTATCATTGCATATGGTCGTCAGGCTACATTGTAAGTACAGACAGTCACTGATCACGACTGAGAAAAGCCCCGTTCCCAAGTTAGTTCTTCCTTCAGCAGTCCAAAAAAAACCAACAATAAAACCTGATACTTGTGTGACCTAATCAACCTTTAAACACGTCTTGTTGGAATCAGTATGTGTGATAAATAATCTGCTCATAAGCTTTTTGTGGAGCTTTAACTCACATCTCACAGCCAATGAGACAGCTCTAGTGCCATCACATGACCCAAGGGTGCAACGCCAGTCATGAGATAGCGGTTTCGGGGAGAGATGGCAACTTATCCTGTTTCAAAGATGTTCTCTTGCATTGTATGCAAATATCTTCTTCATCTTCACTGATGAAGACTGTGAGAGGTGGTTTGAAACCCTGGATAAGATAGGAGGGGGATCTGATCATTTTGTCACACCAATTTTAGAATACTTTAATTTATTTAACAAACTCTTGTTTGGCTGTTGTTTGGACAACATTCAACTTTTGAACAAAAGGTAATACATATTAAACATAATTATATTAGTCAAAGTCTTGGGGAAGACTGTTAACTACTGGTAAAACATGGGGTAACCAGAAGGGGAAGTAATCCCATCACGGTTAATTGCATCAGAGTCCTCTTTCTCTCCCCAAAACTGTCGACCCTTGACCCCTGCAATCTGCACCTTCACGTGTGTGTGTGTGTGTGTGTGTGTGTGTGTGTGTGTGTGTGTGTGTGTGCAGGCAGTGCTCCAGGCTCACATGGACCTGTGTATGGAGGCTTTTCTTTGTCACTGAAGTGCAATGTGACATTGTGATCTCTGAGATACACACTCTCAAGTTACTTTAATACTGAGACCACATCTAATTATAGACAATATCTAGAATCCTGTAAACAGAGCTGTTGTTGTTGTTCTAAAAATGTGAAGGTTTCCCCATTAAAAAAAAATACTATCACATGGAGGACACATATTTTAAGACAGTCTGACAAATCCTACACAGTTAAGACAGTGTTGGGCAGGAGACTCGTGGAAACAGATTCTAACATGGCTACACGACTCAACACCTGTAGATCACACAATAAGACTAACAGGTTTAGACAAAAGACATTCGCTCACTGTCGACAGTGGTTCTGGGATCATGCTAACGTGAAACTCGCCCGGGGCTCAAAAACAACATATCTACTTAGAAGTGCTCAACCGGGGTGTTATAAGTAAGCAATACCCTGTATGTCGGCTGCAGTCTACGGCTGCTTCCTGACAAACACCGGGCCACAGCCGGGTTACTTCGTCAAATCCACTGAGTCATGCTAGCAAGCTAATGGCTGCTGCTACAGCCTTTCTTTAAAAAAAAAAAAAAAGATACTACATGGCAGCTGGCAGGTTGAACATCGTCACATCTGAGTAGAGTTTTTAAAAAAGTTCCAAGTTAAAACACAGACAACCAAAGCGCAATTAAGCTCCAACGTTAGATGATTTAGTTAAATTGCTCGTAAGCTAACTAGAGTTAGCAAAAACAACCGTGTGAGCAGATTCTCGTGATCTTGCTAATGTTAGCATGCTAGTGGTTAGCTATGAGTTAGCACTGCTGTTGCCTTCGCTTTGTCTGTTCTTTGTTTTTGTTCCCACTAAAGATTAACTAATTATATTGACAATAACTTATAATGAAGTCATTTTACGAGTATTACCGTGGGGAATAAGGTCATTAATCAAATCTGTTAAGAAGGTACAACAAACAATCGTAAAACCTTCATGTAGCCAACCAGATTAACGTTAGCATCAAGTACAGTCTTTATGTTTAGTTAGTGGACGGATTGTTGTTGAAGAGCAAAGACATTAATGATTCTGCGGTGATTTTAGTTGTTTAGTAGCTCATTTAGCTGGCATACGATGGTTTAGTCATGTTTCACTTACATTTAATATTACAACTTCGCAGCACGATAAAAAAAAGTTTTCATCGACACGTGTTAACCAAAAAGATGTATTTAATCCTCGTTATAACGAAGATACATTTACATTAACGTCGAGTCTAGCGTTAATCCCTGTCAGCTAAGAACGTGACTTAAACATTGTTCGTGTTTTACTGTACACTACAGAAACTTCCCAAACAACCACGTATGCTAACTGGCTACAGTTTCACTAACGATAGTTAACTTACCGTGTGTCTGAGAAACGATGTTTTTATCTTGAAACTTTTTGACTGACGGAATGACGAAGTTTATCTTGAGGCTGACTAACTAGGGCCGTCTAGGTACGTCGTTGTTTGTGACCCTCTGTTCAGTCCTCTCACTAAATCGTAGACTCCTCTCCGCCTGGGAACACTGGTGGCTAACTTCGCTGCCGTCCTGTGTCGCTGATTTGTGGGGGCATCTGTTTTGTTTTACGTGGTGCGTTTGCTGACCTTTCTTTTTCCGGTGGACGTCACGGAAATTGTGATCCTCTGATTGGAAGGCAGGAGTGTTGGCGTATAGCCACGAAGGATTTCAGGCCATTAAAAACCAGTAGACCTACTTCATTCACCAAGTAGACAGACCATAGCTTCGACTTCAATATTGCTTACCAATGAATCTTCATGTAATCAGCCTTTCTGTGTAACGTGTAACGTTTAACGTGTAACGTTAGATGAAGAAAACAAGTCTGAGAGGATGTGTTGCCTTCAAATGCTCCTCGTAAACTCCAACTCCACCAAGAGACTTCTCTATTGTCACTGTTGAGCTGTGATTGCTAGTTTGATATGTCTCACCTTGTTCTTTGACGTGTTGCCTTTATCTCCCCTTGAACAGGTCAATGACATGAACAGGACCACCATACATGGATTGAATACTGAACAGGTCTAGGATCAGGGGCATAGGGTTTCAGGGGGCACCAGAGCAAAAGTCTCCAAAAGTGGGGATGTCTTAAATCCGGATCAGTTTTTTAATTTTATTTTTTAATCCTAATAATGTAGTACTTAGTGGCCTGTGTGCTGATACCATGTTTGATCTGTTCATTATTTGTATTACATATTAATCGCAATGTCCTTGTGCCTTTATAAAAATACAACACAAACAATGATAAAAAGAAACGCCATAAAACTCAATGACAAGCACCAGCTCACTGTGGGTAAGGAGCTCCACATATGGATCCCCGAACACACAATATAACTGCATTTTCAAAGTGATATGTTGATTGATATGTTTGACAGAAGAATAGCTGTTTTGGGAAAATGTGGGGTGATCTAGTAGTTAAAACATATTTTAGTCAGGAACACATTTAAAATAGAACTACTGTTACTATTATTGGGCATTGAATTATTGTCTATGTCTTTGTGTTTGGAGTGGGGGAGGGATAAGTAATTGAAAAACTAATTACAAAGATGATTACAAAGCCATCATGCGAGTAATCTGGGGTTTATCGGAAAACACGTAAATGCTTCACTTCCGGACTTTGTTCTTTCTGTTTGACACACAAGCCAGCACGGTTCTTGTTTTGGGGGAATATAAACGTGTTCACGTTGATGTAAAGAACAAATTAAAACGTACGTCAAATTTAGAAAAAAAATAAAATAAGCAGGATTTAGCCGAAAAAGGAAACGAACAAATCTAAATCATGTGACCACTGGTTGTCCGGGGAACGCATTTGAAACAGCTGCGCTCAGCCAATCAATGGCTCGGAGAATTCATGTCACAGCCAATCAGCTTGTAGCGAGCGAGGATTTAAACCAAGACGGCGAACCTTGAAACTACACCGCATCGTTCTCCATTACGAGTGTCCACCCGTCTGTTGAAGCAACCCGCATTTCGAAATGGCTCTTCGAGTGACCAGAGTACGTATTTTAAAGGGTTTTCTTTTTATGTATCCTCTTGTGTATTATGACTAGAAAGCTGTCTATAAGAAGCCTGTCTTTATAGAATTTATATATATATATATATATATATTTTTTTTTTTTTTAGATGCAAAGTTTAAATGTCCTCGTGCGTCGCTGTCGGGTCTGCTCTCGTGCAACCGTTCTATTATAGGAATTTGACTCAAGACTATGCAATATATTATAAATCAGTAACATGCAATTACACTCGAACGTTATATTTTTGTTTATCTTTCTGCAGAACCGCTTGGCTTCTACCAGGACTGACCTCGGTGGGAAGGCCTGCTCGGCCGCCGGGCCCACGATGAAGCCTCGAGCTGCGCTTGGAGAAATCGGAAACATCGCAGTTAACAAAGAAGTACAGAAAAAGGTAAATATGTGACTTAATTATGAAAGCTCGTGTGAGTGAACTGTTTTACATCTGGAAGATGGATTGACGAATGAAATAACTCTGCTTATTATCTGAAGGGCATTTCGTAGTACTACAATGCAAGAGCACCGACCTTTATAGCCATGTCTTTACACGCTTTACTAACGTTAGCTTTGTGGGCTGATTTAGTTAATGCACTGACTTGAAAGGTCTCTGTCTTGTGGGATTTTCATTTCTGCATGTTGCTTAAGTAAAGCCTTATATTCTGAATGAATTAATAGTTGTGCCTTATATACTAAATGAATAACTGGGGTGAGTTTTAAGAAATTTGGAAATGTGCCAGGAACGTTGCCACCTCATGCAACCACTTGCATTTGACTAAGGAGTGTATCTACTGACTTGTATATTGCCTTCTAAAAGATTAGGAAATTGCTAAATGTATGCTCTTTTAGGCTACATGCGCAAAGGGCCCATAGTTATGTATTGGCTGACTGCTTTGTCAGACCGGCACTCAAATACCAAAGATGTTTTACTGTTTGAGTTGGTAAATCTCCATATTTAAGCGTTTTTTGTTTATTAAGTGATTTGACAATAGAAGAGAATTTCAGCTTTAACTTCAGACTTGTCATTCTTTTTTCCATTTTAGAATGTCAAGACGGAGGCCACTAAGAAGACCAAAGCAGTCGCCACCAAAAAAGCAGTTGTCGAACAACCAAAACCAGAAATTGTTGTTCCTGCTAAGCCTGAGCCCGAGGTGCAGGTGAGTTATATGCTAGCTGCTATCTGGCCGTCAAGATGCTAATGAATGCCGGGTGTGTTGCTTCAGTTTGTTTGAACTCTTGTTGGGATTTCCATGGTTCCAGGTTCTCCCTGAGCCAGCATCCCCCACGCCAATGGAGACCTCTGGCTGTGCGCCTGCTGACCTCTGCCAAGCATTTTCTGATGTCATTCTTCACGCCGCTGTCCGTGATGTGGACGCAGATGACTACGACAACCCCATGCTCTGCAGCGAATATGTGAAAGACATCTACAAGTACCTCAGGCAGCTTGAGGCAAGCAAAAATCCTTTTTAAAAAAAGAAAATGCATATTTATTTATTTATTTTTTTGTTCACTTTTAACCAGTTTTCTGTCTCCTCAGGTTGAGCAGAACGTCAAACTCTCTTACCTGCAGGGTCAAGAGGTGACGGGTAACATGCGGGCCATTCTCATTGACTGGCTAGTGCAAGTGAGTCTGAAGTTCCGTCTGCTGCAGGAGACGATGTACATGACCGTGGGAGTCATTGACCGCTTTCTTCAGGTGAGGAACTGTATCAAACTTAAGCCCACCAGGGTTACTTCTCTGCCTGAAACGCTGCTACCATATAGCCTAAAAATCCTCAAGTTGAACAAGCCGCCCGTGTTCCTAAACTCTGCATGTGACTGCGCCTCACACAGGAGCACCCAGTCCCCAAGAAGCAGCTGCAGCTGGTCGGCGTTACCGCCATGTTCCTTGCTTCCAAATACGAGGAGATGTATCCCCCGGAGATCTCCGACTTTGCCTACGTGACGGACCGGGCCTACACCACCGCCCAGATCAGAGACATGGAGATGACCATTCTCAGGGTGCTCAAGTTCCAACTGGGCCGCCCTCTTCCCCTGCAGTTCCTGAGAAGGGCTTCAAAGATTCACGAGGTTTGTAGCTGCGTCTTAAAGCAGCAGTAAGACTGCTTCCGCGGCCGCGTCATCAGTTTACCAGCCACTAACGTTCCTGGCTTGTCTCCTCCCCCAGGTAACTGCTGAGCAACACACTCTGGCCAAATACCTCCTGGAGCTCACCATGGTGGACTACGAGATGGTTCACTTCCCACCTTCCATGGTGGCAAGTGCTTCTTTGGCTCTTACCCTCAAGATCTTGGATGCTGGCGACTGGGTGAGTTTCCTTGTTCAAACTCTTACAGCTCGGATAAAGAGTTTGATTCTGCAATATTGGCCTATATTTCATTAATGCTAACAGACTTGTCAAGGCTACTTTGTTTAAAGAATTGTGACCAGTTATACCAAGTTGGGTGTTTAGTTGGTCCATTATAAATGACTCATCCTTTTCTTAATCTTGAGCTAAAGCTGTAAACTTGTCCGTCATGTTTCTCCTCAGGATGTGACACTGCAGCACTACATGGACTACACAGCAGAGAGTTTGATTCCTGTGATGGCACACATTGCCAAAAATGTTGTGAAGGTGAACGATGGGCTGACCAAGCACATGGTAAGTGTTAGTTTGGTAATTTGAACGTTATCTGTCTACTTATTCTCTTGGCCAAAACATCATTCAAGATCCTTAATGTTTCAATGAATATCTGAAGCGTAACTTTGCTTTCTTGCAGGCTATTAAAGGCAAGTACTCCACTTCGAAGCAGTTGAGGATTGCCACCATCTCACAGCTCAAGTCTTCAGTGGTGAAGGATCTTGCAAAGCAGCTCACCCAGTGAGGGGACCACACGTTTGGCACCATGTGCTGATTTGTACAGTTGTAACTTAAAGTTTTTAATGTGTTTTGAAGGAGCTGCACGCCAGTCAGTGGTTTGCATGATGACCAACTGAATATCATGTGTACTTTTTTACTGATCTTTTTCGAAAAGCATGCGACAAGTTTGTAATTTTCGGTCTGAAAGCTGGCCCTCTACGAGTGCATAGCCCACACGACGGCAGTTTAGTCTTGGGAAATGACTTTGTCTTCAGTGAACCGTCTCGCCTCATTTACTCGACATGAGATTCAGTCGGCATCAAAGACTACTCCGATGCAACAACGTCGCGACGTTTAACACGTTTGTTAATGCACTACTTTCCAACTGAAATCTCTGTATGTCTTTGTAAAATTGTGTACTGACATATAAACTAGTCAAAGTCCCAAATGTATATCCCGGACAAGCTATTTTTATTGCTTGGAAGCAGCTGCAAATGTAAAACTTGGGGCATGCTTTAACATAGTCGCCAATAAAGGGGCCAGTGGATGGGTGTGGCTTTTTTTTTAATGGGATTGTTTTATTAATCTGTGTCAAATGTACAGCAATGGTTTAATAGTTTTACATTCTTAAATGTCTTGTTCTGAAAGCCTCTATTAAATGGTTCAAACCAGACTTGTGCTTCCTTGTCACTAATGTTGATCACCACTAGAGGGAACTCTAAGCTCAAAGTTGCTTCTCCTGTGAGCCTCCAGTTCTGTCTAGTGTCAGCTTGACCAGAGACTCTAGAAACTGATTGTATAGTTCAGTTGTGTAAATCATGAGGGGAAATGTTGACCTCACTGAGCTGCTTCATTGAAGGGCTTTTTTTATTTTTTTTATAAATATTCTTGTAGCCAGATAAAAAGCATTTTGCTGTGTGCACATTACAAACGTGTCTTTAGACCTTGTTCTGTCAGCACAATCTTGTATGTAAATCTTTAGTTGCACCATTAGTTAGGCATGCCTTCATTTAATGCCACTATCCCAGTCTGAGAAGTACTGCTTTAGTAACGCTCCTGTAGCGCTAGACTGATTTTATTGCAGACCTAAAAAGTGTTGATAGGCCAGAGCAAACCCCCAGATGTTCATTTAGATAGTCTTTATGACTTTCTTTCACAAAGTACACTTGGGTAAGAATTTTGTTAACTGCAGAAATGTCCAACTTGGTACATATTGGTTTCAATTGTATTAAAAATAACACCGTATCGGCCTCAGAAATTCGCTATCCAGTGGGCTTCAATATTAAAGATCTCTGATACAGCATTGCGTGCAACGTCACAAAGGTAACTTTTGCCTTGTAATGATGGGGGGGGATTACTGAGGGCTCTACATCCAGCACAATACCGGAGTTAAACGGAATTCAGCCATCCAGTTTTTCCGTCTATTTAAAATGTCTTCTGTGAAAACGGCTTGTGAACAGGAAGCTTTACGGTACCACTGGCGCTGCAGAATTCGTCATAAAATAAGTACCTTGACTTCTCTTTTCAGGAATTTAATTCACTGACTTTGCAAAACTATCCCAATTTTCCATACAAGGAATGTACATGATCCATTGCCCAACCCACTTTAGATTCTTTATTGCTTGTAAGACATGTAGGTCTCATGAGGTACAGATGCAAAGGCTCCTCACAACTTCAGTTACATCACAAGTATTTAAAGCTAATGGACAGAGCAGAGTGGGAGCTATTATCACGTCAACCCATTCACAGCTGAGACCGTGGGGGAACCAGGCCCCCCTTGTCCGTCCTCCGTCCCCAGGGGGGATGTCGGGACAGCTTTGCTGTACGAGACCACCTGCCGTCCGCACCACACGAGTCAGTGTGTACATCATCGGGATCATAAGGCCGACACTCCAAAAGGCCGGCTGGATAACGGCTTGAATCCATCTGCTGCTGTATAGGCCGAGACCAGAAGTCATCCGTCGCAGAAAGAGGAATAACATTATTTGGCTCATGGAGTTTGGGTTTATTGTTGTTTCTGCACAGTTCAGTGAAACATGAGTATGTTCCACATAAAAGATCAGTGGCGCTTAACTTTTCTTTTCTTTTTTAGGTAGACACAACCGAACCATGCTTTGATAGTTATTAGTTATATAATTGTTGGACAGAGCAATGTGCATCTGTTACCTGACATTTAGACGGTAATGCTGACACCTTGAGAGCTTTTATCCCATTCAGCTCGGAGCCTTCTGTTCTCCACAGAGACACACAATTAGCCTCAGTTATCCTGGAAAGCCGGGCTTTTAAACCCACAGATCATACTGACAATTCATACTTGGAGGCTGAGGTCATGACTGGACAGCCATATCGGTTTACAAGAAGGATTCCTCCTGTGCGGGGCTCCAAACCATACACTTGCAGCTGCCCGGAACACTTATTGGCCCTTTTGACGAAGATTCAGCTGTGTGACATTTATCATGATGGAAAATTGAACATAGTGGCTGTGCAGTTAAAAAACTCGGCAACACAGAAACATACCAATAACCTCACTGTAAAATGCTTAAAGGGTCATTTTACATCAATTTCATCACTCAACCCTATGTAGCCGTGCAAATAGTTTTGGTTTTATGTGCAGGTTTAAAGGACAGCCTCTGAGAGTCGCTTCACAGTTTACATGTGTGCTTCAGAAAAGACTTCCATTATGTGATGACAATGACCGAAAAAGCAATCAGAGCTGATAGAGTCCGTTTGGACCCACTCCAGTATTAGTCATATAAACATACACACAGACCAAAGACGCACTACAATCAATCTTGGAACCCATTGGCTGTCGGTCTGACGATGGATACGCCTCTGGGGACAAGGGGCTATATTTCTGGAGTTCCGGTGTAGCCGCGGTTATGCCGGCCAAGGCTTCCTTCTCCATACGCTGCTTATTATTTACAGTCCACTTAGCAACTTGAGATGTGAGAATGGAGTTGAGAGACGAAGTGCACGACCAGGTTGTTTCTCAAGTAGCCTGTTTATAAGCTCATTTTAAACCAATAAAAGACGATAGTCGGCGTGTTTCCCACATTGCATTTCGGCCAATGCGTTCCGCCTCTTTTGCTTTCCACGCGGACCATGGTTACCTGCATTCAACCAAAGCCTGCAAATGTTGACATCTGTGGTTCAAAGTGAAATATGTCAACATGGATGGAGTGGCACATCATTTTGCACAGACTTTCATTTGACCCAGATACATTTCCTAATAACATTGGTGATCCCCTGAATTTAAGAGACAATTGATATTTTCGTTGTTTCAGATTATGCCCGTTTCTGTAGCTTTCAGTCTTTTAATAAGCTTTTAACGAGGAGTTAACGTACTGTGTATCACTAACTCCACTGCTTGGAGGCTGCTTCTATTCCTTTGGTGTAAGTAGTTCCAGTGAAATAACAAGGTTTTGTGCAATACAAATACAACTCTCTGCATCGCTAGATACTACATGTTATGATAAAATATGTTGGTTGACCCAACTACTTCAGCTCCACAGTGTACAATCACAAAGACTCGATGGCCTTAAAAGATCTCAAGTGTTATTCAACAAACATTATTCGACAACAATACAAGAACCTTCATGATTCAAGCACATTCCAGTGTCCTCAAGCCCAAATGCTTCTTTCCTTTTTCCATATTTATTCAAGCTCTCCCCATTAAATGAATTTGCCAGTCAGCACTGAGGTACAGAAAGAATGCAAAGCTTGGCTTAAGACCGCTCAGCATTTCAGCAATACAGATCTCACCCACAAGCGGTTGGTCCAAGACCAGAGTCAAAAGTGTGGAGCTCCTTCCCAGTCTAAACATCGTCCAAGATGGCCAGCGATTTAACAAGTGCACCCTTCAACGTGAGTCAGTGCCCATTCTCGACTCGAGTCTGCGCGTCTCAATTCAATATGACAAAGTCAAACAAACAGCCGCCCCGCGGCAGCACTGTAAGGGTTTCTGCGGGGTGCTAATAGGTTGGCAGCTGGCAAACAGAATGAGGCCTCTGGGCTGGAGAGTGGAGTGAAACACAAATAAACACGACGGCATTCACTTTCACAATTTGTAGATTTTAAACAAAAATCATGCGCTTTCTGAACTTTGCTGACCTTGGACACTCCGTGTCACATGAAGGAGAGAAAGGCTCCCATTGTGGCCTGAACAGTGGAGCGCTTGAGCCAGGTGTGAACGGGATTTTCTCCAAACCACCTTAGCCTTCCCGTGCACGGCTTCAGCGGCAAGCAGGAAGTCATCTTCTCCTCACGATCAAGGCTACACTTACGTGTTTGTTTGATAGACAGGAGAGTGGTGCCTTTCCTTTCTGAACACACTGCATTGTGAGAGTACTTTCTTTTTCACTGAACGGAGATCAATGTGAAAGGGGGGGAAAAAAAGCATCTCAAGTCACAAGCAATGTTGTTTTGTGTGTATTAAGTGTAGGCTACTGTCCTGTAAGTATAGAACTGTAAATCATTTGAAAAACAATCTCACCTGAAGGTCTATTTAGGAGCTCTTGGAACCGTGTCACATGATGTCAAGCGGTCTTCATCGGTGCCTTGAAAACAGCAGTTCTGGACTTTCTATCATATCACATGAGCGTCACATGGAGCAGAGTGTTCAAAGTACTCCGAATAACAATGAAAATGCAAACCTCTACAATTCCAGGGGAACAGGCCCGTTTCACAGCAGCCATTTTGACATTGCTGAGTAAACACTTGTGTTATTGATGACATTGATTATGGCCCTGTTCCGTTTAAGTGGTATTGTGCATGCTGACTCACTGGAATGGCTGTGGCACACTAAATAGAATGGTACCATAATACATTTTGTATTAATTACACCTGTGTTTACCCTGCTATGACGTGTCAAAATGGCTGCTGTGAAAAGGGCCTATTGGGCAAGCTGATGAAGATCATGTGATATGATTGACAGCTCCAGAACAGCTACTTCAATTAAAATAAGATCAACGTTGTAATAAATCAAAATGATCCTTGTTTCATATTATTATAATAATTTGTATTGGAAGAACATTTTAGGACAGCAATGCTCAATGTAACTTTCAACACAGGAAAAGTCCTATAATAACCATATTTTACTGCACACATTACAAATATAAGATATAAGGCCTGAATACAAAACACAGAAATTAAGTTAAGTTGAACCAAACAAATAAACACTGTAGCAATCAAAACTGTTATTACTAATGTTATTAAAGGCATGCTTTTGGCAAGAGTTGTGGTTTTGGGAAGACAAAATAAAGTTATCATCTTGTTTCGGTTCTCAGAGGTTATTTTTGGCCACTGAGCAGCTCCACTGGACCAATTCAGAGTAGAGTATGGCTGCAGGGAAGTGAGGACTGTTGGTGGTTCACTTCCCTAAATTAGATTTTTCCACTGGCCTTCACTACTTAAATTCTGGGGATTAATAGGTTTGGTCCAATGATTTTGAGGTGCCAGTGGACTTTCTCACAGGAAGAAACTCAATAAGAAAAAATAAGGTCAAATTTGTACTTCAAAGTTGCATTTTGAACTGTTTCTGTACCAAATAATGCATGAGCATAACCCACTTCTGATGTAATGAGGACATTTTATTATGCTAGTTCCATACTGGTTGGATAAACAATCGATTAAAATGGTGATTTCATCTTCCTGAACAGCAAGCTAGCTGACTACATCCATGACAAACAGCAGCTGAGAAGTGGCCATAAAAATGACAAAGTGTGGATGACATTTAGACGGATTGTTGTCAGTCCACTTGCAGTTACAAGTCTGAAAATAAAGTATTTCATTGATGTTTTGATCTGACAGAGTAATCTCGAAATTATAATCAAACAATATAAGTACTCATCTTGTCTTTAATTACATTGTTCTCACCTGGCTTCAGAAATGCATCTTACTATAACTTCCTCACCAGTGGTCACATACAGCACATCTCGATGTTCACATTACATCATGGTGACTGAAGCACCAACAGTTTGTGCTTCTCAGACTGTTCGCTGTGTATTATCCTGACATCACTGAGCAACAAAAGAACCACTAAAGGGCTATTAAGTTAATGTTGTTACACACCGGAACTATCAGAGGTTATATCACTGTTTTACTTAGAGGGAAGTGGGCCAGTATTTGTGTTTTGATTTACGAGATCGGTAATAATGAGAACAAGACTGCTCATGAATCTAGTGCTTGGTATAGGAGGTTTGTTGGTCCATTATTTCCCTCTGTGATGACAAGTTCTATAGGCTGGTTTCTCATGAGCCAAGTCATGCAGTACTGTAGCATTTAAGGTTTGCTTTGTTGATTCTGGATGTATATTTTCTATTTTCTACTCATAGGAAAGAACAACAACAACACCTTTCCACGTAAACTAGTAAGAGAACCACTTTTGTTCTTTATTGTCAGTTGCGATGTGAGCACCCAGCGTGGCCGGTTTTCAGAGACGTCCCGTAGCATCTACAGGGCGTTGTAATCGGACCTGGTCAGGCTGCCCGGCACACGTCGCCGCTGAGCTGTGATAAATCGTCAGAGTGCTGGGAGGAAGGGAGGGGATACACTGCTGCTCCTGCTGACACATCGTAAATCAACCTCTGGGGTCACTTGGCCATCTCCTTTGTTGTCTGCATACGACACAGAGATTGACCGAGACTGTACGCCGCTGAACCTTGGCACCTCCACTGCTTCTTATGGGAAACCTATCCGGCCTGAAGCCATGAGTGCACTTAGAAATCTGTACTTATCATTCTTTTCCTTTTATCTGAGTCACTCATAGAAGGAGGATTTCTGACACCCAAATTAGACAGAAATATACTACCCGTCTGCTGCCAAGCCCGTTAAAACAACTGAAAAGATAGTTCTGCTGTTAGCAGGGTTTTAAACCCCCTCCCCTAAAATATGCTAACATGGTTGTATGACAATGTTAACATGCTGCATTTTTCACAGCTGTAACGTTTGCCATGTTTACCGACTTAGCGTAACATGTCAGCATGCTTACATTTAGTTAGCCCTGAAGACAAAGTATGGCTGATGGGAATGACGTTAGTTTTGCAGCTATTTGGTCATAAACCAAAGTATTGGACAAATTTACGACAGTTTATTCTGGGGAACACATGGGTGTTGATACAAAATCTGATGGCAATTTCCCCAGTCGCATTCAAGACATTTCACCTTAAAACAACAAACGTGGACCTCATGGTGGAGTCAGAGGATCACCAAAGTCAGTAAGATGCATCCGCCGGGCACCGTAAATGTCTCTACAGAATTTCATGGCAAACCATTAAATTGCTGTTGGGATATTTCAATCAGGACCAAAGTGGGGGACCAACCAACAGGCTGACATCGCCATCAACGCCACTAGTGTAGCCAAAAATGCAGAAGGGTGTTGAACAACACTTATAGCTGTTTTAAAGGTTTATCCAGATAAAACAAAACAAAAAAAAAGATATTTAAGCGGTTTTCCCAAGATGCAACTCTTTCCCTTTTTCTTTTTTCTTTCTACAGTGTTACCAACAGCGTGCTCTCTGTGTAGTGTGTGCAGTGCTGTAAAAGCACTTTGGTAAATTAGAGTGGAGTCATTTTTTCCATCAGCTTCCACCTCATGAAGGTGAGCTCCTCCTCCTGATGAGGAGGACACTCATCCCACTCAAGAAGTCACGGATAATTACGCCATTTGTCAAGTCACTCTCCTGTCACGCTGAATCCACTTGATTATAGAGCTCTTTCCTCGTTGAAATTAGTCACCTCAGACATGGTGCATGTATTCTGTGGAGCTTCTCTGCCTTGCCGTGGGGAAATTATGTTTCTGATTGTTGCAGATGACTCCTCAGTCAACAATGTCAAGAAATGAATGAATGAAATAGCTCCAATTATTATCAGCTGCTTCATTCCACCAAGAATCAGGGATAAACCGATTTTCCTCAAAGTTTAATTGAGGTTACTTTTTTGTCGTTCTCAGGAGTGTTTTCTAGTAGTTTGACCAATCATCCCACACACACAGCAACCTCCAGGGACTCAACAGTGAACAGAAGCACAGTTATTGATTGTATCAGTCAATAAGAGCTAGTTTCCTCCCCAACTATTATACTAATGCATTTAGGGTGGATGTCCCGGCTAGCCTTGCAGGCCAGGTTATAAAGTGCACCAGAGCTCCTAAATTATTCACAATGCCCCTCTACCAGCTCCGGGCCTCCATTAGAGACAGCGGGGGGGGGGGGGGGGGGTGGCGATGATGTCACCCGGCCCCATGGAGCCAGTCAAGGGCACCTGGGACTGAATGATGGAGTCAGCTGTGGAGAGGAGGACCACAGCTCTGCCGGAAGAGTCTTTCTGAGCAGACGAGTGCTCTGCCTCTGCAGGTCACCTCACCAACAGGGCTCGCGAGGGAACGCTGTCTGTGAATACAAGCTTATATAACCGCGGCTCATAACGACCAATGACTGCTGAGGGAGAATAGAAGCTGCTGAACTGAAAACATGTAGAGACAGAAGCCCTACTTCAATACTATATAACCAAGCTGTATAAGTACAGATGGAGATGGGTGACGAATGAAAGGGAAAAACCAACAGCAGGTGTCATAGTTAGCCTCCGGAACAGCTATAGAGCTCTTTGTCATATATTCAGAAACTCTACTGGAGGGAAGAACTCTTCTTCCAAAAGTTATTCCCTCAGTTGGTGTTTTGATGACAGTGGTGGAGAGTGCTGTCATGTAGCCCCCATAGGTATTCAACCGCCTAAAGGACCCCTACAACTGCTGACATGACGCTTAGAACCAGGGACAAATTCCAGGATTATTAAATGAGCAGGCACAAGAACCAGTCAGGAGGGGGGCCATGGGAAATCAGAAAATTCTATCAAAAATAGGGCATTGGAAATTGGCTTAGAAGACATTGGGCACAATTTTCAGGCACACGTGGAGAGCCCTGGGCTCGCATACAGGTGGTGAAAAGTGACACTTACCTGGAATCGTCCCTGGTACTTTAACCCAATGGCTTTTGGTTTGCACCAGGGGACCACACAAACGACTGAACCTCCTTATTGCTCTCTAGTAGACCAGGACCTGTTGAACCCCCTCCATGACTGCTACAACAACTTGTTTCCTGTAATGTTGAACTATTCCTTTGAGGGCTGAAGTCAGGGAGCAAAAGTTTGCCTCCACAGCAAACACCACAGATTACATGACAAAGTGTAACATGATTGGCTCTGCAGGATGAACACATCTCTCACACCTCTTACTGTATGTTAGGAAACATTTCTCAAAACCCACACCCACAAGATTAAAAAAGCACAAGCATTTTGATGGATGAACCGCTGACAGAGATTACAAACCATTCTCCCCACAACTGGTGGTTTTCATCGGTCTGATACTGACAGACTGCCAGGAGAGAAATTGTTTGGAAATTCAGATTGAAGTGATCTACACACAGTAAAATGCAACCGCTACTTGCGCGTTGTTCTGGCTGACAAGCTTCTGAGTGAAAACACCACTGCGTGAAATGTGAGAGAAGGTAAAGGGGAGGAAAGCCTGATTTAACGGACTCAACTGACAGTTCTTTTGTCGTACAGAAGCAGCAAATACAGCCATTGTCCGATCTCACCAGGCTGCAGCCGGAGGACGACTGCTTATTCGCCTTTTCCGACAAGTTGTATTGACGAGTTACAGCTTTATAACAACCTCCGTGTATACCACTTGACTATGAACATATTCCCACTGTACTGCTTCTTGTGACATTGTGAACTCAGGGAAACCTTGTGAGAGGCTATGGAAATGAAAGACAAGAAAGGTTATTTAACTTGGACAATCCTGTCAAAATACAGGCTATGCCCTGCCTCTGATCGAAATTTAAAAGCACATGAAATAAGCCATGCATGCTTCTAGCGTAGTGTGAGGTATTTCCGCTCTACGGCCGGTCTGCTTCTGTCTCATTTCTGGGAAGTTCAGCGCGTAGAATGCCCAGCAAAAACATTAAAACACAGCGGAAAACCAACAGTCAGAGAGAAGAAAGAAACCCTGTTGCCAAGAGTCATCTTTCTTTCTCTATCTCCCTGTCACTCTACATGTCTCTCGCCCTCTGGGAAAAGAGCTTCATGAAGCAAGGAAAGGTCTTCAAATCACTTGCACAGGCTAACATCGGGTGTGTCTTGGCTCCGATAGCTGTGGGATAGTCAAGCAAGGATGAAGGATGGACGCACTGAGCAAACAGGGACATTGCACATTTAAAATCTGTGTTTGAACGCAGTGCTTGATTCGGAATGAACAAATCAAGGCACAGTGGGAATAAGTCAGAAATGTTATCAAGGTCTCAACCAGGGACGTGCACAGACATTTTGGGGGGCAGGTGCTCAAACCAAAAAAAAGGGCACCCATCGCCAAAATTATTTATGAAATTAAAAATAATAATAAATAAATAAATAAATAAATACATAATCTCTATAAAGCTGACAACACAGTACACACACATTTTTTACTGTTTTCTGACTAGACAGCTAGCTAGATTAGACAGCTAGCTTACATTTTCCTTATGAATAAAGATGATTGGCTACATACTACATACTGATCAACATACTTTCGAAATTGTCTAAACGGCATTTATACAACAACACAAAGAAGATGCCTGCCTGTATATCTCTCCCTCTCTCTCTTCATTAAACATGACTAACGTCAGTAAACAGCTGGACAAGGCTTTGAAATCACGGATTTCGTGAGTTTTTTGTTTGTTTATTTTTTTGGGAAACATCGGACCAGTTGTGACGTAATGTTTTCAGCGGCGCTAATGTTGTGGTTAATTTATCACCAAACAACGTCGGGGGAATTGCACAAACACCGTCATTACCTGTTTGTCTGACGCTGCGGGTCAGAGAAGAAGTAGGCTGCACCCGTTTGGCCTGGAGCTCAGCACTGCATGAGCACTAAGTGGAGGAGGGGGGGGGGGGCGCGGCGGGGGCTTGTGAGCGCCGCGGAGCATGTCGGGGCGAAATTCTCACAAGAACTCAAATAAATGCCCCGTCAGATATCAAAACACATTTGGGGGGAATTGATGACAGAGAGAGTAATTTGTATTCTTAAATACTGATGAATGAAGAAAAAATTGGGCTCCAGTAGAAGGGGCACTTTTCTCATTCAGGGCAAAAGGGCAGGTGCTTGAGCACCACTAGGGGTCTATCTGTGCACGTGCCTGGTCTCAACTGTTATAATACCACACGAACAAAGTCCTGACTTCTGCTAGCATAATAACAGCGATGCTCTGAGCAAAATGCTAACACATCATAAACTGTTGACCATGTTAGTTTTAGTGCGTTAGCATGCTAACGTTTGTTGATTGACCTTTCGCTAATTCCCGCCCAGGAAACAAAAATACTGGCCAATCATAGCGTAGCATCAGTATCCAGCTCTGCTCCATAGACTCTCATGCAATCGTTTCAGATTTTCTTCATTTTAGACGTAGTAGTTTTGTTGATTTTAAGCTCGCCATGTATTAAAATATTGTTCCTGGGGCACATGTAATAATACTCGTTACCTTCAGTCTTCATTTTGATCCCAACTACACACCAGTGCGAGGTGGTGACCCTATCACAGTGACAAAATCTGTCCACAGACATATTAATGGCATGATGACACACACACACACACACACACACACACACACACACACACACACACACACACACACACACACTCAAAAGGGGAAAACAATACTAGCAACACGCTGTCACAACTGGTAATGAGGGAGTAACACATTATAGCGAATGTAATAGCTGAGCTGACAATGGTGCTCTGCATGCACCAATCAGAGCAGCTCCACCGTTAAAAGATACTCATTCATTCAGTGACAATGATGCTGCAGTGTCAAAAATGTGCTCGTAAATGTAATGAACGCCTCCACACTGAACCCCATATGGCTCCTGAGAGGCAGGACTGAGCCTTGCATGGCGGCGGAGGTGCCACTGGTGTGTGAATGTGAGACATTATGAAGTCCTTTGTCCTGGTAGAAAAGGACTACCTCTGTAAGTGCAGTCCATCTAAAACTGCATAGATTACTGAAAGATTGAGCATTCAAACATCCTGCTCCAGCCGTAATTCTTTAAAACCATCGGAGCTTCCTTTGGCGATTAACAGCTAGTCAGGCGCAAACATGTTGAGCTGTTACACTGATAATTCAAAGTGACTAAGAGGAATTCAATTAGCACCGGACATCGGAGAGCCCTTTGGCGCCAGATGTCATGTAACTGGTTGACCAAACTACCAGACTGATCGTATTATGGAACAAAGGGTTGAGATGGACCTAATTACATTTCAGTATCAGGTTTCAGTCACAGAGAGACAGTCATTATCAATGCACATAATGCAATAAATCTAGAGATTAAGTACGATGCTTACGACTTGAGACAGATGGTAGAGCAGATGTTCACCCTAAAATAGAATGAACACTATCTGATCAAATACAGCTTTTCTAAAAAATGGTCTATAAATAAAGTATAATTCACTGTGAAACATACGTGCCAATGCCTTTTATCTCTTAGATGTCTATATAAAACTTTGTATATGATCAATATTGCATAGATATATTCTAACGTTTTTTTTTTGAAGAAATATAGGAAGGTGGATAAATTGTCTGTATGTCTTTGTACTAATATGTGCATGGTGTATTTTTTTTTTTTTATCTACCTTTAAAAACAAATTTTCATATGAAAACATATGCATGTGTGTGAGGTTTTCTTTGTACTTATATACCTTGATGCATGTATTTCAAATATTATATAAGTGGGAATATGTACAATCATGTCCATGTAGACGTCTAGAGCCACACTATGATCAGACTGGAAACCTGAAAAATATGATCAACAAATCACTTCCTGTTGGCCTCAAGTGTTTTTGCTGCACAACCATCCTCAGGCTAAAAGCTGACTCCCTCTCAGTCTGGGAGTCCCTGTCCTCTGTGCTTTCACCTTCTTTGGAAGGAGAAAGAGTATGTCCTCCTCAGGGATCATAAGGTGCGGCAGAGGCAGAAAACAGTACAATGACCACACTTTTTCACTGTGACCTGCCGCATCCGACAAGGGTTGACTATGATTTTTGACACCAATTGCAAAATCTTTAAGCTTGATGGTGCTCTTAATCTTTTTCCGAATTCTAAAGAAATTCATCAGGAAAAAAAGACCAAAACGGCAAGAGCATCTACCTTTTAAAATGCCCTCTAACTGGTATGCTTTTAATGTGAAATACATACAGGAAGTGTTTACTTTTGGAAAGGAGGAGCTGATAGACAGAATCAGTGGTGTGGAAATGCATTGTTGTACAGATGTTGGACAACAATGGAATAGTTTACTATAACAATTTGATAAGGTAAATGTTTAATTCTATGTCTGTGAATTCTAAAGACCCAATATTATTTCCGTGGTGACCTCTTGCTGGACAAGATGTAACCAAAACTTTGGTTTAATTAATGTCCCGTCCAAAAATAATTTTTCAAGTAAGTACTGATACAATTTTACACAATCTAAAACTTCTGCATCCTTGTTGTCAAAAATCACACAATGCATCATATATGTGATCAAAATTACCAACTCAACTGAAGTAAGAAATAAGTAAGCTAGACTTAATGTCTCAGGGACATAAAAAAATATATAGTGCAGTTGCAATTTGGTAAAACAATGCACTGATTTGTATCTTAACAGCCCAGACAGAATAATCACTTGGCCAAATAATGAGTTCCAGATGTTCTTTTTCTCTCCAAGGCACCCCATTGAGGGTGAAAGCCATTTGTTATAAACTGTGCAAAACGAGCACTGTTGAACAAACAAAAATGTGCAGGAACCATTCACAGATGACTCCTTTCCTGCTATAATTAGCCTTCATGTGTTCACCTCCTTTCACTGCGTCAGCTGTTTCAACCATTTCAGACAATGGCAGGCATACGCTGCCACAGCTTGTAGTCTATCTGTCCAAAACATTAGCATGTTAAAACCTTCCCTGCTCTCCTCTGTAATAGTAAAATAACACTAATTCTGCTTTGTGCATCAGAGAGCCACATCAGGAGCTGAGCAAGATTCAAAAGGTGTGCCATAATTAATTTCTTTTTCTTTTTTTAAATGCATCATGTTCCATTTATCATTCACTTTTATACCCAAGCAGGTGTTGAGCCACCAGCCCTAACTTTGGAGGTGATTTATTTATTTGTATACATTTGTTTGTGTATATGGGGTTTTTCAATTTTTCTCCTCTTTGCATATTTTTCTTTATATATTATTTTTGTTGTTGTTTTTTACGGGGCCCTTAAAGTCCCAAATCATGATTTATTTAGTATAAATGTGTTTATTGCTAAGATTAAACCTTGTGAGCACAATATATAAACTAAATTAATTGTACGCCTAAGATAAAAAAGAACAACATTTAAGACTTTGAGGGCTCTGTAACTTTCAAAATGAAATGTAACGCTACAGTTTGTCACAAAAATAAAAGGACCCTGTGCAAACTATGTCCATGTGGCTTCAAACTCCACCCTGGGCCTTTAGACACGGTTGCTTCTGCTGGTGTCTGGACCATAAACTTCATACAAGAAGGCCTAGACTAGTATTTCAGCATCAGAACCGTTTATTGCCAAGTACATTACACAACGATGGCTGAACGTCACAGTAAAGCAGCCAGAAAGACCGTCAACAGCATCCATTTACTCAGCGTCTTGTTATGGAAGGCCATGGACAATGTTCTGGGTTTCATCAAGCCAACACTTTGGTTAAGTGGCTTTTGGTGCCACAGTAAGCTCCTGTTGATTATGTGCTAATTTGTCTTTTGTAATCCAAAGTATAGGTTACCTTGCTGTAACCATGCTTGCAATTAATCATGACTTTCTCACATTTCATAACACGTGAAGTCTTGCTCCTTTTGATTTGGGTCTTTGACTTTAACTCTGATGCATTAATCACAGGATGTAGTTTATCCTGCCTGTACGTTGTGTTACACCATGCATGCCTTCACAGTATGCCTCTGTGATCCCTGATTCCAATTCTTTTTGTGTGCATTTGTTTCCTGCCATTTTAATTCTTTCTTGTAAATCGCCACTCAAAAAGCTCATTAAACTTCCATTCACTGAGTTCAACTGTCCAAAGGCTTCTTAAGAGTCCTAAATGGAATTATTCCGAGGGAAAGGGGACTCAGTAGTGTGTAGCATGAAGCAGACAGACAAGCTGTGCTTTCCACCCTTTTAAGTTAAAGACAGTTTCAATGGATAGCTAACCTTTCTCCTGCTGGTCCTCAGCTATTAATAGTGCTATTCTTCCAGAAGAAACGACAGGCAGGGAAAGCGAGCCATACAATGCCTCCCCTGCAGAACAACGTGCATTTTAATCCCTCAATTAACTGGAGCAAATTTGAGCCAAGCATTTAGTATTATTATCTGCAAGACAAAAAGATGGGAAATTACAATAATTAATTACCTTGATAAAGGCTTTTGCTGCAGTTATGTAATAATTAGAGGTTTAATGTAAAGTTTACATTCACATTTTTATCAGTTTACCTGTAGTTGTTTGTATGGAGACCTAATTAAACAATACAAAATAAAGAAAAGACCAGAAACCAGGGGAAAAGTTTTTAACAACGGGTCAAATACTAAGTTGGCCATACTAAAATATTTGAATGAAAGCAACAAAGACACAGAAGAAAAGGTCACCTTTCAGGCAAAAAGAATAAGGAACACAGTAAAATTAATCTTTTCTGTTTATCTTGACAGTATTTCTTGGTGATGCAGATTATTGCCGTTGATGCTATTTGCTTAGGAAGGGACAAATCTCTGCTCTGCTTTGCAATTGCTATAAACAATATATCACATATGTATTTGGTGCCATTTAGTGACAAGTAAACAGGGCCGGTAAAGTCATTTTGGCTTATGGATGTGGAGTTATGCAGTTTTGGTATTATCGTAGCAGCAGTAATATATTTAATTCTGGAAAAAGAAACATAACATCTTCTCTACTGATTGAGTAGGAGAAATAAACAGAAAGACCATTGAACCCAATTCACAGCAATTATTACATTTTTCAACAGCCATTATTACACCACACGTTGTTATTATAGAGCATATACAGAATCATGCTCATCGTTGTTTTATTTGTTGCTCAATGATTAAAATGTGGTTATTTGGAAACAGTGAAATATACTATACTATAATATGAAAAAAAGCTCTTGAGAAATATCTCAAGGTAGTATTCCAGATTTGTCAGATTGATAACTCATGGTAAGTTAAATTAAAAACCTCATAACCTTACCAACTGATTAAAAAACAGTTGCACAGCCTCTCGTTTAACTGTTTCCAGATGTTGCTCTCCATAGTTATCGGTAAAGTGAAACACCTTCCCATAAAACGTTTATCTGGATTGCGTATGACATAAGTAAATGCCAAAAGGCTCTCTTTGTAATTTGTCATAATGTTAAAGGGAAAGTCTTTTGTATTTAATGCCAAGGACTTGACGCAATATGACAAAAAGTTGTAGTGCACGGATGTCAAACAGGGAAATACACACTGCGGTAGAAATTTCAATCTGTTGGAAATACTGCAGTTAGATTAGTTTATCTTCCCGGCAATATGACTCATTGATTGCCCTTTCAGATTCATCAGTGTTTGTAAAGCCTAGTAAAACCATTCGTCCACGATAAAACAATGCTAAGAGTTCTCAGCCAAACTAGCAGCTCTGTGAGGCTTTAGTGGACCTTTACCCTGCTGTTTATGGTCCTCAGCAGTGGTGGTGGTTGGTATGCTAACATACTGACAAGGTTGGCATGCTGACATTAAAATACCATGCCAACATTTGTAAACACAAAGTATAGCTGAGGCTGATAAATACACATTTTGACCTGCTAATGTTGCTAAAAGAAAACTCTTACAATTCGTCCTATGGGGACCAAGAAGGTCTGGACAACTATTAGATGAACTGTCATGACATTTTGTACAGGTATTTTACTCAAAATCAAAAATATCAACCTGATGGTGGCGCTAGAGGAATAGTCAGGGTTTACCAAAGTCAGCAGGATTCATCATCTGGCGACCATGAAGTCTGTACAAAATTTGATGCCAATCCGGGGAATAGCTGTGGAGATATTTATATCTGGAGAGACGTGGTGAACTGACAGACCAACTAACCACCATTGCCATCTCTAGAGATGCACCACTAACATGGCTAAGTTCCCCAAGGCGAACAGCCATCCTGTTCTTCTCTCTTAGGCAAAACTGTTATAGTAGACATTACATTTTTTTCCAACCAGAACCGTACTCCCAAATACCAAAAAGGTGCCAACATTTCCAGAAGAAACATCTTCTTTTCTGCTGACTCACTGCTCTCACTCTTCTGCAGTTGTTGACTAAGCCACTGCAAGTATTCACCACTCCCAACTGAACCTCACATACATGCACGAGCATAAAACACATTGAATTCATTTACATTATCAACTCCCACACAAACAGATCATCATTCTGCACCAACAGCGCCTTACTGCACCATATAACTCTCTTCTCTGGTGTCACAAAGGACGGAAACGAGATAGTGTGCAATAATCTTCAAACCAAATGTTCTTGTCCTGTTAATAAACAACAGGTCGGAAAACAACTTCATTGTTAGAGGTAATAAATACAACAGGTTATCAAACCCTCATTGCTCAATAAACTGTGCAAAAAGAGGTCTGTGTTTGAATCTGTGGATCTTCATTATCAGCTGTATTTGGCAAGGCAGAAGCCACAAAAGTTATAAAGAGTCAAATCATCTGTAATTGGTGTTTATCGGACATCAGGAAGCTTCCTGATTGATTGAAAGGTAATGTTCTATCAAACCCTGCCTCTGCTCGATGAGGGCCGGACACATCTGCAAAGCTTAGGAAATCATTGAGCCTGATGGTCTTGTATGGCTGGAAATACTCTCCGGAGAGTCCACCTCTGTTCTGCAGGCAAGACGTCACCAGCATACGTAAGAAAGTCATTTACCAGTATCCAGGATCTGATGTAACAAACTTGTTTGTGAAAAAAATCTGTCTGTAATTTCATCGGAACTGCTGAAAATGGGCCAGTTACAGGTGTTACCAAGGTGATAAACCAGACCTACAATGCATCCAGAAGAAGCCTGTTACTGCATTACTCAAGCTGTTTTGAGTGCTACTGCAGGAACACATTAAGAAACATCTTGAATGCACTCTGCTTTTGTGTTTTGTGAAATTTGCCCTCTTTCTTCCATTCTCCAGTGTCTAGTTTTGAGTCTTAAAGAAGTAGTTCAACATTTTGGCTTTCTTGTCAGCGTTAGATGAGAAGATCGAAACCATTTTCATGTCTGTGTTAAATATGGAGCTGAAGCCTGGTGGTGATTAGCCTAGCTTAGCATTAAGATTAGAGGCAGAGGGAAACAGCTAGCCTAAGTCTTTCCAAAGCCCAACAGTTAACCTACCAGTACTGCTAAAGCTCACTAAATTACATATTGTAAGTTATCTAATCCGTACACAACCTGAAAAGTACCAATGGCAATTCTGCTGCATGCTATAACTATCAAACCAGTTCTTTTATGAACAGATCGGAAAGTCAAACTGTAACCCTCACAATCCCAGTTTTAAGAGTCAAGCAGTGAGACAGATACCAAACATACACAAGACATAAGGCAGAATTCAGTAGTTTTAATTATCAGATCTGCAATAATTTAAATATAGATACATAGATTTTTGGATTAAGTTGCAACTCAGTGTGAGGCAGGAAAGGATGTAGTGGTCGTCCGCTGTTTTGGCGCCTGGAAGAGCAGAGCAAACTGTCCTAGACTTCCCAGCATGGCCGATACACCCGTCCCACCATGCACCTCATTGTGTCCCTCCTCAGAATGGGGATGCTCAGGTCCTGGCCGGCGTCTCTGTGCTCGATGACCTGGGCGTTGTCGTCAGCTCTCCGCTTGTAGACGGACAGTCCGCTGTGCAGCACCCGCAGGTCCCGCCACAGGCTTGGATCGGCGATGACGATTACCCTCGGCCCTCTGGTTTTGCCCGCCGTGGCCAAGTCTGCATCGCCCAGGGCGTTTTCTGATGCCTCGTTGCTCAGCAGCGAGGCCAAACTATCCTGCTCCAAGGAGCCGTCGTCAGTCTTGCCCATAGGCAACGCCACTGACAGAGCATAGCACTCGAATAACAGTGCTGCGGCGAAGATGACGGACATGAGTGACTGTCTCATGGTGAAGGTCTTCCAGGAGGTACAAAGCGTTGGCTTGGAGGATGGGTTCCTTTCCGGTGCTCTTTGCTGCGTTGTTCTGACCCAGAGATCTTATCGTCCTCTTTTATATCATTTCGGACAAGCTGGATTGGCCACGTTGAATCGTTTCTCATCATCGCTTCTCCTGTTGTGCTCAGGAAATTAGTTGAAAGCATTAAAAGCCAGTTGGGCAGAAGTCTTGCAGTGCTCAAGAGTGTTGTTTTGGCGGGAAGTTAATTAAAATCATCTCCAACGTGGTGACTGATAATAGACTCCAGACGATGAAACAGTGGGAATCCTTTGAGCAGGTGACACCAAGAAAAACATTAATCCAAAATTACTGCCCTTTAAAACAACAAGGAGGGATTACCAACCCGTGAAGCTCTTTGTGCTGTTAGAGAGCCCTCCTCTCATGGCATTGTTCAATATGGGATTTAATTTTGGATTAGTGCAAAAAAAAAAAAAGGCAAACAGATGTTTCCTGAGGTGTTTGTGTGTTCGTGGCAGCAGCTCCTTGTCGACGTGTCAAAGTGAAAGTGAAGTTAGGAAATGTTTCTTGGAAGAATATAGAGTAGATCTGCTCCCAAGGCCCTGAGGTGGAAGTTCATTTGATCTCTTGCTGGACCACAGCATAATTACAATCCTACCTAATTACCATTGCCAGATGGGTGCTGCAGGAGCTTTGCACACCTGGGCTTGCATAAGATCCATGTGAAATGAGTTAATGTAATTTATGCAGGTGGCATTTGAGTCAGATCAAACGTGTTGACAAATTCACGTTTTTATTTGTGGTTCGGATAATTTATCGTCATTCGCTGTTCCAGAAAAGTTTGAAAAAAGCAGTGGTGTTCTCCTCCTTGGGAGCGGAGGCTGCGAATAACAAGCTTGTGAACACTAAAAACGTAGTAGACTTAACACTTTTAACACCGTAATTTGACAGAGAAAAGATTTGACTGACATGATTTGCAGCACATTATAAAACTTTGATGGCGAGACATATAATTCAATGTCATTAACTTGTTAAGGTTATTTTAGTCTCCATATTGTGCAGCTGGGCAGTTCAGATGGGAAGTGTCGACCATTTCTTGTTGAAAGCCATGTCTGTGGTTTCTAAAAAGTCTGGCATTAGAGAATTATCTACACCCTGTTCTTATTACTGTCTGAAAGGCCTCGTGTGGTTTTCAGAAGACGGAGGGTTTTGTTTTAAATCTTATCTTTCATTCCTAGATGACAGCTAGTCATATGTAGCCTGTCATTGATGGGACAGGTGGAGCTATGCAGTAGGTGTTAATGGCGCAAAAAAGAGCGTTGTTGCTGTTTTTGGATGAAAACCATATGGCTCTAAAATACAGGTGTTTTAGGAATGAAGAAATAGTTTTATCTTTAAAGATAATATTTTTTGCCAACACTTCCAACTCACATGATAAACCTGCCAGTAACAGGACTAATGCAAAATATCGTCTCACAAGAATACAATCTCAACAGAATAGTTTCTTATTTATTTGCTTTTATATAAACTACATATTGTTTTTTTCCCCATACATTGTAGAAACGGTACTTATTTGAAGTTTCAAACTAAAACGAGGGATAAAGCGTGGATTAGGCAAGGCAAATCAATGATGTTAGAGTTATGGTTCAGTTTACACAACTATCCACATCAATACAGTGGGGTGGCCAGGCTTCTAAAAGGCACAGAGAAAATCAACATAATTGACCAAAGTTACTGATGTGTACCAAAGCGAACGCACACACAGAATAAAAGGCCTAAGGCTGAAAAATACAGATGGATAAAAGGCATCTTTGGTGATCAACAACTAAAACAGTTAAAGAAAATCAACTGCAATCCTGGTCCCCGGTGCTGATGTTACACACCTCCTTCCTAATGATGTGTTCCGACTCAATACAACACACATTTAGAGGCAGTGTGGTTGACGTTGGAATTGAGGCAGAGAGACCGTGTTTTTTTCTCGATGTCAACCGACTGAATCCTAATTTAGATACCTGTGTAACGACAATGCATTTTAATATAATAGCCAAATAATTTCCCTTACATTCCTGAAAAACAGAGAAGAGCGGTAGCAGGGAACATTTGTCCTTGTTGGCCCTCGGGTGTAAAGGCAGCAGTCGCCCACTGAAGGCGTTTGTGTGCCACAGACAGCGCTACGCTTCGTCAAAAAGAAGAAAAAAGGGATTTCTAAAAAGCATGAGGCAGAGATGTGCTGACAAGCCGACTAAACGCCAACCAAAACACGAGGCCTCGGCTCAGGTGTTTGGGACGCCGTGTAAAAAGACCCAGCCGTGTGCTGAGGGCAGACGTACGGAACACCAGCACAGCGCCGCTTCTCTTTATTGCGATACCGAGCGGCGGGCCACACAACGCAAGCTTTAAGTGTTATTCCAGCTAGGTAAATACAGCACACAGATCTAACAGCAGTGAATGTCTTAACAGGCACAAATTGAATTATGTTGTTCAAATTCCAACACGGCGCGTCCCGCCAGCTGGTTCTGAGGTCTGACCGATTGAAATCTCAGTTTTCGTTTGCTCACAGACAGGTTAAGGATTTCTGTACCGCAACATGCACAGAGGTCTTCCCTTTACACAGGCAGGAAGTTCTGGTGGAAATTCACTGCATGTTCTCAAACAAGCAACCAGAGAGGTCTGCTTTTACACCGGGGCAGAGGTGGAAAAGCCCTCTGTGACTATACTCAAGTAGCATTTACTTGAGATCACGTTCACGAGAACGGGGCGGTCGGGAGGTCACAGTGACTTTGACCTTTGAATAGCAGTATCCCAATATTTCTCTAAACGTCTACTCAAGTTAGAGTACGAAGTATGCTGCATCGAAACTACTCTGACAACTACAATTTACTCAAAAACTTTACTTGAATACATGTAACAAAGTAAATGTTGCTCTGTGCTATGGAAAACAATCCTGGATGAGATTGATGCAGCTGCACAGATTAACATATTCCTTCAAGCGTAGACTCCATGTCGATGAATATAACGTTTTTGGTGACACTTCATTCAAAGTAATTTGATCCATTGTTCAAATAAATAAAATAGTTTAGAGTACGTAAAGGATTTTTGCAGCTTCTTTCCTACTGCATGAAGGGTAATCATTACAGCACCGCTGTTTGCTCCCGGTTAGTTTTCTTGGATCAGTCAGAGGGTTGTCAAACATTCTCCATGCCTTATTTGTGTCGCGAAGATAATAATAATAATGATGTTATACAACACAACCTCAGACACACCATGACGGGCCTGAAGATGAAAGCCAAACACTGCTTTTAGCTATTTGAGGCTCATGCACGTGATGGCAGAGGGTGTCAACAGTTGTTCTGGGGGTCAGGATGCGACTGCAGGGGAAAAAAGTTGGAAACCCTGCACAAATGCAGGGTTTCCAACTGAGAAGAAAGAGAGAGAGAGAGAGAGTCCAACACATTCAGATCTCGTCAATACATCTGCAGAGATTCTGGTAGTCATGGAGATGGTTACTAACATGTAATCACAATGTGGTACAAAAATAGCAGCATCGGTGCGCTGCTTGTTGGAGACAGAGGGAGTGAAAGATTTTCTCTCAGCATCATGTTTTTCGATGGAGGAATGGAATAATTAACTAAATGTACAGGAAAATTTGGATAATCTGATCCCCATCCAGCTTTCACTCACATCAGAATACACATCAGACTACACATCAGACTACACATCAGAATACACATCAGACTACAATGGTAATACTGAGGAATGTGGCTCCAAGATACTCCAACACGTTTTAGCTTTACAGATGTTTTACTTGACAAGCTCCTTATGCACTTTTGCTCTGGGAATAAATCTTAAGCTTTTTGTGGTCTAGAAATAGAGAGGGACTTATCATACAATATATGTTGATACTGCAAGGGCCTGAAAACCTACTTCCTTAATCAGCTTCCAGTATTTTCAGGATTCTCAGGGACTAAAGAAAAATATTGTTAACCAAGTTGCAACTCTATTTCCTAAACCAAACAAAGACAGTAGACAAAGGGGGAAAATATAAACTCCTTATTGTGCATGAGAATAGAAGACAATGAAAAGTAACATTATTATAGACAAATATAGTGTAAAATTTAACCTTTTTTATTTGGGCTGGCATTGTACAAACTGAGCAGTCGTTTATGGCCACCATCTTTGTTTAGATCATGAAACAAAGATGGTGGCCATAAATGGAAAAAGTTTTTGTAAAGTAACCGAGATAGTTAGAAAGGTCTTAAGGATTCTGGAAATACTTTCAGAACAGTGGTAAGTGTTGGTAAGCCTTCTGGATGCATCAAAGATCACTGCGTATTTATTTTTCAGAAATATCGGATGCTTAGCTCAGTGTTCGGGATGGTATGCTTCTGCATGCTGAGACTTGTAAGGACCTGCTTCACATTTAAATATAGTCACTCAAATAAAAGTTATAAATGTAACTAAAAAATATCTTTTGAGCGGCAAATGACCTTTTTGATAGAAAAAGATGAATGGAGCCTGTAAACAAACTGAGCTCCCTGGTCAGGTAGAGGCAGCGTGAGGAAACGGTACAAACAACAGCCCAGCTATGAAAAGGACTGCCTTTGCTGTCGCTTTGAAAAAGAAAGTTAAACTTTCAACAACATGACCTGGATTGTGTTTTGCACAATCCATCTTCCATCAGCTAAACATGATTTAGTCTTTGCAAGGCTGAAGATGGGCTCCATTGGGTTTCATGTTTATGTTAAAAGGTGCAGTGTGTAAGATATGGCCAGAAATGTAGTTTAAAACATTCAAAATAACTACGAGTCGTTCACTGGTTACTTTCACTTTGGATTTAACGTTTAACGGATTATATAATATGTCGACTATCTATTTTTAGGGAGCCAGACACGGAGGCAAATGTTTCTCAGCAAATCCGCACAACAGAAACCTGTCAGTCAACATGACATCAGATGTGTGTATGCCATGGATTTATTTTATTTTGTTCTTATCTGGCAGAATTACTCAAATGAAATATTCTTCCCATTTTTAACAAACACCTTCATGTAAATCTGTAGATATTTAGGGCTGAAAGGCTGCCCTTCCATTGACTCCATGGTTTTCAGATGTGACGATGACAGCTAATTACCAGCAGAGGTGTCACCGCACTTGAGAATAACAATCACCTTTGAATTGGATTCCCACTTTAATGTCAACTGCTAATGATGTGATGATACTCTGACATACTGTCTCAGTTATCAGGTGGGAGCTGGATGTCGTCCAGCCGCTCGCTGATCGGCGTGCTGAACAGGGTCGACTTCCTGAAAGGTGCTTTCAGGTTCTGCACGGCAGTCGCACCCTGTGACACAAAACCACACAAGAACAGTTTTAAAACGTGATCAATCATTTCCTAAATCTTACCGCACATGCTGTGTGCAGACTGAGGAATCTGACGCAAGATAATAAAAAAGGAGGACACAGAGTGAGAGAGGGAAGATAATCAGTCTAAAAACATCCTCCCCTAAACCTTGGTGGATGTGTGAAACTCTTCTGGTGGTGACATGACTTAAGTGACTGTATGTTATTTATTTTGTACAAAGAAAACTGTAAACTTGCTCAGACACTAGGCACAAACCTACAGTGTTCATTATCGGAGAGAAAATGACCCTGATATAGATCATATATTCCTTTTGGCCCAAAAATAAATGACTGAAAACAAACTGAAAATGTTTTATGTAGAATTAATAACAGCAAACAAACTGCAATACATGACACCCGATGTCCAAAAAGTGAAACGATCTGGCGCACCTGTATCCGCTGGCAATTTTCACTCCAAAATGTGACGGCCTGGTCAGTTTTATAGTCATGAACCTGGATATGAGAAAACAACAACAGCACACTGTCAAATGAATGCAATCGTGAGTTTACACATGTCATATCAGAAGTTATCAGAACTACAAGTGAGGTCTTCAAACTGCTGCCTCCAGACAGAAGAAAGTGAAGCTGGAACCAGATAATGTTTGGCATTTTTAATTGATACATTAATAGACAATCAACAGTGTAATTGATTAGTGTTCTACCATCCGGATACATTGGTTTGTGCAACTCTTATTCGAAAGAAACATTTCCTCAAATGTTTAAGAATGTCCAGGAGTCAAAGACTTTTAGAGTCGCCATGATATAGAGTGTGAGCTGATCTTTTGAAAATGATGGAGAATCATAATTTGTATTTGCTCATGTTAATCTAAGGATTTTACGACAGAAAATGTTTTTGTTGTTTTGCGGCTGCAAAGAGCGCAGTCTTCATATCACACTCAATCCTTTACCGTTATGGTGTGGCATTCCTTCGTACCTTCCTACTGCTGTCAAGGACAATAATAATAACCGTTTTTTTGCTTTTTACTGTTCTCTTCCCGGAACCTCTCCTGCCTTTACAGATTTGTTTCTATTGTCCGTTGTCCTTCTGTTCCTTTGTTATCAGTTTCCTTTTGTTAATAAAACATTTTGATCACAAAAGGACGAGAGGAAGAGTTGAGAGGAAATCGAACAGAACCTATAGGAAAATAACTTTAAGTTTTTATATCAGTCAGAGGCTGAGCTGCCACACAGACAATAAAAAACTACAGCTACACGGGTACAAAATACAGCAGTATCTGCAAATCAAAATGGCTGTTTGGGGCGAATGTACACAAGCTGCAAAAACACAGCAACAGACACATTTATGCAAAGACAAGAAGGCAGAGAATGGCTTTGCTTTCAGTCTAAATACACCTTTCCTCTCATGAAGACCAGTGGACTCAGGCATCAATCTTTGGGTTTATCTCAGGTTTGTTGCTATGCTCTCACATAACCTGGTTGAATTACCATGGTAACCTATTGCCGAGCAGCTAACCCGCTAGGATAAGTGTCATAATATGACACTCGTGGTTTTGATGATAATGACTGTGATTGACTTGTAATGAGGAACTCTTTCACATGAGCCAGGTGATAACTAGCTCCAGGTTGTCCAGGGTCACCAGAGTTAAGCTTAGTCAAGAATGTAGACTTGCATAAAGCCAGACAAAGTTGAACTCGTTTGGTGATGCAGGCCACCTAAATGGAATGGTGCCATCATTGATGTTATTAGCTACACATGTGCTTTTCCTGTGAGGGAAAACATCTGCCAATCAGAAAGATCTGCGGATTAATCAACTAATCATTTTAGAAGGTAAAGTCAGCAACCGGGTTTCCCAGTTATCCTACAACTGAGTCTGGAATCCGATAGCAATGTTATAATATGATTAATGATGTTTGTTTACAATTATGGCTATTGGAAGGAGGAAAAAAACATAATTATCAGTCGTAATCTGCCGCCCTCTTTGTCCAGTTGGCTGGTAATTTGAAACAGGCACAGCTATGTAAAGTAGATGAAAACACATGCTTGTACAAACCTAACAAACAAATAAGTCATCCAAATGTCAAACTGGTGCAACATATTGGGCGTAGTTTTACCACCAGTCCCAGTACTGATGTTGTGGTTTAGGCACTTATAGCAATAAACAACATGTTGCTTTTGATTCAACAGATTTGAGCTCATCACTGTTCGTAACCTTGCATACACACATGATTTAGAGTACGCACGCACACACACTTACTTGTGTTGTTTCGGGGATAAGAGGCACAAATCCCTCGACACCGAAATCTTTCTGGGTTGTGGAGCAGTAGTCCGTTTCGAGACTCAGTTCAGTTGGGTTCAGTTCAGCTTGAACCTTCTCTCTGTGAAAACAAGAGGATATCAATGGAAGAAGTACTCAGAAGTACAAGTTTAATGTTTTCAATCAGCTAAATTAAAACAAGCTATACACGTTTGTTTGTGTCTCATTTCACTTGCAGTAAAAATAGCTAATTTAGTTTTTTTTAATATGGAGTGAATTAAAGCATGAAAACACCAAGTCAGAATAACGGCAGGTTTTCCTGATTGTCCCATTCTGCCGCCGTTGAATGTGAATGCAGCATAAGACACAAGGGAAGGAAACAAGACCATTCCACATCATCCACAGAAATGGTAGAAGGGCAAGTTGTCTAGCTCTAACAGGTGGAAGAAGACCACCAGAAGAGCTCTAATCAGAGCAAACTACTGTGTGGGTGAAACATTGGTACGTTGGGCCCTTAAGAGCGGTGATGTAAGACACGCATTACCCTTGAACATGTCATTTAATGTCCCTCAGTGGATCAATGGTCATCATGTAGATTGGAGTAGAACTGTTTCATGTTGTGTCATAAGAGACTGGTGTGATATTTACAGTAAGCCATAAAACAATGAAAGCCTTTCACTCTCCAAACCTCTGATCTGGATAACTGTTGATTCATGTATTCAAAAGGGCAATATATTTAACATAACAAGCGATTAGCTGAGAAAATTGCTCTGGAGCGTTTTAGCGTTTTAGAACCCTGTATGAATCGAGCAGTGTTGGTGTGTACTTATAAAGTCCGGGACATTTAGTGCGTGGCTCAAGACTGAGTGATGAGACACTGTCTACTGCCGAGCGAGCCGTTTTCATCAAAAGACATGATGCTTTGTATTCTTTATGAGCAGTTAACATGTGCGGCGTGTTCATAACCTCATCTGTGGGGTATAGACTCAATAAACGGCATCAGGACGACTGGCCTCCATGTAAAATAACATCATAAAATGTGATTTAAAAAGGTACTACAGCTGTGATGGAACAGTAAAACCGGCCCAGACGTGTAAATATTACATCACTTTCCTCCGACGAGTTCCCCTCAAGTTTCCACATACAACACCACTTGCAGCAATGATTCATTTAGCATCAAAAGACTCGTTTCATACTTGATTTACCTTATCATCTCGGTGATATGTTTTTCCAAAAGCTCGCCTCTGACGCCTGGACCATGGGAATGTAGAAGAAGAGATGAACGGAGCGTGCGCAGCAAATCATCGGAAAAAGATTTATTGAACAGTGAAATAAAAGTGTCTATGCGAAGGCTGTAATCTGGTATTCTATAAAACACCACCACCTGAATAAAATCTGTTCTACTCGGTCTAGTCTGTACATGGGTGATACAGTATTGGTAGTTTCATCCTGTGAATGGTGGAAGACACATACCCCGCAGCCTCACCCCTGGACTTCTAGGAGGGACGTAAGCCGCTTTCAGCGTGGTGACAGTCTCCATTTTAGAGTCCTGGTCCATCATGAGGATCCCTCTGTGTCCGCGTTTCTGAATCTGTGACCTCGTCTTCTGAGCGTCGAGAGCAGCAGCGGCCCTCTGTGTGCATGCCGATACGAGGGTTTTAGATGAAAACATGAAAACATGTCACAAGCTAGAGGAATGCAATAAATACTACTTTTATAAAGCACCGTGTTTGGGCCACAATCAAATGATTGATTTGAAAGAAAAACATCTTATTTGTGTTTCATGCAATGCCAAACTATTTTTAAAATTATTATTTTTCTTTATATGAGGAAAACCTCACAATCTGTAATAGTGACAGGTGACCTGAATTGTTTTTTACCTGCCACTGTCAACATAGAGGTAATTTCATTCCCTGGTTATAACCAATCAAAACGTTGGCTGTGGAAATACACCTTTCAAAGAGCCAAGCACAGGTGTAACTAATTATGTCTATCACGACTGAGTTCCAGGTGCCATTACCAGTGCCCTGCATGCTGGCTCATGATAAAAACATATAATGGTAATTTAGAAGTTACACAAGCAGTCAGGAACGACGTTTGGCTGCGGCGGCGGCTACCCACCTCTTCTGCCCTGCTGAGCAACACACAACTCCCGTCTCTCTCTCCCTCAGTGTTCGGCTGCTCGGCCATCGTAGCGCCGAGAAAACCGCTAAACTTGACTACAATGCGCCACGTTACAATGCGCTGAAACCTGTAACGCTGGTTAACTGGCCTATGTTACGCCTCCCGTCCTCTGAAGTAACGCGAAGTCAACAGGGTTCTGTTGAAGGAAGCGTCGACATGGCAACGGAGCAAACTCCGGCACCTACACCCTCCCACTCGGTGACGTAGTGAACTCCATCGCAGCTGAATGAAGCGCTCTTTTATTGAGGCGTGGGGTATAAACACAGCTGCAAGCTTGAGGATGAACTTCTCTCTCTCTGGCTATAGGAAACTATAAATAATGACCAGAGTCAGAAATACAGCTATTGATCCCCTGTGGTAAATCGGGTTACTTTACAGTTGCTCCCATTCTAGAATTGAAATATAACATAGAGAAATTATAAGAAAGTATGTAAAAAATATCGTCATTATACTACCGTACAATGACAATCCATATGTAAAAAATACATATATGTGAATTATGTTTACTCCAAAAAACAACAGTGCAAATAATAACGCTAACATTTTTTTAACTATATGATAAGTGTGTAAAAATGCAAGAATAGTAATGACTATAAAATTAGGACTATCTACTAGTCGTGGACATTGTTTTCAAACCTAAGAGCCAATAAGCTATTCGATCAGGTGACAGCCAGGTGTTTCCCATCATGCCCTGGGCCTTGCAGGTTCATGTGCTCTAATAACTGTGTTATCAGGTTATTGTTGCCTTTATGTGCATGCCGATAAACCAAGTTGGGATGATAGACTGTATGGAAGAGGGTTTGGATTAAGTCGGACAAAAATCGAACTGATCAATACTGCGCTGGCCTGGCACATCTCTACGAGCCTGCTCTACGTGCTCTAATTGGGTTATGGCTCGAAAGGATCCGACTTGCGTACAACTCTCGCGAGGGCGAGAATTGATGTTTGTGTCTTTATATTCAGATAAAGCTCTGCTCCTGGCCCGGAAGAGGAGACGCTGCTGCTGGGCGTGGAGCTTTACACCTCCCGCTGTAGCTCTGACTGCAGGGAAGAACGGATCTGGGTGTTTCCACGATGGGCTGGTCGCTGCAGGAGGCCCCACTGGAGTCTGAGCTGAAGGAGTTTAGTGGATGAGTTCAGATTTCACCTAGAATCCGACCTGTTGGTACCGATGACAAGCATAAAGAATAACTAAGCCAATCGTCTCCCCGATGGTCTCGTTTACTAATGAGAGTCATACAAAGGCGTCAGTACATTAAGAATGTTTCATAAACGTAAGTGAAAAATCAACATTAATACAACAGTAACAGTCGACTCTCTCCCAACAAGGTCATTCCCCCAATACCGATCCCTTCAGAGTGTGTATTTTTTCCTCGAGTCACTCTAACTACAACAGGACTGTGACGGATCCTTTCTAACCATGACCCTCTGTCTCTGATGGTAAGCCACAAATTGTGAAACCTTGGAAAATCGCTTGCCATACTCGTTGCCAGACGACCTATCCTTAACAAATCCAGGTTCTCAAGGTCCGCTCGATGGTAGATGAAAACACCACAGTGTCATCCAGATACAGGAGCAGAGACTGGACCCTCTGATCCTCCAAAATTATTTTATTTTATATGGATATTTTATATTTATAAAATTTATTTTATATATTACATGGTGACAACTGCTGTCGCTCAGCAACCCCAGCAGCCTATTTCCACGACAAGACGTGCTCCTACTGCGTCCCTACAGGTGTGAATGCAACCGGACACACCAGCCTGTCGCAGAGGAGACAAAGGGCAGACTCAGAGCCCCTGCTGGGTCGCCAACAGGGGCCATTTATCAAGCAATCACTGTCTGTGCACTACAATACAGGTCCGTCAGCTCCACCTGGCTACAAATGTAGAAATACAATCACGGGATTCCTACAGCACCTACCTTGGAACTTGAATAATGTTGACTCCAACAGACACACACACACACACACACACACACACACACACACACACACACACACACACACACTGAAACTCTCTCTATTTGTGTGTGAGCACCAGAGAGGCAAGACCTTATGGGCAACAGCATAAGAGGACACAAAAAGACACTGTTGTCAGTGTTATCTCAGCAAGGTCACACTAAATGTGTTATAACAATCATTTATTGAAGTCAATAAGAACCATTTCTAACAATGTATTTTTATTGTTAGGTTTACTGGTTATTACACGTGTCGGTGAAAGATAAAAGTTACTGTGAGGAACTTTTATCTAGTTATAAAACAGTCTAAATGTAATATTGATGCCTCCATAAGACCGCCATAAGTAAACAAGACCATCAACGAGAAGACTGTTTCTATATACAGTAGTTATTCTTAATGGTTTCCATCGGTGCCACCGGATTCTGACAAAATCATGCAGGTTCACCGGACCCTGGTCCAGCTTCACCGCCGCCTTTGACCTGCAGCCGGAGCTCCGGCGGGAGGTTGGAGATCTCCCAGCAGCAGCGGCTCCTCCTCAGGCCAGGAGCAGAGCTTCGCCTTGCTGCTCCGCCGGTCTCCCGGCTGGGAGTCAACACAAAGTCTCTTCCTCTCAGTGCTGCTGCACTTTGTTCACCAGAGATCCGGATGTAAATGATTGTGTATCTGACAAATACACGTGATTTGATTTGATGAACCTGTGTTCTGACTCGTCTATCGATATCTTGTCAAAGCATTATTGTTGCAAAGTATTGTTATAGTATTCTATTTTTGTATTGTATGTTTTTTTCCCCTCCTTCCTTATGCTGCTGTTGCATTGTCTTGTATTGTATGGTTTGTTATGTTTCTGTGCATGCGTGCTCGATGCTATTAAAGTTATTAAAATGTGCGTTATTAAGAAAAGGACGTCTTAAAGGATTATGCACTGAAACACTGTAGCACAAGTAGATTAAACGTTAAATCATTTAACTTATTATAGCCATTACATTCAGTATTGGCTTTTCATCAATATGATCCTGTCTGATTAAGACACTCTTTTCTGAATTTGTAAAAGGAACTGGCCTGTGTGAAATACCAGCCGCAATTATAAAAGAGTTAAAAGGTTTCCTTAGATTGGAAAGTCTAGTGCTGAATAATCCTCCCCACATTCTTTTAGGCGAGCACAGAAGCACTTCCTCCGGTCTCCAAGAGACAGCTGTGGGTGAAAGCGTCGTCCCCTGAGGTGCAATTAAAGTGAACAGAGATAACAGTCCTCTGGTTTGAGCACCTGGTAAAATGTCTTCACGTCCATCCACTGATTGATTCATCCAATCATCATCCACTGTTACATCCATCCTGCTGAGCCACGGCCTGTGGTGGCAACTGGAAGAACACATCAGGTATAATTGTCTTTTATTCAACATACATGTTCCCCATTACAAAAGGCAAACCGCTCTTCTAAGTTACAATTGCCCCAAAAACATTTTTATATTAATGTTGATAAAACATGTTCGAGCACCTGGTGTGACGTTATAGTTTCTTAATGATTTTTAAGCCTCTTCCATTTGCTGATGAAGACAGTGTAATTGCAGCTGAAAGCGCCAAAAAAAGACCTTGAGTAGATTATTTTGTCATACATACTGTTCTCAAAGTCAAAAATGAACCTCCATGCTCAAAAAAGGGAAACATTTACCATTTGAATTTTATAATTTAATCAAAGACGTACATATTTTTCTAATTTCCTAAATTGCAAGATCATGGTTCCATCGGTTTAAAGCAGTCCATGTTTACACTGAGACAGAAAAACAGCATTCAGCTATTAATGTTTAACTTTTAAAATCATATTAGCAAATTGCTTGATTATAACGTCTAATAACAGCTTAATCATAACTTGAAAAATGTCCAGCATGTTTTGCCAAACTCCACATAACCTGATTCTCTGTTTTCCCTTCACCTACTATCTGCAGTGTCTTTGCAAAGCAACACATTTTCCACCAGTAGCCTAAGTGCAGCAGCTCTCGTTAGACCTGAAGGTGACTGTCATTTGCTGCCAAACCAAGGAACAACATCATCATTTGGGTGGCAAAATGAATGTATTTATTTGCTCAGTAACCTTGCTGAGTCACTCGTTCATTGAGTATCACATGCCATTTATTCATATCGATGTAAGCCCTGCTAAATATAACACTCTGTGCTTGCTACCGTGGATATGAGACACACAAACAAACCCCGGAGTCTGTTGCTGAGAAACAGCAGAAGAGTTTTCAGTGGACAGCCAGAGTGTCTGGAACAGACTGTCAAACTGTGCTGCGTCAAGCCACACAAACTATCGGTGTCCACTCATTATTTTACAGTGACCTGTGATGATGTTTGCTGTACGTACCGCATGCACCTGTACCTGTATGTATAATGTTCACCGTCATAGGGGTGGCCAAACTTTTCTGATTGTGGGCCAAATACAGAACGGGCCAATCAATAGTTAATGAGTAGTTTTCAACCAGTTGCACAGCCAGAAAATCAGTTTCTGGACCAGAAAACCCCAACGTGCCATAAACAATTTTTTTTCACAGTACTGAAGAGTTTACATCTGAAAATATGTTATGTGTAAATCTGTAAATAAGTAAAGCTAAAAAAAAAAGGCAGAAATTGCCAAATAACTTTATTAGTTTCTGTTCATTGCCTAAGGGCATACTTTGATAGATACAATGTTAACGTAAGACGTAAATCTGTCCGTCTGATATTAAGATGTAACAAACAGGCAGAGATGGTTTTAACATTCAAGAATGTGCAGAGAGCTGCAGTTGAACCACAGGCCGTATAGTTTGGCTGCCCCAGGTTTGGGCTGTTAACAGTTGCTAATTAGCACTAAGCACGAAGTACAGCTGCAGCTGATGGGAATTAACCAGACACAAACTAACCTTTTGGTGTATGGGCAGGCACTTTCGCATTACTTACATGATTACGGTTAAGTAAATAAAGCTAAAAGTGCCCAACATGCTCAAACAAACCGTCCAGTTTTCCAACAGCATTTACCTGTTTTTAATCTGCGTAGATGACTGGATGTCTTAAAACCTGCAAATCACCAAATACATGTTTACTGCTGTACTTTTCATCACCCACACGCAGGTGTGACGACGCTCCTCCAACTGTGTTGTAGGCTGTCCTGGCTGACCTGACAAGGGAGGGTGATCAGCTTGATGAAGCTCACCTGGGCCTTCCAGGCTACAAAAGCCGCTCCAATGCGTTTACCTGAACGTTCACCCTGCATCACCTTCTTCCGGTTTCGCACCGTCAACACTGCCGCAGCACATATGCCACACATCGTTCATTTGAGACTTTAGTCGAATAAATGATGTTTGGTTTTAAGTAGAACCTTGTGTGGACCCCCTTTTTGTTTCATTCCCTGAGCCTTGTGACACAGGTTAACACTGAGACATGAATTCACCCAACAATTTCAGATGTAGTACTCATTTTTTTTTTTTAAATGATTTTGGAAAGAATTTGTCTTATGCACACTTTATATTTTATTTTGCAGTGTGCTTGGTGGCTTTGTGTACATACGCTTCAAGGTTCTCGGCTGTATGAAAAGGCTAGAAAATAACAAGATGACAGACAGCCTGGTCAGTCGTGAGGGGTTAGCAGGTCAGAGCGGTGTTCAGCAGAGACCTTCACTCTGATCGCTGTGGCTCTAACAGGCGCCGGCGTGCCACCGCTGTGAGAAAGTGGGTGGCAATTACGGCCGTCGCAGGAGGGGGAAGATGTTCTCCTGCAGAGATGAAAACGCACAAACACACGCTGCCACAAACACAGCGCCCATGCCTCCGCAGCTGATAATGAGCATCTAATGAGCGGTGATGTCATTACAACAAACACACAGCTGCCTGCTACCAACTCGCTTTTCTCCTCCCTCATATGTCCACAACCTGCTTGCGCTCAATTAGGCTGCACATACTTAAAGCTTTCACACTTGCTGCATTTGAAATAATGATAATGAAATAGTCCTGGCGGTATTGTGAAATGTTAAGTGACAAGGCGAATATGGCCTGGATCAGATAAAGCTGAATTAATTGCCAGGACAGGCGAGGCGGGGGAAGGCGCAGAGTTGATGTTTAATGGAAGATAAAAATAGAAAAAAAAATCTTCGAAGGTGCAGCTTCATTGAAAAAGACCTTTTCTGAAAAGGTTGCACCGTGTAGCCTGCCCCTCTGATGAACTGGCTTCTGCACTCCTGCAATAGCTCTGTGAACACTTTTAAATGTGCAATTCTAGCGGGACATCCAATATGTTAGGAGGGGGCAGCACAAGGTCCTTTATAAATTCTTTCTGGGTTAAAGTAGGATGAAAACTTTTGGTTGATTATTGGCAGAAGGATATGGCCCAGATACATTCAAAGAGCTCACATGAACCAATTTAACGTTAATGCATACAAAAAGAACAGACTCATTAGAGCTCTCTTCTGCCTTTCTCATGTTACACCCTTTGTGGATGCAAATATCAATAACTAACCAGACTCCTGACATCAGGAGCATAAAATTACTGCCCGGTCCATGAATGGGAAAAGAGTGTTTTACTCAGTTTATTCAACAAAATATCTTACAGTATCTTGGATATACATATATACATATTATCTTGTACTGTGTAACACGGTTTATGAACCCCTGCAGTGACATCACTTGTAACGCTGTGCCTCCAAACCTCAATGGCTGTTTCAAGGAAATATTACTACATCATTGACTCCCAAACACATTATACAAATCTTAATATAGAAAGCACAAAAAATAAGAATTCATCAGTGAAAAGTACTCAGGACAGAAAGGTTCTTCATACAAAAGAAAAAACAACTTTTACAATATTTTGTCTTTTTTTTTTGTCTTTTCTTTTCTTTTTTGCAGTTACAGTATGCAGGTAATAAATATACCTGGAATTCCCTCTGTTTTGTGTCGTTCTCTTTTCCTCTGCGCGGAAATCACCAATAGGGACTTATTCTAGAACAAATAAAGAAGTGGCTCGGCCACCGGAGCTTCTGCTGTCGTCTCCACTGCTGCTGCCACATTATCAGCAGGCCTCTCAGATAACATACACATCAGTCTTCTCCCCAAGAAGCCAATACGTTCTCATTTTGCCTTTTCCCTGGAAAAACACAGAAATCAATAGGTTCATCAATGGGGGTGAAGTGGGGGGTGATATCCTCTATTAGGCTGCCCTTCATTTAAGGGTGACCCTGATGGTCACTGCAGCTCGGCTTACACCTCCACCCTCTCCAAAAGAACAACGTCTTTATGCATATTCAGAGGCGAATCAACCACATCGTCACAGTGCCAAAAGCATATCGATGTTGTCGAGTGAAATATTTGTTTCTGCAAAAGATCAACATTTGTCTCAATCTAAAAGTTACACAGAGTTTTGTTTTTTTTTACTTATGTTTCACCTGTTTGTAATCGATGTAAGACTTGTGGACCCAAACGGACTGGCTCTGGATAAGTGTGATGCAGTGCATCAGCCTAGTAAACTGGCGTGGATTGCATCCATGAGAACTAGTACATTGGGTTTTAAGTCTGTGTAAGACTGGAGCATAAGACTGGAGCCCTAGATAGGAAGGACCCCCAAGATTCCCACACTGCTGAGGACATAACCTTAATGTCTCCACTGGAAGCTACAGCCTTGATTTATAGAAGATTAACGATTAATCTGTTACATAGAAAAATGATCCTCACTAAGATACTAAAGTAAGACTACCATACTTAAAGTAATCTGTAGTTGTAAGTCTTCTTTTACAAAGTCATTGTGTCGAGTATTAAGTCTTAAACTACATTTGTTTTATCTATTTACAGAACAATTTAACTTTTTTCAAGTAATCTGTCTTGTTACCATCTGCGACAGGGGCTTGTTTATGCCTTGCGAGTCTGTGCGTGTGTGTGTGTGTGTGTGTGTGTGTGTGTGTGTCATCATGGCAACATGTTGTCCTGGAGACACCTACTGTAGCAGCAACTAGAAGAGGTTTTGAGGACATCAAAACCGTGCAAAATGCAGTCACAAAAGTTTACAGGTGGGTAGTTGAGATCAAAAGGAAGTCTGAGTTTAAAGATGCGTGTGGTTTTTGCAAGGGAGCTGGAAGTAGGGGGTAGGAAGTGAGGAAGGGACCACACACTTTAAGCCTATGGTCCGATTTTACTTTACAGCTGGTGTGATCCCATTGCAAGATAGTTCCATTTTGTTTTAACAATCATTTCAACATTTTCTAAAACAAACTGCACCAGCAACAACAAGTCAATATTTCACCCTTCAAGTCAGAATCTGAGTCCGTACAATCGTACAGACAGATGTTTTTTTGCAGTTTGAGTGCTCGATTTTTAAAAAGTAAAATGTGGCTCCTTACCTTCATTTCTACGTCTCCTCGTAACTGGAGATCAAAGTAGCCAAACTCATCCAGCACCTCTTTGGTGGCAGAGGATAAGTGGATCTTTAAGGCTGCAAAAACAGATCAAGAGCACAACAAAGACTGAGCATTTCCACACTGTGAATGACAAATGACAACTTCAACAATCACCACCACACTGCTTTCATCTCCGGCCTCAGGACGTGAGGAAAGTGAGGAGCGAGACGAGCCGATGCGTTCAAACGTCAGCGGCTGAAATGCTAACAGGGATGAAAATCTGTATTGTTTTTGTCCAATTAATGCGCACAATGCAGAGATGTGAGACGAGATTCCTGCCTGTGAAGCTTCAGGCTGCACAGTTTATCGCTGGCTAAGGGCCCTTAGCTGTAAGTGCAATAAATTATTTACCAGTGGAGGCACAATACAGGAAGCGACTCAGTAGTTAATCAATACTTCTGATGATTGGCTCGCAAACTCTCCAACCACAGTTTCATGACACTAGTTCCTGTCACTGACAGTCAAGAAAATAAATGTCAGCGTAGAAAGTGTTAGACTCAGCAGCTCGATACCTCTCATATTCAGCTTTGAAATCATTTTCTTACTGAAGAATGTTTCCATCCAACACCATCAGCTATTACCTTGGCAACAACCATTCAATCACTCTTCCCTTGGCCCGTATTAAAGAAATACAGAATGATCAACAAATGTCTAAACTGACACTACAATTAATCCCGTTAATCGTACATGTATAACCTTTCAGGCTCAGGAAAACAATATCGCCATTCCCATGAAAAGACAAAAATCAACAATGAATTGATCTACTAACAAATATTGTATCCAGAGCCTGATGTATCTGATTCTTCTGTGCCATAGAGCTCCATTGTTGTCCAAAAACTTTGTCAATGAGCCACACTGTTGCACACTGTGACATGTTCCTTCATTACAATGAACACAGACACTGTAGTTTATTTTTACTCAATCCCCCCCCCCCCCCCCCACACACACACACACACACACACACACACTGTCGTGCTGCTATAAATACTCGCTAGAGCACCAAATGTGTATTAATCTGCAGCTAAAAATAGTCCCAAACAAACTATTTCCTCCCGTTTGAGTAACATTTTCCCAGTCTGTTTTTCTGTGAGCTGCCTTGATCAGAAAACATGTGATTCAACAAGCCACTCAGATTTGGCCTTTGACCTTCCTATGTCACATACAGGCTCATAAGAATACACCGCCCCCCCATCTGAGTATCTCCACCCACGGCTTGAGAACTGACTTTGCAAAGGTGCACCATATTTTTCTCATGAGCCAATCAGAGCAGGCTGGGCTTTTTCAGGAGGGGGCTTCAACAGACAGGCGCATAAACGGAGCATTTCAGAATACAGGTGCGAAAATGTATGTTAACATGTACACCATTCCACCATTATAATAATAATGAGATTGCAGAGTCACGGCAAAGACAAAGAATAAGATGGAGTTTGTTGTAAACACTGAAAAATAACGAGGACATTGTTACATGTTCCACCTTGTTCAAAATCCGGATCGGTGTGGAGACATCTGATATAGTAATTATATCGACACCGCTGTCGAAATAACATCTGAAATTAGAACAAACACTCACCCTCTCCGTTGGACTCCATTCGAGATGCTGTGTTGACAGTATCTCCAAACAAACAGTATCTGGGCATTTTCAAACCGACCACGCCGGCACAGACCGGACCTATAAAACACAAGCAAAATATAGTCATATTCAACAGCGGGGAAAAAAACTATAATATTTGCTGGGTACCGCTGTCATTATCACACAACCACCTCCGCAGTGTAAATGTTTTTAAATAGGACGACAGAGGGGTGAGTGAATTTAAATTGTGCTCAGAATGCTTTAAATTACTCTGACAATGCTAAGTACTAGCCTACCCACGCTGGTCCATTTCTGTTGCATGTCAAGTGTCTGATTAAGAATATGAGCTGATACAGTCTAAATACTGTGTCAGAAGCCTCTTGTAAATGACACCAGACTAAACGCTGCAGACAGGTCGAGTTAAAACATCCGGAGTGTTTATGTCCAGTCAGCACGTTGGCATCCAGAGGTGGGAAGTTACATATGACAACTTGATATACATCAGTTGCCAGTTTCAGAGTTACACTAACACAGGCTAATACAACAGAGGCGCAGTAAATAAATCCTTCTTTCATTAAGGTGCAGCTTTTAAGAGTAGAGTGAAAAAAAGACAAGGCTGACCAGTTTTATTGGATGGAAAGCAGCTAACGTCAGTCGGTTCACATTTCCACAAGCAATCTATTCATCTGGTTGCAGAGCACATTAGGTGTCACATTACGCACTTTGTTATTACGGTTTATCTTCGTCAAAAATCCTTCTTGGACTAACAAGAGCATCGAAGTTTTGATAGCTGTGCAAACCTTTGATAACATGGAAGAGGAGATGGGGCAATGTGCTTTGGTTAGTCCAAGTTTGTGAAAATATTTGCTCACAACGGAGTTTCTTTTGGGAAAAAAAAATTGTAACCAATTTTCGGTCAGCCCAGAACCCTTTTTAGAAGTGAAAGAGAGCAATTGTTTCACAAAAGACATACTTGGCCAGCTAACGGGACTTCCTGATAATGCTACAACTGAATAAGTTGTCATAATTACAATATTCAAGTAGCCTGGTTCAGACTTCTCTATCACTGCCCGCATTCTGATTTGTTCAATAATTCACAGAGGTCTGGTGTTGTGCTCATTAGCCAATCGAGTGTTGGAGGATACAAGGCAGAATGGAATTATCGTCTCCCTGTGCCAGACAGAGAAATAGCTATACCAACGGAAAAATAGAAAATGAAAGGCGGTGTTGACCCAACAGTGCTTTAGTCAAGGACACCTCAGCAGGATGGACACCAGCCATTACGAGAGACTAAATCTGGGACCATCCAGGTGACCTCGGTGCAGATGTGCAGAGCTGCAGATCAGAGTGCGGACTCACCTGTGTGTATACCTATCCTGAGTCTCAGCTGGTCGTTGGGTCTGTGTCGGATCTTGAACGTTTTGACCTGCTCTAACAACGCCAGCGACATCCCAGCGATCTCTCTGGCGTGCAGTTTTCCGTTCCGCACCGGCAGCCCCGACACCACCATGTAGGCGTCGCCGATGGTCTCCACCTGAGGGATGAATCATGAGGAACGAGAGAGTCAAAATAATTTGTATAAATGTTCTGTTGTATTCCCAGGATTCCTATAGAGCTCCTGAAGGCTGGTAATAGCCCTCACGCTTTACAATTGCATGTAAACCTTTCATATTTTCACATAATATAAGAGACAAAACTCAAGTTCAGATTGGAAACAAATACGCCATATTCTTGCATTATCATCTTACCTTGTATACATCAAAGTTATCGATGATGGCATCAAAACAGGTGTAGAGATCATTGAGCAATGTGACAACCTGTAGAGAGGCAGAAGAGTTTTAATGATGGGACCTGATAAAGCAACAATACTGCTTACAACTGAAAAATCCATCGTTTGACATGTTTCTTTTGTTTAAAAGGCTGACAGATTGGGAAACCAGCGTGTCTGCAAAACCTCCCAGTCTGCCACTTAATCTCTGTTTGGCTGCCGCTGGACGAGTGCCTGCTGAGGTTCACTGACAAACACATTTACAGGGTGATAAATCAAATCCACAGAGGGAATATTACAAAAACACAATCCACATTTAATTTGACCAAATTTAGTAATTCATTCTTCATCTTTAATGATCCTTTTTTTTTTTTATTATTATTGTGTCTCTGCTGGCTCTTTATCTGGTTAAGACATCTTGTGCTGTGCTTTAAGAGTGAGCAGTGTTAAGTGAATGAACATTTAAACTGGACTAGGATCTGAATTGTGAGAAACTTAATATCGTTTATTACCACTACAGTTCTGGATTTAGATGTAACTAGATATTTTTGTTTTATGAATATCTGGCCTTGTCAAGAAGCATACTTGGCTCTTCCTCACAACTTGAGAAGAGAAAAGATGAAGATGAGAAGAGCAAATGTCAGTTCTTTGGGAGGGTTCCATTCCACGGGAAGGTGTCAAATTGCCCATCAACACTTAAGACCCTCTGCCTGGATGCAACATCATGATAATGTATTTCCTCTAGACACCTCCCTTTGCTATTCAAGTGAGAGGGAGATAGGTGGTGGCACAATGTGACTCAACCCTGCGTCAACACACTGTTCCATCTAACAACTGTACTATTTTGAGTAGCAGCCCGTGTGTGGGAACGCACACTGTGGGAACTATGAGGCACGCCGTAGGTAGAGACCTGATACTGGTGGTGAGCCCTTTCATGTATGAGTAGAGAAAGAGAATTGACCGTGACTGTGATCACGAACAGTGATTTTTAGAAGCCTTCAGCCTTCAGCTTGGCGGATGTTGAGGGAACTCGGAAAAAAAATGGCACAGATACACGGACAGACATTGTTGCAGAGTGGGAAGTTCATTCCCTGGAGGAATGTCGCTCGCTGTGTACCTGTAGCGGTGTACTCTCCGCCGACATGGACGTGAAGCCCACAATGTCGCTGAAGTAAATGGTGACGCTGTCGAAGGCTTCCGCCTGCACCGTCTCGCCTCGTTTTAGCTGCTCTGCTACCGAACTGCACGCGAAAAGAGAGAAAGAGAGAGAGAGAGAGAGACACATGAGGTCAACATGTGAAAAGTGTGAAAAGTTCAGACAAATCTACGAGCAAAGAACAGAGACCAAAAAATAAGATTAAAAAAAAACCCACGGCAGAAGGTTATGAAATTATGATGGTTAACCACAGTTAAAGGATGCCAAGCAACAGGTTGATTACCGGATATCAGTTTATCTTTGCTTATTCTACTTGTGTTATTTTACTCTCAATCAAATAATACCAAAGTCAAAAGCACATGTCGCAGAAGCCAGCTAGTGCAATTCACAAGAGCGGTGAGAAATGATAGCTGCCCTTCCTCTCAGGCTCTTCTCTGTTTATATATCTGGATTTTTCAGCAGAAAAAAAAAAAGAGGATAAATGGGTGAGAAAGACGGGATTTGCTGCTGTGGTGTTATCCAAACGCCTAAACTCACTATCGCGTCTGCTCCTCCGTCCCCCTTAATGAGCAGTTTGCCTGTCAGCTCACTCCGTTCCCTTTCATCTATAGCGAGATCGCACCACAGGGAAGTGTGTATCAAAACGTGGGGTTGGGAGGGATTTAGAGTCTTTAATTAAAGAGGGATTTAACAGAATTGACAGTGTCATAGAGCTACGCTGGTAACACTCACCTAATTTGCTGGTTTCAAGTTAATTGGAGTTTTGAGCTTCTGAGTGGAAGGACAAAAGTGTGAATGTGTCTGTCATTTGCTCTTACTGTGGTAAAATTTGATAGAGGAGGTTTTCTGCTTTTCTTTTCTCCTCCAGGTAGGCTTGGGTTCGCTCCTCCACCAGGTTCTCCAGGTTATTGGCGTACTGCTCCATCCTGGACAGCAGGTTGTTAAGAATACTGGTGCTGCCCTCCCTGTGGAAAACACACACAGTAGAATGAGGCGATATCCACACAAATCCAATAACAGCAGAACAATACAAAACACACAAATGCTCATTGATATTGTCGAGATCGTCTAAATGTTCGCTGTCACTATATACTGACAGTAGTTCATGAGCCAGATAATCTGTGATAAATGTGACCAGGCCACCATGTTGAAAACACGGTGGCAAACCTTCTCTCTTTGTTGTAGTGATGTCCCTATGTTCACAGATCTCAGTCATTGTTTTGGATAATTAATAGAAATTGTAAAACTACAAAAATGTAATCCAGGTCGGAATAAACCAGAATAATCCCTTAGTACTAAGAGTACTCCACCGATTTAGAATTGCAATTCTTTTTTTTTTTAAATCCTCTTCTTCTTCCTTGTCAAAATCTGCCACCGATGTTACCCACGATGCAACTCCACCGCTCACGCTTGAGACTGAGATTTTGGTGTGTTATGATAAGCAGCTAATGTACTGTAGACTCAAGCTGCTAGCCTGTCACAGGGATGAGGAGCGGACCAAAGAGCTTCTAACTCCACTTGTGTTCGCTGACTCAAGCGAAATCACTTTATCAGACTTCACACAACTCCCACTGGAGCCACCAAAGGCTTTCTATAACTTATTTTCACATATGCAGTAGTACTCCACAACACCCGTAAACACACAGATGAGTAATTATCAGCTTCATCAATCAGATGTGAGGGACAAACTTGTATTATATTTGGATAAACAATGCATATGTATCAAGAGAAAAATAAAACCGTCTTTGGCATTTAGCAAGATAAAAAATGACTTCATACTTCATACTGTGAATGTTAAACGAGGCCTTGTCCCCTTGACCTCAAATTAAAGCAGCAGCTGGCATCCAACTGGTGGAATCAGCACATTTGTCATTACTAACATTCTATACTGATCTATGGAATGTTAAGGCTATTCCAGTGATTTGGTATTGCAGCTGGAAGAGGCACAAAAGAGGCATAACAGACAAAAAAAGAGAAGCGGAGGCTGAGATACCTCTACTTTTAGTCACTAATATGGGCCAAACTCCAAAAACTCTAGATCCCTCATTTCCCAGAATGCAACCAACAGCATGTCTTCGTCAGACCTTCCCTGCCTGATAATGGCCCAGTTTGAAATACGGCTTTCCGTTAAAACATTTTTAGTCTCCAGCCCAAGCTGAGATAACATTGATGACATCATCAGGTTTTTTTTTTCCCCAGACTTGATAAAGCTCCTCCAAAATAAATCCTAAAACTGTTTTCACAGGCTGGGTAGAACTAACCATCACACGTAAACTGACCTTCATGTGCAAAACGGGTGAAGTTCAGAGGTTCAATGACAGTGTAGATAACTGAGGTAAAAAAAATATAATCATCCAAAGGCCTGACAAGAGCCTCTGAGTGCTGTAGCGTTCACTCCTCCAACATGGCCACCTGTGACCACTGGCAAGCCACTTTCAAAATAACAAACTCTTCTTTCTGTGCAGTGGTAAAAACAGTAGAAATAGATGTATATTACTGCTCCACAGCAGCTTTGCACTAATGAGACATTATGTTTAGTTCGTATACAGTATGAACAAACAGCAGCTGTTGTTACCTTCCAACATGGAGGGAAAACAGACACTCCTAACATTCTCCTTTTCACGTCTCTACTGCTGCGATCGTAGCATCTCACGTATGTCGTAAAATTAATATATAATGCATGTATTGTATAATGTGCGTATCCACATTCATATGCCTACGCACACACGCACGCACATGTACGCGCGTTCACTCAGACAAGAGCAAGAAGGTGAGTCATCCACACCACCGTGGCGGCTCGGAGCATCAATGCCTGGCATCCTGCCATGTTCCTTGTGGGTCACGGATCCTACACACACACCCACGTGTTGTTTAAGTTTAAAGAACAAAACATCAGAGGGAGACATGAAAGACAGCGATGAGTATCGACGCGCTGAGCTCAATCACGCAGGCCATGCACCGTTTACTGCACCGCGAAGCGCACACGTCCATAGTTTTCCGCCATTCATCCAAACTGATAGTAACGGTGAAAACTGAGGACTGTCTCTGTGCTGAGTGTGAAGCGAAAGAAGGTGAGAAGCAAGAAATTAATCATTTCAGCAAGGGGATAATCCAGCATCCCGTTAATCCTCTTAAAGCAAGTGGGGAAAACATCCCAGAGACGGATTAGATATACTCCTAGCGTTTATTTGTCTGTTGAAAGCATAGACTGTACTTAAGAAGGAAAGAAGTACACGTAGTCACCAAGAAGTCACCCTTTGGTTTGTGGACTACCGTTTTGAAGCCTCGAGTTCTCCATTATGTCAGTAGCCATCTTGTTTTTTTGAAACCAGAAGCGACAGGAGGGAGTGTAGCTAAGTACAACCGAACGCTGAATAAGACATTTTTAGGCTACAATTAACTTTAATGAACTGAAAACACTCTGTGAACGGTTTGAAGATGAAATCACAGTCAACTCCCAGACCCGGCAACGCCGCAGTAGCAATCTGTCCATCACAAGGTGGCCCCGCCCTAAAGCACACCCCGCTTTATCGGCTATTTTACTCGCAACATCACTGAGTTGTTATTTTATTCTCTCTACTTTCAGCTACAGTCTGGTCTGTTAAGCTATGCGCTCGGTAGCCATGGCGGTGGAGTTGCCCCCTACTGCTGCCACATCCAATTAAACAACACCAACATCAGTTCAGCTGTCTGACAGAACCGTCACCTTTCCATAAATCCATCATTAATGTAACAAATATGAATACAATGAATAGAATTTCTAATAATAAATGATTATTTACTCAGGTGTATTTTAAGGAGATTGAATCTGAATTTCAACAGCTGCTTTAAAGAGAAACTTCGGTAATTTCCCATGTTTTAGTGTTTAAGTGACTAATTTGACTAAATTGGTCCAGCATTGAGCGAGAACACTGCAGCCGTTCACATGCTGCAATGCACACTATCGGGGCAAGCTGGCACCTTCATTCAAGTCCAATAAAAGTGTGTTTTTGCCACTGACAGGGTTCTGATTGTTATATTGTCGCGTTGCCGGAAGACAAGCGGCGGAGTCACTGCGAGTGCCCCAGGGCAGAGTTTTGTGTTGGGAGCACAGAAAGCTTTTAGCGGTGTCTAAAATATGTTCAATGTCACGGCTGAACGTGACAACAATGTAGATGAGGTCTTTGAATTTATTTATTTGAGCCAAAGTATACGGATAAAGAGCTCCTACAAATTGAAGAGCGGATGAGGAGAGAGGGCAACGGGGAGAATATCGGTGAGGCAAAAGCCAAAGAACAAGGTTTTATTTCTCTGTAGGGTTTCTTTAAAGTAGTCAGACAGTTATAACAACAATCTGAGTAGCAAAAAAAAAAAGAACTTTTGGTGGACGGACACTGATGGTGTGTATTGCCCATTGCAGCTTGTTTAGCGGCTTCCGGTTACAGCGCTGTCCATCAATATTGGACCAATTTTAAAAATGGTTGTCCGTAATAGTCGCTTAAACAGAAAAACATGGGACAATAGGGTCCAGTTTGAAAAATATTAAAGTTAACCAAACCGTGTAGTTAACTGTCTCTGAAATTATGATTATTACCGACTGAATTTAACTGCTATACCTTTTGAACACATAGTGCAATTGCAACCACACAAAGACGACACATGCTCATATGAGTGATCCCGGCATTTCACCTGGCAACCTGATTCATTTTGATTAATAAAGAAGTTATTTGGACAAAGCTGTTACTTTCCCAAGCAGGATTTACGTAGTTTCAGTGAATCGTGGCTGTCGTCAGCCACTCCAGCATGTTTGTCTATAACTGCATTTTTGTGATGCAGATCTGGATCCAGACGCTGACTGAAACATTTCTTTGCTATTTATAAAACAAATGTAGAGGACCGTGCAGTGTTGGCGGAGGGAAGCGCTCTCTGAGTGCTTTCTTGTTTACAATGCGGCTAAACATTCAGGAAGCTACATTTTCCTCAAATCTGTGGACTGATGTGCCGGTCGTTTCAGAAAAACACAGTTATTAAAAGAAAGAAAAAAGTAAGTATTTTACAACCAAAAAAGGGATCATTTCAATGCTGAAGACAAAGTGAAATAGATATAAGTACAGAGAGAGACTTGATGTGCACTGGTCGGTTATTCATGGAGAGTGTCAGTTCGCCGTGTGGGTTAAGCCGAACCGTTTACTGCTGAACACCCCTCTTGTTACCGCGCCCTTCAAGCCCAAGCTCACACACACACACTAAAAATAACAGCCCATCCATCACATCATGTCAACAACATACATTTACCTAATGAAAATAACCGGCAAACAGAGCATCAGCGCTCGGGCCTTTAGCGGTGACGGGCATCCTGCACGCGAGGAGGTGCTTTTGCATGCGGCTGTCAGGAGCATCCTTGAGTGCTTCTGAGGATGTCAATCATACCGAGCTCTCTGCTCCAAGCCGCTACAAATGGAAAGCTATACATCACTGGGCTCATCCTGCGCTGACTTACACAGCTAACAGAGGAGCGGTCAGACACACCAACCACACAGATTTGCTTATAGAGTCCCTCCCAAACCACTTGTTTTTAGATCACTGCTCCACCAAATCAACACACGTTCATTTGCAGATTTGTACAGCTGTCATGCAGTTCTATCTTTAAAGCGGGGGTCACTAATAGGAGGACAGCGGTCCGAGTCCGGACCCAGACGTCATCGTATCCGGACCTGGACCGACAACAGATAGAAAATTGAGAGTTATTCAATTTTGACGGAGCGCTTCTATTGTAACGGGCGCAGCTTTTCAAGCCTTTACGGTACTCGTTCAGCGGTCCAGGAAACAAACCGACCAATTAAATGTGTTTTACATCATCTCACGTGACGCTGCTCAGCCAATCGAGTTTGTGTATTCCGATAATTATCGTGGCTTGAGTGAGGTATATACGTACAAACACAGGGGAGGGACGGGGTGAGAGATGGAAGTACCTGAGTCAGAGGTTATTTCACCTGCCGTTCTCATAACAGAGAAATGTGGACAGAGAAACCAGAGCCGTTAACCAAGAATGGACAGACTCATATATGTTAATTCTGCACCCGGGCAGTTCAACACCAGTATGTCTCAAATATGAGACCGTGGTGATTATTAAAAGTGAAGCGCCACTACGAGACAAAGCACAACTCTTTTGCGCAAACGTACCCACTAACATCCAAAATGAAGTCACAGATAATACAGCTAACAGCCCAAAATGATCAGAATCCTAACACATTCAGAGGAAAATAGAGCTGAAACAAGTGGTTCTAATAACTACAGATAAAGTACCTACGCACACATTTCTCTTTTTAGAAGATGAGAAGAATATAATATCGTGGCTGAATGACCTGAGTTTACAGCTGGAGGACAATTCAGTCTAAAATGAAGTACTTTACAAAAAGAAAAAGAAAAGTTTTCTGTTATGTGTCTTATTTTTAAATCCAGCCCTTCATTTACTTGAGAACATTATAAAGAACATTGATTTATTATTAGATTATGTATTATTTATAATTCATCCAGTTTAATTTGAAAGCTGACAGTAAATATTGTTGAGGTATTATTCAATTGAACTTTCTTTACTTGATTTGATAATCAGTTGTTGACTACATACAGACGTTAAAACAACTGCTAAGCTACTTCAGTATGGGACTAAATCATAGCACAAGTTAGACATTACTGTGATGTTCCGGACCTCTGCATGAGGAAATTATTTCTAAATGCTACTCTTTGAATTATAATTGAATCCCTCTGCTTTAAAGGATCCTAGCTTTTGGATGCTTTGTGCATTCGTGTGCAGTAACTGTATATAAAACTCTTCCTCGTTGGTGAGGTAGAGGATAGTCTGAAAGTCATGAATCAACTGAAAGTCATGAATCGACTGAAAACAGCAATCTTTTAGTGCAAGAAATGCCTTCTCGTCACATCTCTCTGGTGAATGTTGTTTGTCCTTGAGGTTCAAGCATTATTATGCAAGATGGCACTGCACAAAGAGATGCAGCATATGGATTTGATTTCACAAAAATGTAGCTCATGAATGTAACGGTCCCTCACAAGCAACTCTCAAATCTCTGATATGATGTCACCGGCCTTGATGTCACCGACAAGGAGGTGACAGTAATGTACTTCGACGAAAACAATAAAGGAAATGAATGAAATCTTCACTGTGATGGATTATTTGTTTCAAGCGCACTTAGGAGCTCTGCGAGCTAAACTTGCTACGACGCTCTGGCTAAACAGAGCTGAGTGTTATCTGTGCAGATTGTAAAGGCAACAGCGAGGTCTCCTTCAAAAATAATGAATAGTAACAATATTGCATAACCAGCTCCAACAGGCATGAAAGACAGACTGGAAGCGTGAATGGTGCATTAGCTGTATTTTTCGGTGCGAACAAGCTGCGGCATAAATACGGTGACTATACGTCGGTGCTCAAGGTATCATGTAGAGACCTCAGGAGCTGTGGTTGGTCAGCTTGGGCTGCTTGTGTTTTCTCCTTCAGTTTCCAATGGCGGTGGAAATTGTTGACGGTGTAGACAACTGTCGGGCAGGGTGATTTTCTGCTTTTCAACAAAACAAATCGAGCAAAGCCGTCTCCAGCGCATACCTCCTGCTCAGCGTGATTGTCACTCTTAATTATGGTGAATGACAGAATGTCAACACGATTGCTTCGGCCATTGTTTGCACTGTATTCGTGTCCTAGAATGCAAACCGATAACCGCATACAATTAAAGCCGAACATAGGCCGACCAGTGTCAACAAGGGAAAACCAGCACTAAACTACATCTTAAGCTAAGCTAGATACGACACAACATGCCCATGTTAGAAGCAGAAAAGCTCCCAAGTTGCCTTTCAGTGTAATGGACCGTGACCCGTGTTTTGATCTGCATGTCACAACTCACAGGACTGGAAGGTCGACAGCAGCTGACAGAACACATCGTTGTATTCTCTCAGCACTCCTTAATATGTGGAATCATATATTTCACTTTTTCAACCTTATGGTCGCACTTTTGTATCAAATTTAATTTTAAATTTAAATGTTTGGGATCCTCACTAGTATTTTGCAGGCCCTGAAAACGTATTTTCTCGATTTGTTTCTCACTATGAGTGATGGGGTTCTACATGAACACACGTTATTTCACATGATGAGATTTTCCCTGTGCTCGTCTCACTGGTTTGACTTGGGCTTGGCTCAGCACTTTTTAAAGAACTTTTCGTCATTATATCGGTACATATATAGACCAGTATTTCACACTTTCCCAGACAGCTCCTACCAGTAACTAGCTTAAATCCCAAAATGTGTTATACATTTAGTATTTCCATGTGTGTTTTTGGGCGTGTGTGTGTGCTCTAGTGTCACTTTGTATCAGCTGGGATGTTTCATACGTTAACTGTTTCTGACAGCGCCGCCCTGCTCGAGGGAAAACATGCATGCCTTCCTTCCTGCGTCGGTCGAAATAGAACCAAAATGTGCAAATGAATGATTTACAGAATCATTGAAAACAATACCAGAAACATGGACTCACACATTCCCCCATCTTACACAAACACACACACAGAAATGGAAAGGCAGCAAAGAGCACTTCCTGACAAGAGCTGCCTGTCAGGAATTACAAACGGCCTTTTTTTTTCCTTCAATTCGTCAAATAGATTTCTGAGGTTGTTTTTACCGACTCTTTAAGGGAGAAGCTTGACGTGACTGGGTAATGAGAAGAAGTGAAGCGTGCGTCTCACTTGTTGAGTTTGGCCATGTAGATCTTGATGTGGCCGAAGTCGGGCCTCTCCGCGGGGTCCTCGGCCCAGCAGCCCTCCATCAGGATGGTCAGCTCCTCCGAGTGGCATTTGCTGTCTGTCGTCGGCCGAAAGTACGGCTTCTGACCGTTCCTCACCTTCTGAACAATCTCTGAGGGGACGGAAGGTGTGGTGTGTTGAGAACACTCATTTTTTTACATTTCATTCATGCTGCGTAAAATGTGTGTGTACGTGGGTCGGACAAAATAACAGAAACACCGAACAACACAGCGCTTCTCATTTTCTAATGGCATCTCTGTCCATTCGAACCAATGTATCTTCAAATGTATTGATTTTGAATTTGTCAGGTAAGCATTAACTGCTTCTTTAATGGAAACATCTGACATTTTGGCAATATGCTAATTTACTTTATTGCTGAGAGTCAAATGAGAAGATTGATACAACTCTCCTCAAAGCTATTATGGTTGCCTAGCAACCTCAAAGGATGACAAGACTCCAGGAAGTTATAGCGACGGACGTGTCACTATAGGCGGTACTTCATTCACCGGACAGACATGGGAGTGGCATTGAGCTTGGCGTCACAGCTTGTGTGATTTCTAGATATCTCTAGTGTTCTTTTGTATTCTAAGGTCTAACTCATATTTTACGCTAACACAATTTTCTGTCACGTAAGTGTGAACTCAAGCGTCAATTTTCTACATTTACTTCTGCAGCTGAAACCATTTAGTGGGCTTGTATTTAACGTATTACTGCTCACTGGTCTCATAATGCATTTAGTGTTACTAATAACTCTTTTCATTAAATGCAGTAGATGCTGCACTCTGGATTTCTTTTTTCACGAACATTGATATTCTCATGAAAGTTCTGTATTTCTGTTAACGTGCTACTTCTGCTGAATGAGCCATAATATATTCAGCATTGCACAGTTCTCCTTTGGTTGATGCAATAATCCTATGAATTAAAAAGTTTGAAAGAGACATCCTTCCTTTAATGATTGCTCCACATCCTCTCGTTTCTGTTATTAGTATCACTGTGAAAGTCATTTTTAAACCACAAAATGACACATTCAGACACTGGAGAACAGGTGCAGTCTTTCACAGCTTGTCAATGGATAACTATCACGCACTCGTACGATCAGCATCGAGCATGACTGTGAATAAAAGGCTAATCAAAGTCGTCACATGGAGGATTCGCCCCGGGAGGGTTTGAACTCCTGATCTTGAATTGCTTTAGAAATTTTCCGGCTATCACGAAGCAGGAAACAGCACCGGAGGTAAAAGTACACGTTGGTGAAGAAAATGCAACACGTCTGCAGGAAGCTGAAGAGCCAAAGTGTCATCAGAGATAAAGCTTTAATATGTTTTAGTCGTCGCTAATTTAAGAAGATAATGCGAGAGAAAGATACCACAAAACAAAAGGTGTCCATTTGTTTACCTCCACCTGTTGATGCTGCGGGCTCATATTTATATACTGATGTGTTAGTTTGTTGTATCTCATTAGCACTTCCTAGCTAAATACAGGACACATAAATACAATTTTTACAGTCAAAATACCGAAATAGCGTCTTAAACTGACGTACAGTTATTGCTTAAAGGTCGACTCCATCTGCGTTCTTTTCCGGGGCTTTTTAAAATGAAAACGCCCACTCAGCCAGTGAAGTAAGTTACCAGAGTGAGCTAGTCAATAAGGTTATGAATAATGTGAACTCTAGCACTAGCTGAGTCAATGTTAGCTACGATAAGTTTGGAAATAACTGAAAGGGTTAGTTCAGATTTTGAAGTGGGGTTGTATGTATAATCCTGTGTTCTGGGAGGTAAAACGACTGTTTTTGTGAATGGAGTCTGGTAGCTTTGAAGATAAGAAGTACGTAGAAAATATACGTACTTCAACTAAAATTTGAATGTTCGTATTTAAATACATAAAGTACACCACTGAGAAGCTACAGAATGATATAAAAAATAATGTGTCTGCCCTTTAAGCTGCCTCTTCTGACATTTAACATTTTACACTTCAAGTAATTACACTTTTGTTATTCCATTGCCTTTTCTGTGCTTTGTCTGGGTTTGTTCTCATATGTTCTTGTCCCAGACTCCACCTGCCTTTGACATCTGGCCAGCATGTGTTCTTTGTTTGTGTACGTAGCTGCATATAGTTGTCTGACCTTACCAAGGTCCCCTTTGAAAGGACAGTGAAAGAGCCAATGAATGAAGTTACTATTATGTGAACTTCCGTCTGTTCTCCTGCCTTCAGAAACATCTCTCAGACTAGTTTCTTATAAAGAGGCTTCATAATGTCACAGAGATATGCTTTTGTCTGCGAATTACTGACAACAAAACATGCTTGTGCGGATGTATCCGTTTGATTTACTTTCCTTTTGTGTTCATGTCGTAGTTAGTTTGCTGCATGCTTGATTGAAAGGCTGCCAGTGGTCAGCTGACCTCCCCTATAAAAGACACTTGTGTTTACCTTTGGGGCTGAGGTCCATGCCCTCCACATAGAAAGGTCCATTCCTCAGGGCTATTTCCTGCAGTATAATGCCAAAACTGTACACGTCACCCTTCTGAGTTCCTTGAGGAGGATGGCGGTCGTATATGAGCAGCTCAGGAGCCGTCCAAAGCTTCTCTGACAAACCAAAGAAACAGAAGCACTCATAAAATGTCTGCAGCACAACAGGAATCAATGTTTGTTTTCTCTAAACGATAGGATTCAGCGCTGTGACCGAGTACACAAACTCCACTTACTTGCATAGAGAGCGTGCGTGTCGTCGTTTTCGCAGGACGAGCGGAAGCTGGCCAAGCCATAATCCGTGATTTTCAAAACAAATCGACTGTCCACCACGCAATTAGATGACTTCAGATTTCCATGGCAGCCAATGTAGCTGTTGTGGAGATAGTTCATTCCCTGGTGGAGAGGAGCGTTAAGTCAAGCATTAAGGGGTCTCTCCTGGTTTCTTTCTCCACAGCAAATCATACATGAAAACACACAAATCCAGACATATGGAAGTAATACGCTTTGACGTGAAGTGGATGTATGCTGAAGGGTTTGAAAAGAGGCCCTGTTTCAAGGATGGCACAGTCGCGGGAGGATTTCTGTGAAATTACTGTTAATTCATTTGGGAAAGGGACTGCGGGCACTGAATGGTCCGCGTTCAATATTTTGTGGAAACGGTGAGTCAAACATCCCTCAGAGCTTCACCGGCGCCTCTTCTCTGCAGAGCGTTTGCTATCTGTGTGGAGAAATTTAGCCGGAACGCTTCGTCACGCACGTAGTGCAGTATCGAGTCCATCCAAGAGACAAAAAGCCTCTTTGTGAGGACAGATTAAAGATAATCTTCTGAAGTAAGTCCTTGATTAGGTTTGATTGGCTTAAAGGAAATTTTTAGCAAAGTTTATGATTATGTTTCTTTCCTACTTTACACTATATAACAGCACTATTTACTGTAGTTTCAGTAACCGTACTGTGCTTTAAACACACACTTACTGTCTTTCTGCCTCAATCACTCTTTCACAAACTTTCCATGTGAAACCATGGCAACCGAGGCATTTTTTTTTTTTGTCAGTCTTTAACACACAAAGCATCTAATTTAACATTGAAAAGCGACCACTTTACCAACATTTATACAAAAACATATAAATGGATTGTCCTGCCCTTGATTTCTGTTTTTTTTTTCTTTGCAGAGCTTTCAGTCACGTACCTTCACTATGTCATTGATCAGCGAGTAGCGGAACATCCAGTCCAGGTTGATGCTCTCATTCTCCAAAATGTCCTGCAAAACAAAAACAAGTCAAAAATGGAGCAGAATAGTTTTACATACGTACATAAAGAAATTCTAGTTTCTGCTTTATCTTTTAAACTTCCAAGAGCCTCTCAGCAACCAGGCTAGACCCAACGTATATTCTGGGACTAAATACAGAAACTCCTTCAGTCCAAATACCTTTAGTTTTCACCCCCAGGCTCACATATTTAGCCCCTTCAGGACATAACCCTCATATGCCCTGCAGCCGAGCAGTTACTGGAATCCAGGTCCAGCTTTGACGTCCAGCCACAGCAGCAGCAGCTATCTGCCTTTGACACGGAAGTCTCTCTCTAAGTGTGAGTGACAAAGAGTTTTCCCATCGTTTTCCAGCCCGTCCATTTTGAGGTTAAGTCGGGAACACGGAGTGCAGGCCAAGAAAAAGTTCACTTAAGGCCTCATGTACTTCTTTTTGGAACAAAAAGAATACAGGTCGCAAAAGATTGAATACGACACAAAGATAAAAAAAAAAATGTGTCACACTTCAAAGGTGAGCTCGCCGTGTGCTGTAAGCTCACTAGACTAAATCAGGTGGTTTCACTTGGTGCTGTAGAACTCTGTCGGCAGAGCTCGGTCCAAACACTGCCAGGAATAGCAGTTTGACAAGGTTTACTATGCTACAAACTGTTTACTCTCATACTGCAACAAGAAAAGTCCATCCGTTGGCTTATGTAAGAAACATTTCATTCAGTGATTAATTAGGCTGCACCAATCATGTGTTAATGTATCATTCGCTGAGCAACTTCAGTTTGTTTCAGAGTACCAAACTCCCACCTGACAAATTCTCTCACGTTTACTTTAGGTACCAAAGCTAAGGACAATGCATTAAGTTACTGAAGTCACGCTATCTATGTAAAGATATGTTTTCGCTCCTGATTTCAAAAACCTGTTCAATGAAATTTGGTGGGAAGTTTGGTCATGAGCCAAGAAACAAGAGGTTTGCTTGAATGTAAAATCAATGTGGCACATGTACAGGGCTGCAACTCAGTTATTCTCATTATTGATTCATCAATTTCCGTCTGTAAAACAGTGAAAAATGCTGATCTGAATTTTTCTGAGCCCAAAGTGACACCGTGAAATTGTTTTGTTTCTACCAACCGTACATAACCCAAAAGATATACTCAATTCACAAGACGGGGACGTCTTTCCAAAATGTCCCTTTCATTTTCGGCATATAGAATTTAAACTTTTTCAAGAAATTCTAGTTCGTTAAATAATCAATGATGGTACATTATGGCTCTCGGGATTTTTTTAAGGAAATAATGATTTGACATTCACATATTTCCTGATTAAGGCAGACATTTTTCAAGACATCAATACTCTGCTATGTTGTTACTCTTGTTCACAAAGACATTACCTGCAGGCTGCCTCTGGGACAGTACTCTGTTACGATGCAGATGTTCGGAGGGTCAATGCAGGCTCCGATGAACCTGGTTAGATGGTTGAACTGAACGTCTCTCATCTGAAAATAACCACACAAACACACTGCAACTGTGAGTGTAACTCTTTCCAAACATCACATTCCCAAACCCCATGGAAACAGAGGACGGGGGGAGAGGACTGACGGTTCATTTATATACAAAGTTTGGAGAATAACGCTGCCAGCAGTTCATCAAAATAGTCTATTTGCAGTTCGGCTAGCTGGCACGGTGTCTTTTTCTACGTGTTGAGACGCATTCCTGCTCAGGGCACCCTGTTGAAACATGTGCATGTGCATAAATTGCCCTTGGAGGTTATGAATGAGCCTGTGTGCGAAGGATGATGAAAAAAATAATACGTTGAGGATGTTCGGAGCAGGAATATCAGAGCGGAGCAGGCAGAGCGTTTAAAACGTCTCTACACGGAGACTAATCACTAATCACACACTGGTTTTACGGAACGAAACATAATTTACTTTGAATAGGAAAAGTATGAAAACAGAGATGTTTGAGGTTAAGTGATCGTGACGGATCAACAGTGTGTCATAGAAACAAGCTACATGCACATCCTCCTTGGTCCTGTCAAAAGCAGCACACACAAAAAAAGGACAATATTTCTGCAGCAAGCATGAAACTTCTAAAAAACGGTGTTCACTATTTCTTCTTTGAGCACACTGAGGGACAGGCGCTCTCACACCAAAAGCAGGCGTTAGTCGCTCCTGTTTCACGGCTCCGGAGATGTTAGCCTACCCTTTGGCCTATATAACTTCCCCTGCTGCAGACTGGTGTGGAGGGGGAGGGAGAGAGTGTGTGTGTGTGTGGGGGGGGGGGGGGTGCTGGAAGACAAGTGGTTAAGTTTCCACTGGCAGGCCCATCTCTTCCCCCATCTGGTTGGCTTTTTCATGTGCTGAGGTTTGACAGCCGATCAGGCCCCCGGGGCGTCTGAGAGACTGCCAGCTCAGACAGCAGCCTCTCTCCCATGTGTGCCTGCTGACTGACCGAGAGACCACAGAGGCATCCTAAGACGCCTGAACTGCTCTCCTCCAAGAACCAAAAAAAAAAAAGGACCGAAAAATACAGAGCTGAGTCGGGTTAAAGTGAGTTAGAGACCAAGAGATGTCAAAAGTGAAGAAGTGGCCAAAAATCTTTCCCACAAGCTTCAGTCTCGTTCATGAGCACCAATGAAATTTCCGAGTTACGGGTTTCCCTGTGCCACTTTGTGTTTCCATCACCGAACCACATACATTTTTCTCCCTCAGCTTCCTTATCGCTCTCGTAAATATGTCTCAGCCGAAGGGACCTTTTCATCACCAGCTGCTGCTGATGTTGAACAGACAGTTTCAGGATGTTAACAAGCAACATCCTGCAGTGGTACTGGCCGAACATGCTAATTAGGAGCTAGCTCCCACTTTCTTGAAATAGGTAAAAAAATGACTTTACAGTAAAAGCGCCTTTTCAGGAGCTTGTTTAGTAAAGCAGGTGGAGAGATTGAACTTTGTATGAAGGTCTTTCCCCTGCAGTGTTAAGTACGATATTGTCAATTCATGGTTGTTTTATTTTAAGTGAATGAATAAATGAACTTGTTGAGATGGACATGGATTTGTTTGTTTTTTTACGATTCACCCGCAAGTTCTCTGTGCATGACTCTGGTCACACTGAACACAGAAACAAGAGCACGAACCAAGATGGATTTCATGGCCAAATGCTGTCGAAAAGACTAAAAAGACTAAAAGTTAAACTGCGAGAGAAAAAGAAGAAGTATTGCTACATCCCAAAGTTCAAAGCTGTTGGACGGAAGTATTTTTAGTGACATGCCAGAAGTAGAGCTAAAAATATATACAAGCAGACACTTCAACCTTATTGTGGCTCTAGAGAAAAGGTGGAGTGGTAACCGAAAACATCAGAATGTATCCTCTGGGGACCACGAATACACAAGCTTCAAGGCAGTCTGTGTTGTGGATTGACGAACCAACTGAAATTGTTTTCCTTAGACTTGTATCATGTTTTAACACCGAAAGAAGATGGATAGACAGACTGACGAACATTTTTTTATTTACACATTCAACAAACGTAGAGCATTACTATCTTATATTTGGAGTTGTGTTTTTGTCCACCTGATTAATGTCAGTCCAATATTCATTCTCTTCTGGCTCTGTTTCTGGTCACCACCAACTCTTTTTAACTGCTAAAGGCTCCACGATGTTCACCGGCTCGTCACTTACATCGTCTGTCTGCTGTTTGGGGATGAGCAGCTAGTGTACAGTGGGTTTTTAGAGATTTCGAAAAGAGTTCAATAAAGCTGTGGGTCATAAAACCAAAACAATGAACTGGTAGATGCAGACATGCTTTGTAGAGCTGAGGGGAACGGAACCGTTGGGGGTAATCCTTTTGGATTCATTAATGTGAGCAACCCCTTTCACATATATATGTGTGTGTGTATATATGTGTGTGTATGTCATAATAGTATGAAAATATTAAGTAAGCAGATGTATTAGCGGCCTGATGTATCTTTTGTAGAAGTGGAAAGATTGGCTAGTAGAGTGGTACTTACAATAATATAATAACTTTATTTGTAGAACATTGTCTCAACATAGTTACAAAGTGGTGAAACGTAGAATATGAGAGAAAAGTAAACGATACAGTGAAAATTAAAATAGTTAAGTTTAAAATAAACGTCGAAAAGAAAATACAGATGTAGCAGCTTGGATTGTGAACGACAGCTTAGGTGCCATGAAAGCAAATATTCCGTCATCCTTGGAAGCCAATCTGGAGCAATTCATTTGATTCCTCACGAGGAATTTGAACTGTATTGAACTGTAATTGGAAACCAGTGAAGGGATATAAAAAAAGCCTTGCAGCTGCATTTTTGACCTACTGCAGATTATTTTGTGCTTTTTCACTGAGTGTCTACAAACTAATCTAAAAAAAAAAAGGAATAGATTGCAAGAACATCTTCAATCACATGATATTTTGTCCTTGTTGCCCATTTTTTAAATATACAAATCATTTGTCAGGATACAGTCTTGTATGTTACGTGATTTTTGCCTGCATAAATCAAACCAAGCCGACGTAATTGTTACAAAATAATCCTCTGAACCCTGTAAAAGGATAAATACTTCTACTATAGGACATTTTATGAACACTTACATGTTTGAGTTCCAGTAAAACTTGTCTGGTCAGCTCTATCCTCTTCTTGTTGACATGCTTGATGGCCACCAGGTTCCCCTGTGCGAGAAGAAACAGAGCAATGAATGCAGTCTGAGGACGTAAGGTCCACTTTATGCAAGGTTTTATAGGAAGACATTCAAGGATGCACCTTGATCTAGATGTAAATAAAGCAGGAATACAACAGCAGCGATATAAAAAGTGCAAACAAGGATCATTAAAATGGAGAGAGGAACTCAAGCAGCATTCAGGAACAGCGTCTTGCAGTTGTACAGGTACATTTGGGGCCTATTTCTTTTAGCTGCTGCAGAAGAATTGTATCTGTCGCTTTGATATGTGAGGATCAGTAACCGAAAGAAGCGAGGTGAATATCTCAGTGCATATGTAGCGTCTATATGAAACATGTGAGTCCATGTGGGAGCTGCGACTTTAAATTGAAAGGAAATATACAGTTAGGAGCTGATGACGGCCGCCATGAGAGCAGATGCATTTGGCTTTTGACTGCTGAATAAAAAAAACACCTAATTTCAGAGGTTATTTTCCAGTATTTGGTTGTCGAGGCTCTCTGTGTTTTAGATTTGGTGTCAGATTTAATAATCACCTCAGGCCTGTAAGGAATTTGAGAAGTGTATCAGTGATACATGAGACGTTAGAGCCGTACCGTGATATTCAGCATTTATATAAAACCTGCATCATACAGCTAAACACAAAGACATTATCATTATTCAGCAGGCTCTTTTTTGTCCCATTTCCTCACACCTCCCCCATCTTAAACGGATAAATTAACCGCAGCAACAAGTTGATGGCCATGTCCAGACTGCTGAGGTGGGAGTGTGGAAACAAAGAAAGAAAGAAAAAAAAAGAAGAAGAAGAAGAAAATTGACGCATTCTACAGCTCACATTAAACACAACTACCTAAATTCGCCCACACGCTCTCTTTCTCCCTCCTCTCCGGCTCTCCGGCTTTTCTCTGCGAGTGTGCACATGTGTGGGTGGGGAAGGAGTGCGCAGGAGTTGAAAATGTCAGAACTCACTAAGCCTTACCTTAAAATAGCCCGTTTTTGCAAATAGCTGATATTTTCCATGGGCAGTTATCAAGGAGCCGTAGCTGGAGCCTCTCTGAGACGGTGGTAAGGAGTAGTGAGAAGAGAAGAGGAAAAAAAGTCAGTTAGCGGTGTGGAGATTAGAGCAGAGAGGATTAATTATTGGTCATTGAAGACTGCTCCACTTCACTGCAACATGGCTTCCTAAAAAGGGTTCATCCGCTGACATTCTCATCTAAAGTACTTTTCTCTGTGAAACATGAAATTCCCTTTTCGCTTATGTTTGAGGATATAAAGTGTTTCCACCTCGTTTTTATAACACCAACTGGAGTCCTTGGGCAAATGTCTGCAGTGCAACACAGAGCGAATAAAAATCCAGTGGGCGCACTGCATACAGACAGCCAGCACAGTCAGCTACACATTTGTATAGAATGCAAATGTTGGCAACACACGGCACCCTGGAAAATACATCGGTCTGGAAAATGACTGCGTTTTCCACGCGCACATTATCCCGAGCATCGGACGGAAAACCAGTAATGAAAAAGGTGTGCGCATGTGCTTTTCATGAACGCTTGCACGTGTGGGTCGAAAAGCGCGACCCGAAGGCCGTGCATCAGCCAGCTCAGACAACAGAACCTGATACTTGAAGAACGTGATGAGGTATCATATATGTGGGGACCGGGGGCCAGACGGGGGCTTATTTTAACAATCATTTAATACGCGTCTGCCACCACAAAAAATAAAAAGCCACCATCAATAAACCGCCGGGAAAGCTCTCAGGAATGTGTGAACTAACAAAGGATTTGAACCCTCTCAGGGCCGCAGCGTTTCTGTTTTCTACGAAGAACCTCAAACTGCTTGTTAATACACAGCGCACAGCGTGGAAGCAGGGTGAAGCTCGAAACTTCAAAACATGTCAACATCAGCATTTTCGATTCCCGGCGGGTCCGATTGGAAAGCGGTGACATCTCGATACTGATAGTCTCGTGTGATGAAAGCTGGGGACCCAGTGTTGAGTCTCTCCCACTGGCAGACATGAAATGTAACCTTCCAGAAGAACAACTTGTTAATCACACATTGGAGGCCGTGCCAGCTACGCTGACGGAATGAAAGACGATAGAAAGCTGAGAATTATGAAGAGGTGTTCAGAGCTGACAGCTTTAATAAGAGATTACACGGATGGATTTTAGTTTTTAACTCCCAGAAGCCGTGAACCCCTTCTGGTGCGTTTGTTTCCTGTCACCTCACTTGCACATTTTCACTGTATTTTGTCCACACAGCAGCAATGGGAAGCTATTCTACCTGCGAGAGGGTGAGCCGACTGCCGGCCCGTTTGTGGTATTTATTGGGGCTCTCGAACTGAAGGTCCTCCCACCGAATCCTCCACAGCATTCCAGCCAGCTCTTTCTCCAGCTTCAGTTTCCTGTGAAAAAGGGAAAAACCAGGTGGTGAAGTCAACAAGGACAGCAGCACAAAGAACAAAAGAACAATCTCACATAAAGTGGATTGGGTTCTGGGTTGTTGCGGAAGTGCGAGTGAGCTGATGTTTTTACCACAGAATTATGACTTTGCGGGGTTGAACCTAAACTCTCTGCCTGCAGCGGTGCTTTAGTAATCTCACTTTTTATACATATGAATTAAATGAACAAAAGTCCTTCAGAGGCGAGGTGGTCTGTTGACGCATGGTTTTATTTTCAGGAAAAAGTACATGGCATTTAAAAAAACATGGATTTTAATCTGACAGGTCACCTAAAACAAAGAGTTAATTGCTGTGCTTGTGCAGTGTCTCCATCTTTCTGGTGGTATTTCCTGAGATAGCAGCTTCAGATCGGAGTGCAGAGCGCTTCACGTGTGTTTATGCGTGGAGGCTTGTGTGTTTGCATTTTATTAGATCTTAACTTCACTGGGCCATACGCTCTACTTATTAAACTTTGATGAAGTGTAAAATTCTGTTTTTAGGGGATTTCTTTAAAAAAAAAAAAAAAAAACGCAACAACTTTACACTGTAAACAACCATGGAATCATCAGATTTAAAATAGGTAACTTTATGTTCATAAAATGTTGTCAAATCACTAGTTGCCATTTTTGACGCTTTATGCGGATAAATCCTGTTTTGTTCTGCTTTAAATGAAGGTACTGTTCTGATGACTCACAGGTCTTTCATTGTAAGAACAGTGAAAAACAATGATGAGGATTAGAATCCAATCACACATTCCTTATTTTTAACAAAGCTACTGAGAGAGCGGACTGAGATGTTCTAATCTCATTTTAATGCTGACGCTGGTCTCAACTCAAACACTGTAAGAATAGTGCTTCCTTAAACCTGAACGATTAAAAGTAACTGTGAAACCAGTAAGACCAGTAAAATGTCTTAAATGTCTTTTACAGATTTGTTGCAGCTCAAGCGTTACCATTTTCAAATAGTGCGGTCAAACAGCGACTAATTCTCATCAACACAGAGTTTGTCATGGTCGTTGCCTCAAAAATAATACAAAACAACAACGAAACAACTGTGTAATTCACAATGAAGTCAGTAGTTAATCATGTTAAGACTTTGGCACTGAAAACACTGTAGGTGAATACTGCGCAACTGGAAAGCATAAAACAGTAAATCACAGTTTAGGCAACAGTAACATAAACCTTGCATGACATTTTAAAATGCTTTGCAGTGGTAGCAAGTCATAAGAAATGGAATGAGACACATGTGACAGTGATTTATTGGTCTGTACGTCTCATTATGAGCATTTGAACCGTGCTAATGTGAAGTGGCTGTATTGACTGAGCATGTGATTTAGTGTTTTAAAAATAAAGTCACACACTTGTGAATTAAAAGGCAAACATTTGGTAAGTCTGTGTATTAACAGGTTTGCGGATGGAAATCCTGTCGTGAAAACTGAGCCAAAGCAATTGTAACAGTGTCCAACTCGCTCAGTGAAGATAAATGTTTTACAACGATTTATGAACAAGCTTTCACGTGTCTTAAAAAAGGCAACAAACAAGTAGCTAACGAGACTACTAAACGTCACCACTAGCCGTGTTGTTTGTACTCGCGCTCATGTGTAGTTTGTTTGTTGCCTAGCGTTAGCGTTTTACTTCTGGCGATTGCATTCGCGCTTCAAAAATAATAAAAAATGGGTTTGCCACAGGGCTCATTTTCTGCAATAATCCAAAATCCAATGGAAAAATCCCATTGGCTTCTTGTAGAGGGAACCACTTTTTAGGAACTTCCTGTTCCTATAAAAAGATGTCACCCCTGCAGCACTCTACGTCTGGTCCTGTTCGGACATATTACGTATGTTATAATGTTAGGATGGGTTAGGGTAGTTATGTTATGTTACAATACACTAGGTGAGGTTAGGTCACATTACGTTACATTTCAATGTATTACCTCGGCTAAGGAGGCCATGTTTTCGGTTCGGTTTGCTGGTTTGTCAGCAGGATTGCGGAACAACTACTGGTGGACGGGTGTAGCACGGGGCAAAGGAAGAACCCGTTACATTTTGGAGGAGATCCGAATCACAGGGCAGATACACACATTATTGTTCAACGGTTCAAAACAGCTTTGGCGGAGGTCTGTGCTCTCTGAGTGCACTTACTCCGAGTGTTATCACAGTATGTTAGTTTAGGTCAAGGTTTAGATCAAGTAATGTTACTTTACTGTAGTAGCATTATAATGTTATGTTATAATATGTTCAGTTTACATTACGGAATCTCAGGTTTGTTATGTTGAGTTGTGTTAGTTTTAGGTTATGTTATGCGCAGGGTTAGTAAAAACAATAAATCTATTTTGGCTGGTAATTCAGCCAAGTCAGTTTTTTCCCAAATGAAGCAATGGCATTATGAGCTCCATCATCCATCCCTGCTAATCATTTCTGTCTCATAAATGGTGAATTGAATTAAGGGTGGGTGAATAAAAAGTGGAAAAAGGATAGAAACTGCTACACAATGACAAACAACCTCCAGCAGCCTAACCAGATTAATTCATCTAGTCGTTTTCACGTCAGTTCTATTTCTGACATGCTTTGGGTGTTATTTGTGTTTGTTTATCAGTCTGTCTGAGGGGAAGAGGTATTCCAGACCAGACTAAACTATATTACTACAGATTCCGGAGATTTTTTTATTTTTTTTTGGTGGGGGGGGGTTCTTTCAGTTTAAAATACTTGAAATGAAAAACGAGCAGAGGCCATACATTCCAACCCAATCTAAAAGGTGTAAAACACTTCCAGATGGCTGCAGGAAATTATTGAAGCGTTTGCATATCACCGCATTTTAGCCTTTCCCCGAACCATACCAGTTGGCCCCAAACGTGTTTTAACTCGTTTTCACCGGGGAAAACAGTGTCAATCCTGTAACTTTAATCTGCAAATACTCCAGGCCATGCCTATGTGTAACCATTTTGAGGGCAGGAAACACCATTTAACCACCGGTGCCCTCCAGCCCCATCCACCACCACCCAAAAAAAAAAAAAAAAAAAAGGTATGTTTCTATTTAAGGAGCCTCGTTTAGAGACCTCTGGCAGCCAGAGGGGCAAAGTGTGGGGCTCCACACTGGGCCTATTGTTTCATAAGTCCCATATGTGAATACCTCTGCTGGACCAACCCCTCCATTAAAACAACAGAGCCACTGCTGCTCTGCTCAACATCCCCTCTCACTGCTGCTGCACAGCAGCCTCCAGCCTCTCGCTCAAGACCAACTGAGAGCCGCCGAACATCCACCGGGTTAAATCTGCTGAGTGCTGCGAGACGATATTTAACGTCGCTCCATGAAAAGTAGAAATCAGTGAGCATTATTTCATTTTGACAGTGTTGCCTGTGTACAGCGCATGTTTTTGGGGCGTACATAAGTGGAGCAAATCAGGTTTCTCATTGCAATCAACTTGTTGCAACACAAATGTACCAGTGTGGTCCCCTGCCTTATTCTGTTTTACTTCTAGAACTCTTGAAACCAGAGTTTTTCAGAAAATCTTCTTTCGTTTTGAAGAAAAAGTTGGACCTAAAAGGCTGAATTTGAGGCTAAATCACTTATTAAGACATTTAAATGGTCTGTTGCAGCGCATATATTTTTACAACAAATTAATACAATGAAACAGACAATTTAATACACAGGTTGCTTTTTATTAAGTTTTATATTCACCAAATTTTACTATGGTGCACATTTTACACTGGCAATAGTTGCTAGTTGTACGCTATCATGTCAGAGGAGCAACATGTCACCAAAACTATCCAACCAGCCACGCACTTCTGATACAAAATACATCAATAAGTTCACAGTATTGGGCTGCGTAATTCTTGGGGCGTATTTAACCATTTATGCCCTGTGAACTAGATTTAGAACTCCCATTATATTAATACAAAATTAATTAATATGAGTATAAAATCTTTAACTTTATTGAAACATACAAACAAGCAGCAGCAAATATAAAATGGATAGAAACAATGATATATCTGCTATTAAAATTTTCCTTTTATATATAAAAATACATATCAATAGATCATTCTTATAAATTGCAACCCCCTATGCATACCAAGCGATCCCAAGGTTAAGAAACTCTGGGTTATCAGCTGATCTGAGAACAACTATTAACAGTGACAAAACTCCAAAGTGTTTTAGAAATAGTTTAGTGGTGTTTTTACAGGTCAAGTAGTGAACATGGAGGCCTCTCAGCAGCTGGATGGTTTAAGACGGTGTAAACAGCTCTGCTGTCGGCCTCTATGTCCACCATCAAAGCTCCACTGGTGTCTGCAAAAACAGGAAGGGATTCGTTAGCCTCTGGTGTCAAACAGAACCGTCACAGGAACATTTCAGACTTCTACTGATGGAGTTTTTTATCCCTTCTACTTCAACGGGTGGTTTACATTTACAGTTTCACGGTCTCTAGGAGCTGGAAGTCTACTCAAAATCCAATAAAAGAAAAATATTTTCAGGTCTGTGAGAAATAGCTCTCCATACATAAAACTGTCATTTATGTAAATGATCTAAAAGCTAAATATAGTTGGACTAGAGCAAATCTGTGGGTCAGGACCAAAAATCCATCACAGAGTTTCCCTGTTGGGTTCTCATAACAGAAATAGACACTTGTTGCCATAAGTCATCGAATGTTACACTTGGATTACAAGTTACACTTTTTTAACATAACTCAAAGAAAAGAAGAACATATTTCACAAAACTTACTGGCCAAGAGTCCAGGAAAACGAGCGAGCTCGTTAGGAAACCATGCTGAGCTTGCTGAACTGTGAGCTGAAAAAAAAAACAGAGAAGAAGATGTCAATGTTTTCAGAATGAAGTGCACACTCTGCGTCTAATTATCTGGTAGTTATTTGATATTTAACAAGATTAACACAGATTCAGGTTCAGTGGATTTACCTCAGGCGGCTAGCTGCTCCTCCGTCTTTCTTCCACCATTCTTCTGATCAAAATCCATTCTGATTGGCTGGTGATTAACACTTGTTTGTGTTAATAGTCAGTATTAGAAATGTGATCAGATTACCGGTGCGATTTGTTAGTTAGAGCTGAGAACGGGAAATATAAATCAGCTCCTCCTTTAGATAAAAATAATAGTTTGTTAGTCGTGAACATGAGTAACCGCCTATATAAAGACACCTTTGAAGAAGTGATGAATAAAGGAAAAAATAGAAACAAGAATTTTCTTTCATTTCATGCTAATTTCGCCAATGACATGACCCAGAATTTAGCAATCCTTCCAGTAGCTTAATTGCTACGGGCATGCATGATTAACTTCTTGTGTAATTAAATGAGGCTCAATCTAGTTCTCGTAGTGATTCCCATAAACAACATGTAGACTGTGCCACTTGAGACACAGTAACAACTTCATTTGAATTTCCTTTTACAGCTGAATGCTGTGCACAAAGTTACAACCATTAGAAATGAGGCAGGCAATTATTTTAACTAAAGGACACACAGCTGCTCGGGGGCTGCAACACGGACGCTTATTTAAGCATCTAATTACAATCAGTGGATTCCATTTATTTTAGCTAAACAATCTAGATCACACATGCAGTAAAATACAGCCTGCTGGTTCTCTATTACAGATGCCGCCTATGTTGTAACCTTATGTTGTTCATGTTATTTATTTCAATTCAGTGCTTGATGGCTGATTTTTGGATTCAACTAATGACTACTCTGCAAAACAACTCCATACATTGCAGCAGGAAACAACCACAAAAAGCTTTTTCCCACTCATTCTTTTAAAGGCACAATGAGTAGGATTTGTTTGTAAAGACAACATTCAAAGTCATCCCTTCCTCTGCAGCTCAACAAGGGTTAAGTTGCTCGTCGACCTCAGATTCACTCACGTTTTGGAACAAGCTTTGCACATTTCACATCACTACATTTGCGTTTATTTGGCAGTGTGTTACGATCTGGCACCTGGTCGCTACGTTTCTATATGGGTTGAAGCCCAGAAATGTCCAGAACACAGCAAAATAAGAAAATACACACTCCTAGTGGGTCATAAGTGATGATTGAGAGAGATCAATTTGTATGTGTCTATACATTGTTTTTTAGGAACATCCTACTCATTGTGCCTTTAACCGTTCAGTAAGGGTTTATGCAAATAAAAATGAATCTAAACATTTTACCATTGAAACATTGAAAGATACAGAAAAGAAAATGTGAAAATAAATGTGGAGAACAATACTGAAGACATGACCTCAGTGTCTGAAGCCACGATCAAGTGAAGTCATTTCTATATTCCAAAATCGCAAATTTGCCTCAAGGCCTTTGCAATGTTTACAGCACATGACACCCTCTGTTCTTAGACCCTCAGTTTGGATAAGTTAGATCTCCTTCCCAAAAAAATACCATAACTGTGAAAAAGGGGAAGAAACCCCAAGTTCTTCTTGACCGTGTACATCAGGAAACAACAGAACAAAACACAGAACTCTGCCAAATGTTTGGAACAGTCGCTCTGCATTGGAAGCGCGTTTGAAAAATGACTTTACCGCAGAGGCAGATTTTTTTTTCAATTGTTTTAAAAACTATTACTTTTAGGACTCACATCGGCAGTGTGCGAATTATCAAAATAGGTGGTTTAGTTTTAGAAAACGTAACTTCATGAGCATACTGATGATCGTTTAGTGAGAATAGCAGTGAGCATTGTTCTAGGCCAGTATATGAGCTCACTTGGCAGCTTCAACACACTTTGCCGCTGCTTTTACGCCGCCACCTGCTGAGCCGTTGCCATGGTAACAATTGAGTAAATACCACACTGGCACCTATAGCAGCAAGACCCATAAATCCTGTTTCAAACATATCTCTCTCTCTCTCTCTCTCTCTCTCTCTCTCTCTCTCTCTCTCTCTCTCTCTCTCTCTCTCAAAAAGAGCTCATCTCTGCATGTCTACTGTTGTTGAGCACAGACAGGAAGCGTCAGCGCGGCGCGATCAAACTCACCTGTAAATGAGGAAACTGGAGATTCCAAAGATGATGAGCGCTAAGCCGGATCCCACAGCTACAATACCCAAAACTGGCAGATGACCTGGAAAAACAGGAGCAGAAGGATTCCACACTCAGTTGTCTCTCACATGTTTAACAGATGTCCACATTCACATCTTTAAAAAGTGAAAAAAAAAAAAGGAGCGCTGTGCTGTTAAAGACACAGCTGTGACTTCCTGAAGTACAGCTGCAGCGCTTTAGCAATCTGTCAACCACAAAAACCAACAACATATATTTAAAGCCGTAATGGAGACTAATTATACCACCTGCTGTAAATCACAAGCTATGATACTCATCATTAGAGAAATGTCATTTCTTACACTTATCAACACCGGAGGATGTTTCACTTCACGGCATTCATAAAAACAGTGAACTGAAGATCCGTAACAAGCAGTTAAAGTCTGTATGATTCAGCCGGTTCACTATGAGCAGATTTAAGGTTGTGTTCACGATGTGTCGCTGTGTAAAATCTATAGCTTTTTGGAAATAACATAGAAAGCATATCATTTTCACAGATGACGATATGCAGCCATCATGGCTAATAAATGTCTATTGTGTTTGTGTTCTCTTTCCTACAAATACATTGTAATCGCAACCACTAAAGGTAGTTCAACATTTTTGGAATATACTTGTTTGTTTATTCCAAGATTGAGATGAGAAGATTGACATTAATTGTAGTATTTACACAGCTGGACACCCATTTTAGACCCCTCTCCTAAAAGAAAAATGCATACTCAAATACTTTTTAAGAGGAAATGTATTTTCTCCTGGATTACGGTCGCTGTTTTGAATACATGGTAAACGTGTTAAAAAAAATGTAACAAAAAGAATTACTAAATTACTTGTATAGGTTTAATCAAAGATCATGGTTCATTGTTTGGTTTTAAATAAGTATGTTTGTTACATTATATAAGTTACGGTTGTAAATGAAAATAAATCAAAGTTGACTTTTGATTTCACACGGGACCCAAATAGCGGTCTCCTGGGTAAAAGTCCTGCGTATGTTTGAGTCACCACCCCTCCTCCATGCGTGGACTTCTGCAGAGCATGATTACAAACCTATTTTCAATATGTTAAAAACAAACGTAATCCGGAAGAAAATGTTTCCCTCAAAACGTCATTAACAATGCAGTTTCTTTGTTAGAGAACATAAAGTTTTAGGAGACCAGGCTGAGCCAGGAAACGTTCAGCCGAGCTTAGCAAAACAACTACAGCACACTGGCCTTCACTACACTCTGTGGATGAGACACTGCTGCCATTGTGCTTTGTGTGTCCGTAGTATATGTTGTTAATCATTAATATGTTTCCTTCACATTCCACAACACTCATTGTCATCGGTGGTGAAAGCGACACTGGAGAAGGCGACATCCAGGCTCTCAACTCTGCAGATTATTTGAGTCTGATTTATGGCTTCTCCGCTCAGTATCCCTCCTTCATGTCAAAATACATTTATAATTGCAGTGGTGTTCCTCCTCAGTTTATCATCTGTGACATTTCCCTCTGAAACTGTCACTCTGTTCAAGCAACAAAGACAACTTCCAGCAATTATCTTTCACACGGCTTGTTGCTCCAGCAAATATTACACTTCTACATTTGCTCTTTCACTTCATTGAGGGAGAGTTGGGATGAAATTGAAGAGAAACAACACATTCATCATCACAGCATCAATGAAAATATCCCAGTCCCTGTAGAGATGACAGCGATAATATAAACAAAGCATTAGTGCACTGTAATATCCATCTGATGAGCGATTCAATCTCACTCTAACTCAACAGAAAAAAAATATAACTTCCTTGTCATAACTCTTTTCGTGCAATTTCCTGAAATCAGTGTGTCCATTAGTCAACCTTATGTAGCTTGTTACAAGAGAATATTTCACCTCAGACACAGGTATAATCATCTGCAAGCAGATTTAACTGTTGACATACCATCATTGCAGGAGGGGTCGTCTGTGGAAAACACACAGGGGGGGTTATCCAGCGGTGGGCCCCCGTTGGGCCAGTGGATCTTCTCTGTCTGGGACCAAATGATGTCTTTGGTGGTTCCATTGTAGTACGCAACCAGCTGCAAACACAGAGGGGAATGCCAATTTAAATCGGTGAAAATAAAATACGTTGAGCCTGTTATAACAATATTGATGACGTTGTTTTTCATTGGCTGTGCAAGAGAGCGCAGATGTTACCTCCAGGCTAGCCGCTGTTTCAAAAGCTAGTTTTAATTAGCTCTTTTTCATGGAGGGTTTCTGTCATTGGTCTGAAAAATGTAAATGTTTTCCTGGTTCTATATTCTAGCATTTACTACAGCAATCACTATTATAATTTGAACCTGTGATTTGACAAAGTTAAAGTTATTCATATTTTAGCGAACAAAAAAAAAACACCCAGGGATGGCAACGTTGGTTGGTCAGTGAATTTGTTTAGTGTAAACTAGGAAATGTTAGCATGCTAAAACACTAGACTAAGATGGTACAAATTGTGAACCACAGCATTTTACAGCAGCATCGTCATTGTGAGAATGTTAGTTAGCATGCTGATGTTAGCATTTAGCTCAAAGCATTGCTGTGCCTCGAGCCTCACAGAGCTGCTAGCATGGCTGTAGACTGTTATGCTAAGTTCCTTTCAAGTAACAGGCCACAAGTCATTTTTTAATGGAAGCTGGTGACGCACAAACTGACGCCTGACCTTTGTCTCTGCGTGACGCATTGTAAATCAAAGTTGAGCTGACTTCAACTTTTCTCAGCACACAAGATTGGTGAAGCGTCAACCAATCTTATGGTTTTTGTTTCACCATTTTCGGTCCCCTTCTCTCTCCCCATTACTCCTGCTCCGCTTCCATGTAACTTGACCAACATCCTATATAGCGTCTAACATGTGAGCTTCTGTTTGGTGGTACAGCCTCAGGAGCGGCATCTGTTGTCCTGCTGTGAAACACGACTCCTGAGTTTCTAACTAGCCCGGAGGAGCTTTTATGTTTTCCACCCAGGCTCCCAGCGTGTTGCGTCGCCTCTGCTAAGACCCTTAAAGGCAGTCGACCCGGCGTAGGGTCATCAAAACAATGCAGAATGTCACGGGCGAAGGGGCGAAGTGGGAGCGCCGTCTGAAATAGTAGCAGTATCTCAGTTCAGAAGCCTAGTGCTTACTGCATTGCACTCCTCCGACAATTCACTTCATGCTTGTGTTCACTTTTAAACCCACTAATGCCTGCAAGTCTGCCAGCTACGCTATATACTGTAATATACACTATGTGGTCTAAGGCTCATGGATACCCTCACACTACGGGGCCTGGCTTTAAACATGGGGGCATCGTTATGTTGGAACAGGAATGTGCACACTGTTACCTAAAACACCATTATATGCTGTGACATTAACGGGGAACTCCACCAGTTGTACACACCGGTTGTTTACAGGTCTTGGAGACTACCAAGTTGTCAAAAAAAGCTTTTTGTCTCAAGTGATGTCGCTTGAGTTAGTGTCATTTGGGGCTGAAGACTTCAAGTGAGAAAATGAAAATGAATCTGGGGGTTCGGAGTTAGGAAGAGGTGAGCGCAGCAGACCTCTGTAGGCCGCTCCTCGTCTCTTCTTGATGCGAGCAGTTCAGGGTTACATTACTACGAGCATAACACAGCCGGATTGAACTGTCAACGTTTGTGTTGTATTGTGGGTAATGTATGCGCCAGGTTTTGTCAAGTCGTGCGTGGAATTAAAAAGGTGCTGCATTGATTTTAACGGTTCATTGGGAGCCTGACAATGATACAGGAGTGCAATGTGCAATCTCTAGAGAACTCACAGAGGAATTTGGACATATAGTGTATTTGCCTATTTCCTTGTCCTCACAGAACTAAGTTTTGTAAACTGAGTTTACAGTAAGAGCATGTAACTATGTGTACAGATGTTTAAAACACCTGTTTATCCACTGTGGATCAAAACCACATGTGAGTAATATTTTCTTCTGGTAAAGTCAGAGTCATGTTCACAGACTTATTTCAATTTCAGTTGTTTATTATGCCAATAGCATAGCATGTCAATCAAATGTAAGCGTATGTAAGATATACATCTTGTATTTTTTCCCTAATTGTTAACATACAGCATAGTCATGAATTTGACAGATTATTGAAAATTAACTTTGATAAAAACATTAAGATGACAAACAATACAAAAAATCAGTAATCAGTAATCCATCAAAACAATCTGAGTCATTTTGATTCTGATATTATTATTATTAGTATTATATTGAGCATTCTGAGATTCTGAAAGTTGAAACTGACCGGTGATGTTTTCAGAAAGGCGGCTGGCTACTCGGGTCAACCGGCCACATGAATGGACCAATTAAAAGCCGAGGATAAATTAGACCACGCGGTCACGCTGACAGCCTCTGAGGACCGCTATGAAATTCTAACTGAAGTCTACAGCTAACCCACTTCTTCTCCCCTCAGAGGAAAAAAAACACACACACACTGGTGCAGTTCACAACACTGTTTGCAGAGCGCGACATACACAAATATTTTCATTGGACTGTGGGGGAAATTTGAGGTTTTATGCATCTTATCATTAGAGAAGTCCGGACCAACAGAATATATCCCAGATAGTAATATACATAGGCTTTCATTGCTTCAAAGACAAGCGATGGCTGAGGTTTGGAACTACGCATATCACGCTGAAAACATTTAGAATTTAAAATTAGTAATAAGACACACATGAAGTGAATTAGCCCTCATTGATTTATGTTCATATCTTGATAAATACTGTGAGTACATATGTAAGCGCTAAAGTAATTATTGTCACTAAAATGATTATAATTCAACCGCAGTTCTTTTTTGGTATCAACCGAAATGTGTTTGCACCATTGAGTATTGAAAACTGTCAAGTACCAAAAGCTGGTGAATTGAATGTCCTTCAAAATTTGTAGTCTTGTTACTAGTTGTAGACTATTTCATTTAGGGAGAGCTCATGTATGACTGCTTGTGCTTATTCTGCATTCAACAAACGAAAAAGCAAAAAGCTTGTTTTTGGGGGTGTTTTATGCCATAATAAACAACTGTACAGAGATGACAAGATATGTGCGGAGAGAGAGAGATGGGAAATGACATGAAACAAATGTCCCCGACCAGACGCCAACCAGGTATGTTGGGATTCATGGTTGGCGCCTTGAACCCACAGCCCCCCAAATAAGGGTTTTGCAGAAAAATATGTTCATGTTTCTGAAAAAACGGTATCATAAAAGTGGTGTTGGTAGTGAGGCTTCGCTACCTTGTATCAGCACTAGTATTGAAGAAAAAGGACATCACGGTAGTAACTAACCAAGAATAACATGACATATAAGAAGAAGGTCGACTGAGTCCTTCCTCATTTGCTTATCAGCCCAGTCCATGCCCAACTGCTGCAGCTCTCCGTGACAATCGCTGTGCCCCTGGGTGCATTGTTCCACTTTCAGTCATTTCAGTCCAAATACAGGTTTGATAGAAAACACATGCAAATTGTACATACTTTTCTATTAAAACCCCATCATCCTCCTGCAAAATGTCTAACATTTTGTCAACGAATATTCTTGCACTCAAAATGAAGTCCATTAAAGTGTTTGCAGAGATTCAGATCCATTCGGCTGTGTTCTCGGGTCTTTACCTTCATTCAACTTCAGCTAATATTAGCGTTTAACTCATTGACTTCCGTACTTTAATTTTATACACAAATATTTCACACCCCAGAAGAAAATTACAATCTATAAACAATACATTGGATCTATAAAAGAATAGTCCACATCCATAATGTCAGTTCAATCATCTACTAACCCCCATATCAAACTCTGCTGTAGATCACAAACACGTTAAACACGACGTAAACTATCTACGGTAACAGTGAAAGCGTGACTCACCCCGTACTCTCCTGTCTCCTGGTTGGTCATCGCCCACAGGTTGACGTCTATGTCCCTGGCATTTTTGTTGTCTGTGGTAACAAGTCCCGTCACTCCTAAAAACACAAACAATATCTACATTCAGGGTCTGATTCAACATCATCTACAGTATGGTCCTCATTGCATCTGCTCCAATTCAAATGTGCATGATTCACTGTGCCCACTGAGGGCTTTTTCTGTCCTCAAGTGATTACGGCATACACTTCGATTCATCGTCAACCCTTTTCAGCGCAGTGCTTTTGGTATACTGATTTTGACATTTAGTTTAAGATGATTCTGCAGCTTCACTTTATCACTTTTTTGCTGTGTATCTTGTTGTCTCTTAACTACTCATCACTGCAGAAAAACGATTGGAAAAGAGTTGTAATGTGACCTCTAAGTGGAAAGAAAATGCATGTGCTGAGCCAGTATTGGATGAAAAAGCGTTTCCCTCTGTAAGCCCAGTAAACATTGTCAAAACATCCACACAACTTTCCATAATTATTTTCAACATTGGCCCTATTTTCCTTGTTTTTTTTCCCCCCATCCTGCTGAGCAAAACAACCCTCATCAACCCTTTTAATCTGAAGCAACAACATCCCATTGTTCTGCTTCTTCCAAAATGATGTGAGCGCAGATCATCTGGCAGCCAACAAAGTAAACAAGGAAGTGTGTGAGCACCCGCATCAAGCATCAAATGGACGACTAACAGGAGTGCTTTGTGATAACTGTTCAATAACACTACCATTATTGTGTTGAAGGGTTATGTTTTAATCACATTTTGGGTTCAATGGTGCTTTCCAATAACAACCAGCTGGGCCGGTCAATTGGACTCACTGCATGCTTATTGGAGAGAACCTTTCCCTGTTATCTGAGAGGCCGCCATGGCTTTATGCAGAATTATCCCTGCATTTACATATTTATAAGTAAACATTTTGCATGAAGTCACAAGTATATTTATGTGGAATCAGCTCGGCACACACACACATACATGTATCTTCTAAAACCCACTCTCATGTATGAAGCAGCTCTTACACGTGAAACCACATTTGCTCACCCCAGAATTGGCGGTTCTGCATCCTCGTCGTGATGTTGATGCCGTCGTTCTGGGCTCCACCCTCCGCCAGCGTCTCCTCCAAGGCCATCGCGTACAGCACGAAACCATCATAGAAGCTGCCGGCGATGTAGTCCATCTGTGAGGAGAGAGGCGTCGTTTTGAACAACAGGGAAACAAAGGGATTTTTTTTTAATACACAAGGTTCTGATTAAGTGATAAAAAAAAATACATTCAGCCAATATACAAGAGCCTGCTTCTGTGAAATACTGTGATTTTGGCAGGTGAAAGTGCCAAATACCAACAAACACAATAAATGATGATTAATTGAAAATGTATAGTATATTGTGCTTTTGTGAAACGTCCATACTTAAAAGCTGAGATGAAAGCAGTAATAAAAAGAAAGGTATTAATAGCTAACATCATTGTCAACATCATTAACTGCTGCCAATTATACAGCACAGAGGAGATTTTTCTCTTTCTCTTTTTTTAGCTTATAAAAGATTAAAGAGGTTGCGGTGCTGCTGTGAAAGCATGCGGTTTTCAAAGACTGGAACCCACCAACGATGGTTCCAAATGCACACCGAAATCCCTCTGAGCTCTGGCGTGGAGTTTCCTCTGGAAGTCCCTGTACTCCGGATTGTCAGGAGGCCGGTACGTTATGACGAAAACAGACTGGAGGAGACACAGATCAAGAGTTTGGATGGAGAAATACAATATTCAGACAAACTTTTCAGTCCAAACATTTGCCTCAAGTGGCCTTTGAAATGTGTCGATATACATGCTGCTATCACAAGAACAAGTTTTAGACATTTCTAGGAAATCGTCTGGCTTTGCTCTTAACAGGAAGAGCTAGATTGTTTTTCATGTCTCAGCAGTCATTGGAAACCACCACAAACTTCCACAAGCAATTAACACTCTGAGGAAAACATATTGCCATAATGAGCCCTATTATGGTTCGCAGACATATGAACAACTTGTGCGATCAGGAAAAGATGGCAGCCAAAGTTTTGTCCTGCAGCCGAGGTTAGGAGCAGTTCATATTGACAGATAGCACTGTATTTGACGCTAAAGCTGTTTTATTCCTAATGGTTTCAACTTGTCATGAAATGTGTCTCCAATCTTAAAATTGCTTTCTTCTTGACATAAATTCAATCTTTGTGAACAGGCATAAGTATCATGGCACAAACTGCAATATCTTGAATGTGTGGAGGCTGATTAAAGTAGCTGTCTGATTATTTTGTATCTATAAGATATGAAAAATAACGTTTTATCCTGGGTGCTGTATTCCAATGTTTTTCTGTCGGTCGAGTATTGCAACACAGTCGTCAGGAAAAATGTTAGCATTCATTATTATACTATAATGTTTCTGAAAACCGAGAGATATGTTGAATGTCAACTTTCTGAACTTAAATTATTCATATCAGCATCTTGTTTGAGCAACAGAAACGTACAATGCCACGTGGTTGTCAAGGTTGTGAAAAGATCGGTGAAGTTTAGGCAACAAAACTGGTTAAAGTTTGAAAAAAAGTCATGGTTTGTGATAAAATAATGACAAAGCAACTATAAAATAAAAGTGTCCATCGTTACATCATTGCTTTCACATGCTTCAACTGAACAAATTGAATTACTTTTTTTTACTTTTGCGGTGCTGTTCACTAATAACGTATTTCAGAGGGACAAATATTAAGACTAAGAGGGTTCTCCAAGTGTGCCGATAAAAAGGTGGAGGAGATGTGTGAGGAGTTATGTATTAACACTAAGCCCCCTTTAAGTCCTGCAAATGGAATGCAAAGCTAGACATTCATTTTCCTAATTGTTCTTTAATTATTCTAAGTTAATGTTAACTGTATTTTAATGTGTTTTAAGCAAACATATGCTGAGTCCATCATGTCAGAAATGGCCATTATTAATTTGATATTATGCAAGATTTATATTCATAAGGCCGCTCTCCGTCAAAACTTTGTGAACACTAAACTAAAGGGAATTAAGAGAAGCCAGTGTGACATTTAGGGAGATGAATTAGACGAGCAACACATCTGTGCCCACTCTGTTCCACTCTGTCTCAGTGCGCTAATTTGTAAGGCTGAACGGCTTCCTGTGAAAACACATCCCCCCATTCATTAAAGTCAAGAGAGAATTTTAAGCCTTATTATGGTCGAAAGGATTGAGGGGGTCTTTTTCCCTTTGGGAGACTCAATTTGCACACCCAATGGCATAAATGATGAAGCCTCCTAAGATAATCAGTTAGAGTGCATATACAAGGGGCATTACCATAAAAGCATCCCATGATTTAGATTAGTTTTAAGACACTTCTTGGGACATATGATATTTAATCAGAAACAATGGCTCCTGAAAGTATTTCAACCGATTGTCAGCTGGGTTTGAGGACTTCATTCTGTGTTATTCAGTAAGTAGGACCTGAAGAAGATGATGTGGACCAGAGGGAAAACAAACAGAAACAGAGAATAAAATATGCGTTGTCAGAGACATCCAATTCTCATGCCAAATAGTGGTTTTGGTCTTGTATTATTTCCTGCCTCCAATTACAAAGCGGGTGAAGCTATGACAGTCCACATTCAATAAATCTGCAAAGAATGTGAAGACGGTCTCAATTGTATCCACAGATGCATGGCTGCTGCTACGTGCTGCTCTATGCGTGCCGATGTGCATGCATGTGTTTGGGTGTTCTGTGGTCACTGTACCTTAAAGACCTTGATGGGATCGGCCCAGTCAGCGTCGGAGTTCTGCCACGGTTTGCGATCCGCCAAGCTCTCCGCAAACACGTCCAGATAGAAAATGGCGTAGTTCTCCGGGTCCTGGATCTCCCTCTGAAACAGCTTCATGATGTTCAGGAAAGTGTCCAGGGGCCCGCAGATGTATACGACTGCAGACAGAACAACAAAAACACATTGGTTATCTTGAGCACTCACTTCTTTTTCATGAAACACGGCCTTTGGATTTCAATTGTGATTTTTCTTCAATCTTGTGCATTACAATAGATTGTTTGTAGTCATCGAGTCCATTTGTTTCGGAAACAAAACTTTGAGGTCTCAATGCTCGATAAGACGGAGATTGTGCAGTGTAACAAGTGAAAGTGTTGGTGGACAAATTTCACTTGCTCTCCATGCAAAGTTGAAGACCACATCTCCACCACAGGGCTCAACACACTGTTCTGATTTTTGTCTCCATCTGAATTTGTTTGTCCACCTGTTTATTTTTTGGTTTCAACAGTGAGTCATATTTGATTATTTTCACTGAAAACAAGCGGTAAGCATACATGAATAAATGCCAGATGTAAGGCCGTGCAGACACCGATCAGCATCTGCATGACAGGCAAAAACAAGACGGACATAATAACTGAGGCTGAGGAGCAGGAGCTGGGCTGATGGCTTGGACATCCACTAGTCCGGCGACTGAAAGGTCCACTGGAGCAGTGGGAGGAGCCTGTAGCAGGTGGGGAGAGTTTTACTAGCCTCCTTGCTAGTAGATACACTCCTTGCTTTGTTGATGTTTTGCCCCAAATCCCCAAATTTCCTTTCAGCTGGCTCTGCGTGTGTCGATGTTCTGAACCTCAGCTGTGACCTGTGCTGAGTTTCAAAACATCCACGGCGAGCTGGGAGGAGATTTGGGGAAAGATCGGTCCCTTCTTTTAGTTCAAATATTGTAATGTTGTGTTCAGTGCAGAGCGCTGTAAGGCATTCAGACCTGCACATTTACTGTGGCTGGACTTGCCTCTTTGTGTTTCAGTTTGATTGCTACAATTCTAACCAATAATGGCTGTTTAAACCAGAGCTGAGTGACATATTTTCCACCATTTTTTGTAGTTACAAGTCCTGAAATCAACAGCATACCATGAGTGGTGGATAATACACTTGAATAGAGAAATAACGTTTTCAGCCAGACATTTCAGTCCAAATATTTGCCTCAAGTCACCTTTGATTCTGTCGATTCTGCTATCGCAAAAACTAATTTTAACATTTCTAAGGAGTCCTCTACATATATTTCAATTATTGCAGTGTCGGATTCAAATAGAATAGGTCTGACACAACCTTCACCATCATATGCAAAAATAAAAACACGAACAAAATCAAATCTCTGAAAGGCAGCAAAGAAGCCAAAAATCCAGAAATCCTTCAAAGACGAGGGTGAATGTTGGTTCAGAGAACTCCTCACAGTAGAAACAGCCAAAGGAAGGAAAGGGATTCAACAACACTGCAACAGCATCATTCAGCAAATGCCAAAAAACAACACGTTTAGGTTAGAGTGACACTACTAGCGGCCGTAGGAGTTATGACTCCATTATTGTGACGTTATTATAGAGCAACAAAGTCTTCAGAGGGAGAAGGTCGGGATGGATCGATGGGTGAAAACGTTGGACCTTTAACACGGGCACCGCCGTTCGTTTCCTCTTTCCAACTGACACTATTGCTTTGACAATCATGTTGCCTGATCATAACCAATTCATGATTATTGCAACCATGATAACAGATGTCCTATAACCTCAACAAAGTTCAACCATAGAGGTGTAAAATCAGAAAACAGTGAAAACGAAACGTCATTGGTTTAGGAGGACTTGTTGATTCAGTTGTAGTTTTTTGGTTCTACTGCCGATAGGAGCAATGGGAAAACAACTCTTATAAATATTTATAATAATAATTTATACACAATAATATGTATAAATATTTCTTTAAATACTACAAAATCCTTTATTTTTTGATTCAACGAAAGAAGCCAAAGTTCTCAAATGTAAAAGCAGCCAGACAAGAACTTCATCTACATAAAAAAGAATCAAACAGTTTAGACCCTATTTTTGTCAACTTTAATTGACATGTTTGGATTCTTGGTGCAACAGACACATTTCAGTGAGCACCAAAAAAAGCATTGAGTGTCAGTACCCACGCCAACTCAAAGATGAAGAGAAAGCTCGATATTTTAGCTATAAGCTCAGCGGGCAGGCAGACACTGTCTTGCTCAAAGACACCGCAACAACACTTCACTGTTTGCTGCTGTAGGAATCGAACTTGAGACCTCTGTTACAGCCTCTGACAGTGTCTCTACCCACTTCCTTCACCCTGCCACCTACACCCTCGAGCTGTTGAGTCATGAATAAGAAAACGTAGCATTATTTCCACTCGCAGCGTATGTCGGAGTGGCTGCTGCCAGCTGCTAAGCAGTCCTCCCAGTTAGCAGACATTTCCTCATGTGTTGTCGGCTACTGCTTAGAACCCAACTCTCATGTATTCCTACATGGTTCACCATGCCAAGGAGTCCTGCTGTCTCCTGGACCGCTCCCAAAATAAATGTGCTTGCACGGCCGGGGGGGAAAATGTCCTCCTGTGTCGTAGCAGTCGCACAGTATATGGACCTGCCGAGGCTTTCGCTTCACACAAAAGCACATTCAATTGTTTGGTACAAGTTGTTCCACTTCACAGACTCCGAGATGGTAATCAAACCCCTGCTCCTGATCTCCGCACTGCAGAAAACATCCTTCTTGCATAATTTAGCGTGTTATTAAGTCCCAAATTCATATTTTCATGAGCCATATTTGTTTGAAGAATATTACACAATCAAGGCTCATTTTTACCTCCACTAAAGAGGCAATGTTTTCAATACTGCTTGTTTCTGTCTGATATGGCAAGAAATCTCAGAAACTTGTTGACAGACGTCTCCGGTTGAGCCAAAGAACAAGTGCTTTGTATTTTTATTCAGGATTTTCTTTGAGAATTCTCTATTTTCTCATGATCTACAGCCCCTAAAAATAGGTGCATTCCGTACGTCAAGTGATTTCCGGTCTCGTTGATGTATATTTTGATGCATGACAGACACATCTTCTCTTATTAAAATAACCCTCACAATAACGCAGATATAGATTGAGGGATCTGTAGACTATGAGTGATTACTCATTGATAACAATGCAGTCCGCTATATTTCAAGATAATGACACTACAGAATTGTGCCAAAGAGAACAAATTGATAAAACATAAAGAATTATCTCACCTCATAAGGAAAATACCTCCTGACAGCTAAATAACAGACCATGTGACTTGTTTTTTGGGGGGTAACTGTAACGTGATAGTGGCATTGGGGCACTTTTACACTGCATTAATTAGCCTAGCGGCTTGCTTTGTCACAATGGTTAGCATTTTAACATTTTAAGAACACCTCAACACAATTCAGCAGCAGCACAAACTACATCCTCAATTATTGACCTGTTGATTACACACTTATCCAAACTCTTCAATTAAAAAAATGGAATTACTGAAGGGATTATTTTCTGATATTAGGCCACATCAGTGTGTATTATTGCTTACTTGTTCCCTCCTGTTTGAGGAAGTTAGGAAGAGTAAGTGCCTTGAAACCAGACAAAAAAAAAAAAGACAATTTAACAAGCAGAACTAAATAACGTTTGATTGTATAAACTTATGAAAACAGGCTGATTTGCATTGGAAACTGTAGATTTTTCCATTAAAGACTCATAAAGAAGAGTGAGATCATTTTCATGCGAGTGCACAAACAGGAAGCAAGCCAAATATTGCGCTCAACATGTTTTTACCACCTTCTCGACTGGATTGTGCTGATTTCAACATGACTTGTGTTGTTTGTCTTGTCTGAATCTTTTTCTTTAAAAAAAAGATTATCCTCAAGCTCTTTGTTTCTCCATGCTCTAATCTGTCTGGGGGGCTTTTACGACTCTGTTGTAAAGTAGAAGACTTAATGCTTTGCCTCTGAAGCCTTTGTCCGCATAGACAATTTGGCAAAAACCAAATATGTGAAAGCAACATCAAGATTATCTATCCGTCTGCTATTGTTGCATCCTGGCAGTGTTTTCACAGGAAACAGGATTCCTGTAATTACACAGAGGCAGTACCTGAGCTTCACTTTCACCTCTCACTGAGAGCTGCAACCCACCGCCATAGGTACCTGCTTTCATCTCATACTGTGTCTAGAGCTCGAAGAGAGGCTCCAACCCTATGGAATTTCACTTGTGATGCTCACTGCACAGAACCATTATAGAAATAAAAGAAATCAATAAACCTCAGAAACAATGTCCTTTATATCCGCAGAATACAGCTTTTGTAGGGACAAAAATCTCTTTGGTAAATAGCAGTTTCAATGAAGAGTGTAAACACTGGTCTCTGTCTCTAAGTGTTATGACATGAGATAATAATGAAATAGATTATCAGATCAGCAGAAAGGTTGCGATACAGAGTGAGGAAACTCTTCAGTCGTGTCTAAGATGGATTGTGACATCAACTTCCACAGTGACGTTCTGAAATGTTGACATTTTGGAGATTTTGAAAACAGCCGTATGAGTTTACCGCTGGATTAACTGGTTATGGGACCGCAGTGCACAAATTCACTGTTGGGCCCCTGTTGACCCCCAGTCAGCTACCATCCACTATGCCTTACAAGTATGGACCCTGTCGACGCAGGGTCAGGTCTATCTTAACACAAAACTCCCTCATCTACAGCATATGTCCATTGAACTAGTTATTGGTTGCAGTAACAGTCATTTTAGTGCAAAAACATCCCCGTTCTCAATCGACGGAATTTTCAATTCAGGAAATAAGTCATTTCAAGAGAGTTTTTTTTGTAAGTGGACTTACTTGTTAAACTATGTCAATTTCATTTCCATTGTCACATTGTCATGTTAGCACACTGCAGTTAGCCGGTACAGCCAGAGCTATTCCGCACTGATTTAGCGGCCTTGAACCTCAACAAGACAGGGCTACAAAATAACATTATGTACTAATGCAGGACTTGTCTTAGTTGATATTGTACAACGCTGGTGCTAAATTCCCTTCCAAACGTGCAATTAATCAAACTCCCACAAAACATTGACATGCAGAGGACCTGGGACGTTTTTTGGGGGGCCAGAAGGCAATGAGCTCACCTAATGTTTAATGTAAAATCAGCAGTAGCTACTTCCAGCTGTCAGAAGGAATAAAAAGAAGGCAGTGGAGGAGTAATGTCTCACATAAGGAAAAATACTCAAGTAAGGTTCCCAAAAACTTGAGTACTTGAATCCAACATCTGCATTTACCAGGCATTAAAATAAAGGAATTTGAGGAATTTAGAGGTGGTGGTGGTGGTGGTGGGAGGGGCTGCAGCAGCACGTAATTACTTGGTCAGCTGTCAAAGCTCCAATGATGTGTGGCTTCACATTATTAAGAGCCCCAGTTTTCCTTTCCCACCTCGGCTCAGCCTCTTGTCGTTTGAACCCAGCCGGGAGTCGGGTGACATTACAGAGGCGATAGCCCAGAGGTTATCTGCTGGGATAAAAGTGAGCTGACTGCCGAGCCAGGACAAGCCCTGACAAAACCATTAGCTTCCGTGACCTCCAGCTCACTGCGGTAGCTCCATAATTCACTTGGGAGTGGGGGGGCACCCTTCACCTCGCTGCACCGCCCTTTAATTACCTTTACGCTGTGTTTATTCCATTATTTGTTGACACCGTTACTGTAACAACAGATTAAGCTGTTTAAACAGTTCTGGTTTCACATTGCCAGAACTGGTTGGAAGCAGAATTTGCCCTGAGATGTTGAGCTGGTTCCAAATATGATTCCCTCCAAACATTCCCGGGAGTATTGGAAGATAAAACATTTTGCACACACACACACATGAACTTCAGCTGAATATCAGGATAAGCTATACACATTATTTCATTACACATATATCAAAATTGAGGGGAAAAAACATGATGTTTACATAATTGTGTGTAACAACAACAAAAACAATCTCAGAGAAGCTACTCTGAAACCATGGAGGATATTTTTCATTTAACTATTTCATTGATTCTTATCCTCAGTTTGGGGGATTTCCCAAAAACTCACTAAAATTAACAACGTTATCTTGTTTGCATAATCTGTATACGAACAGAAATTCAAAATGACTATTGCACTTTTAGGGCGAATTACATTCTGGGACTATCTCACAAATATATCTGTATGTAGCCAGATAAAGCTTTTTTTATTGTTGTTCATCAAGAAATAGTTCCAGCACATAACTTCCTCTGAAACAACAAAACAACAGTTTTACTTTTCTGTTCTTGTACAGGTCAAACAAGAAACAACATTAGTCAGCTTGTCAGGTGTTGGTTTATTTACTTTGAATGAAGCTGTTTTCCATGCCACCAGTCTTTATGCTAAGCTAAGCTAAGCTACTCGCTTCCTGCCTCAGCTCAATACTTGAAGTACTATGGAGTGCTGCAGGAAGGTGTCATTAATCAAGGAGATGAGTTAGCATTGATTTTCTTGGCGAGACCCGCCCTGCGTAGCATTCAAGTGCTAGTATTGGCCAGGCCTCCATGCTCGCCAAGTTAGCAGTAACCTGCTAATTTGCAGTAATTTGTTGATGTTCTATGCCCTGACCATTGGGCTATCCTGATCCTAACCAATAGAGGACCATACCTAATCCAATGAGGGAGGGCCTTGATTCATAATTACACATACTTAATGCACAGGCATAAGAGTAAATGATAGCATTCACAACAGAAACTGTAGAAAAAGTGTACTGGTTTCTGTTTCCATTGTCACAAAAGGAGGTGGTTTGATGCATCCACTGCTGCTCATTCATGGAAAATGGTCAGAATGACAACAAATCTTGCCTTTACAAAGTACATCATTAACTACGGCAAGTGCACTAGGACCAAACTCAGAAACAACGTCACAATTGTAAAGGAGGCTTGACAAGATTTATATCAATGGAAACCAGTAGGAATCTTATCAAAAAGACAGGAAGTCAAAGGGTTATTTTCACAACGTTGAAACCTAAAAGCTGCCCCCAGCTTATGATTGATAAAGCGTCAGTAAATATTTAACATTAATAAAGCCAATAGTTACTAAGACGTACAGGGATTTGTCATTTTGCACACTTTGCTTCAGCAGTATTTGTTTTTATATACTGTATATACAAATGATGCACTTTATCAGCTCTTGTATTCTTGGCTGATCTCTGTCTCTTCTCATGCACAAAAAAATGTTCAGAATCCAGACCCTCAGTCACACAATTAACTTTACACAACAGCAGTGATGATGAAGTCAGCCACACAATGTTTCCAGTTAATTAAACTTAAGGCGAGAACACTGTTGGGTAATTTAACAGCGACTCAGCTGTGTGATTTACGCCTCATCAACAAACAGCTGGTAAAAACAAAATGACTGTTGAGCAACTCAAAATGAATTCCATTGACCATTTAGTTCCCCTCATTTTAAGTCCCTTCAGTAGTTTTAAGGGTAAGAAGTCATGTTATACCGCACTGCTGACAGCTTCAGATATATTATGTATCATCTTGTGCCAGCTGCTCATTTGATGTTTCCACTGAGTGAAACAGTCAAACCAGGCAAGACTAAACGGAAATACATGTCTTGTGCATAATTTTACTTACAAATCCATAAAAGTCACCCTGACAGATTTGGTGTCTTTGGAAACTTTGGCATCTCCACTAGAAATATGTAAAGTAAAGTAACGTTTGGCTTCACAGCATGAGGTTGTACTGACGTACACATACATTGACTCCTTTTTGGATTTTTCATTCCAAGTGAATGAGCTGCAGCCGCAAGAATGCGTAAAGTGAACCACACAAACAAGGCATGTTTGGGCTGAAAGGGCACCCGTATGACCACAACCCCTGCGTCTCTCTCTCTCTTTCTCTCTCTTTCTCTCTCTCTCTCTCTCTCTCTCTCCCTGTAAAGAACGCAGGTGGTGGTCCTCTGCAGGCAATAAACCTGCAGCAGACTGCTCACAGCCTAAACATTCCTCTGTAATAACTCCGGAATAAACAGGCTGTTCCCTGCACCTATTCCAGTCAACCTCTTGTCTGTATCTGCTGGGAAGTGTGACCTCACTGAACAGCGGAATCTCCCATTGCAGCATTTCTTAAAATCAATGCTCCAAATCTAACAGACATGCTTTATGAAACTATGTTCCTCCCTCGCAGTTTAAGGTCGACTGATGGACTCGGGTCAGATAACCTGCAGGCGTGAGATCGTTTAACTAAATGGGAATTTCCGTCTCCATCCACTGACATAATCTTTATATTAACCAGCTGGGGATCTGCTCTATTTCAAGATCATGTCGCAGACAAAAACAAGCTTGTGCAGGGAACTAAAAGAGTTTTTTTAAAGAAAAAAAAAATCTGGATAAGAAACTCTAGGCAGGTTTTGTTTAAGAACGCCACATGTCTAAATATGCATGAAACTTTGCACCAGGATTTAAAACTTTCAATCACACTTCAGCATGAACTTACTTCTCCCGCGCTCCTTCATGAAACTAATAAGATCCTTGTAGTACTTGTAGTCGTCCTCGTACGGCTCGGCCTCCACCGTGATGTTCATCTCAAACTTCAGGTTCAGGTAGATGCCCTCCGACAGAAAGTAGTGCGGCCGGTCGTCCTGCCGCAGGTCGTGGAAGATCACCACAGCCCGGGACGTCCAGTTGAAGTGCGTGTGCAGGACGTTGGCGAAGTCCCCGAGCTTGGTGGTGGACGGCCCGCTGCGCACGATGGTCCGGTATTCCTCTCGCTTGTCGAAGCCGTACGCGGGTCCTCCGGCTGTGATCAGCGGGAGTTTCCAGTGGGACGCGAAACGCCCCACGGAGGCAAGCGGGTACACGCACCCGGGTCCGAAGAAAGCGTCCGGGCGGATGTAGAGCTTGGCGTCCACGGCTACGACCTGCGCCCGGCTCTCCGCGCACGAGCCCGCGATGGGGTCCTCCGTGCTGTAGTTCAGGATGTTGATGAAGCGGCCGAGTAACAGTCCGTGTTTGCCGTGCAGGTCCTCGTGCGCCATGAGGATCGCCGGGAGGACGCGCGGCAGAGCCCACGGGTACTTGTGGTGGTTGTCCGGCAGCATCACCGCCACGGTTATGTTACCTCTGCAGCCGGGGAGGAGGCAGCAGGACAGCGCAGCGAGCAGGCAGCATCCCAGCGCGCCTCTGCATCCCATTTCGCGTCCCAGTTTGGAAAGTGCGGTCACGGAGAGCGCGCCGTTTGGAGAGGAGACACGGCCGGTTGTGGCGCCCTGACACCACACCATAAGTATCCGTCTCTCTCACTTTCGTCTCCTTCTCTCTTTCTCAAACGTCAAACAAAGTCGGTAAGGGTATCATCCTGTCGTGCCAGCGCGGCGGTGCCATGCGTCTCCGCTGCGTAAATCCACGTGAAATTAAGTTCCCGTACTTCCCAAAGCGACTCCTCCAGCGCAGCGTGGTCCTCACACTGACAGCCTCTCGGAGAGTGATAACATCCATCCAGATGACTGCAATTTAAATCAGAGCAGATTCTGCTCGGCCCCCACGCGTCACACACTGCAAAAAAAAAGGAGTCCACCTCCATTAGTCAGTTGACCATTGGGAGCAAAGTGATTATCCCTCAGGTAAACATGTTACATAATAAGGCAGATCCTGCCTGACATGTGTGTTTCTACAAAAACAAACTCACGAATGAAATTGCACTGGAGACCAGATGATGATCATGTTAAATGAAAAAAAAGTGACAGTAGATTAAAGTGCGACAGACTAGATTACATGTTAAAAAATTGAACAGGCCTATTTTTTTCCCTTTTTTTGCAGTGTATGAATTAAACTCTCAAAACGGCCGTGAGTCGCCCTCTGTCTGCCATTTCACACAGTGCAGCGTGGGTCGGCTACAGTCTCCTGTGCGTAATTACTGCTAAACAATTGGGGATTCAATTAAGGGGCCACGCACGTGCAGCTATGAATGGGTTTAGTTGGGATTTTTTGCTGGTTGGATTTCATTGAGATTATAGGTGTCATCTGATGTATTAAAGAAGTGGCTAACTGTTGATGGCGCTGTATTGGTTGATTGACACGCGTGGCAGCGCACCAGTCAAAGTGAGTGAACTGCTCCTCCTGCTGGCCTGTGAGTGGATGATGGCTCAAGGGAAAGTTAAAGTCCCCCTCTGCCAGTTGTTGGATCAGTGGGATGTTTGACCTTCACTGTGCAGATGTTTTGACACTAGAAGTCTGTTTTAACGTTCGACCCGCTGAAGGGGAAAGTTTCTCTTAAACCTTAAAAGAAACACGTGAACGTACTAGCGTGACTTTGTGACATCACGACTGGTTGAGAAGCCAATTGTGGTCCATGTGTGTATCTTAATTTCAAGAACTTTAGGTATTTTAAGATTTTATTCACAGCAGTGTATATTTTGTCCTACTGGAGTGGACCTTTATGGAGAATCAGTCTCCAGAAAATACATCAAAATCAAAAACACGTTTCCTCTTACCTGCAGTGCTATTTATCTATCTAGATTTTTTGGTGTCGACCTAGAGATGTATGCCTTCTCTCCAATATAATGGAACTTGATGGCACTTGAACTATGGTAGTTTCTACATGAAACTACTACAACATGGTCTGTGGATTATCTCGAGTATTCGGGTCATGATTTCTGGAAAGAGACATTGAGTCGCAGCTCAACCCACCATTGAGTTTTTCAAATGTATTTTTTGGCACTTTAAACAACCTAAAGCCAAGTGTCATCTAGTTCTATTATAATGGAGAGGAGGCAGACATCTCTGAGGCTGATATCTCCAAAACAATGCAACTCACACCAAAACAATCTTGGTTTAAAAGCACCTCATGCAAATGGGTCTCTTATACAGCAGACATTGTGACTTGTCACAGCAGTAAAAGCACAGGTGTTACTAATAAGTCACATGCATGTCGTCAGAGAGGTCAGCAATCTGCTCGGTGTCAGGAATTAGAATCTGAAAGGACATCCCCTGCAGTATTCAGCAACGTGTAGTACATTTAAAGAGCACCGTGTGCCTGGATGCCACACATCGACTCCTGCGTTTATTGTTCTGTCCAGCTGTAGTCACCTCCGAGCCCACACAGCAGCTGCTTGAATGAGACATTAATGACTCATCGTATTAGAGCTTTTCTAGAACGCTTCAGATGTCAGCAGTCACTGCAAAAGCATCCACCTTGATAACTCATTTAGTTTAGCAATGAGTCATTTTACTGTGATCAACACAGACATATCCCACATATAGTGTGGGAGTGCATGAGGGAAAAAAAGAACCCCATCAAAACTAAAAAATACATAGCATCAAGAACTCGGACGAAATGACATTGAGGTTGTTCGAACTGCCGTTTGTGATGCTGCGTAACAGACAAGCACAAAAAAAGTTGTTAATACAGTGTTGGTAAGCTTGTGGAAAAAAGTGAAGCGGTGGTGCATTACTCGACATGCATCAACATAAAAAAAGAACACATGCACACACCTGTTAGAGCTCTGAATGAATGATTTTATTCCCTCTGGTAAAAAACGTAGGGGATAACAGTGCTTAAGCCGAGGCGGCAACATAAAAATCATCACATCAGACATTTGTGTTCCCGAGATTCACACACGCATACATTCCATTAGCTAAGAGAACGACTGCGTTCATTTAATGCTGATCCCAGTGACACACAGGAGACATCTCCCGATAGAAAACACCAACAAGATTGTCAACTTTTACATTCTCATGTTAGCCCTTCAAAAGCTTAAAACAGAAATACAACTCGGGAACAAAACTGTTTCAACAATAATCTCTGCTGAACAGATAAACGTACTGATATGTGAATTGCCACAGAACAAAACAGGTTGCTTGTTTTCATTCATTTCATTTTAGCGTGACTGAGTCAACTGCAGGTTTGTTCTTCTTAAAGGAGTCCGTCTGTTGGTCCGTCTCCAGGTTTGCCATCCTTTAGCCTCAGATCTTCTTTCTTTACTCCTTCAGCCAGCTGAGCAGCTGAGGTGTGTAATAGGTGATGATGATGTCAGCGCCTGCATCACAGAGCATGGAGAAACAAAACAAACCAAAAAAAGCTTGAAGTCAGATACTGATTTAATGTGACATCAATTTACAGTAACATGTTGGGGACAAAATAGTTTTATTGCACTTTTTAGATACCTGTGTACCCAGACCCTAAGTCAATAATGAACAAATACTGTGTGTGTGTGTGTGTGTGTGTGTGTGTGTGTGTGTGTGTGTGTGTGTGTGTGTGTGTGTGTGTGTGTGTGTGTGTGTGTGTGTATGTAGGGATACACTAATCATCCATCTGAAACCCCATTTCCATGTCTATAGACAACTTGCTTTTTCCCCATTCCTCACATGCTGTAACTACTTACGTCACATTTTTCATGTTTACACTGTGCAGCACTATGAATGCCTTCAAGGTGAGGCTGTCCATTGTCCTGTCACTATGACAGTAGGCTTTTCACTCCACCTTTGAAGGGTGACAATAAACAACTACAAACTCTTTTGTCTGAAGACGTAGTACGACATGTTCTACAACCTAGTTCATTTCAAGCAACAGGAGACCTTGAGCCGACTGAATCTAAACAAGCAGTTGCTTGTGAAGATTCATCCACTCTCAGTTTGTGATTGTTTCACAAAAGCTGCCTCAGTGTGGATGAGAGCCGAACCAGGGGGGGGGAGAAAAAGATGTGTTTTCAAGCTTAGCCAATTTAGTGTGGACACTGATGTGAGCGTCAACTCCCCCGTCTCCTCTCCTCCCCTCTCACCTGCCCTGCGGAAGGCGGTCATGGCCTCCATCACGGCGGCCCGCAGGTCGAACGCCCCGGCCTGCGCTCCATGCCACATCATGGCAAACTCCCCCGACACGTTGTACACCGCCAGGGGGTGAGTCGGGAACTGAGGAGAGACGCGAGAGGAAAAACAAAGATTATTCCCAATGTGAAAACTTCCTCCAAAAAGACACAACGCATCCAAAATGATGCGTGGATGAATGAATGTCTTCTGTGTTTTAAAGCGACCGAACGCGTTTCCTAAAATGCACCCCACCGACATTGTTCTTCATCCACCCATAAGTGGTTTGGTTACAGACCTTGTCCTTGACTTCTCTCACGATGTCCAGATACGGCAGACCTGGTTTCACCATCAGCATATCAGCTCCCTCTCTCACGTCTCTCTCCTGCAGCGCAGAACCAACGGTGAGACAACCGCTCCAACACCTGACAACCCCGAACGTTCACACGCAAACGCGCTTACCACAGCTCGAATGGCGAGTCCTCTCGCTCCGGGGGGCAGCTGGTAGCATCGTCTGTCCCCGAACGCGGGTTTGGACTGGGCAGCATCTCTGTAGAGAAGCACAGCGGGAAGCTTCAGTCTAGTGTCACTTCACAGCGCTGTTCCACTCATCTGTTTACACTCCATCTTAAAGCGCCTTCTTACCTGAAAGGGCCGTAATAACAAGAGGCAAACTTTGCACTGTAGCTCAGCACCGAAGCCTGGTGGAGAAAAAAGATGCAAAGAAACTATCATCAACAATGAATGTATCCTACTAACAAGTATTGTGTGTATCAAAGCCAACTATATTTTATTGATTTTTTTTTTTTATGACAGAATATTACTGGTTTTAAGGATTTAGGTCTCCTCTTGAGCTTTTGTGGGACGATGATCACTTCCATTGAGGTATGCCATTGAGTTTCTACATTCATCTTTCTTCAACCTGCAGGGGTTTTAAGTCCATTACCTTGTTTCCCATACCATTAGACAGCAGAGCATGCTTTATGGCTCTGACTCTTCCATCCATCATATCAGAGGGAGCGATGATGTGACAGCCTGCAGAGCAAGACGACGCGATTAGCGTCAGTCATTATCGGATGACGTCAGCTTTAAAAAGCTATGTCCTTTTGGAATTTAATTAGTCAAATTAAAAAAAAATGTCTTAATGTTTGTTCCTTAGGTGGAAACATTCTTGTCTAGAGAAACAGGATTTACCAGCTCGGGCGTAGGCCAGAGACACTTCCGCCAGGCGCAGACAGCTGGCGTCATTGTTCAGAGTACCGTCATTGTTCAGGATACCTGCAGGAACAATGACATTATTTCTCTCCTTTTCACGCCGCTCTGTAAAGTTCAATAAACAGAAGGCGAGTCGTCATCGAAGACACCGACCACAGTGTCCGTGCGAGGTGTAGGGACACAAGCAGACGTCGCACGCCACCAGCAGCTCCGGGAACAAAGATCTGATCTTCTTCACCGCCAGTACAGCCGGCGTGTCGTCCGTGTCGGCGCCTGAACCCCTGTCGTCCTAACGGGGAAGAGACGAAAAACAGCCCCTCACCAAATGTCCACATAATGTATTTTTATGAAATATTGTAGTAGTAGTAAGGAATTAGTGCTGTGATGTTGGATGCTACAGAGACTGTGATGAATGCAGATCCCACTGTTGTGATTGTTCAGATTCTATGCATAGGGTGGTGTGTTCTGTACACTAAATCTGATTTATATATTATATATATTGAATCATAACCCACCTATCATGATACATATTGTATTACCAGACCCATTGCAAATGAATGACTTGAAAAGCCTTATACTGTTGCTTTGAGTTCAATTTACGCGGAATTAGAAAGCCAAACATTTGTGCATTTATTAAAGAAAAATAAACATTAGAAAAAGATTGATTTGGCAATAAAAAAAGGCAAACACAACACTGCGGGAACACATTCCTATTACTGTTTAATTTAACTACTTTCAGATGATTGTTGAGCAAAAGCAAACAAGCCCCAAAAACACATTTCAGTTGGAGTTTTCGCCATGTTTTTTTCCCCCAGACCTCTTAGTTTTACATACCTTTTCTATATTTGCAGGCACACCAAAGATCAGCACACATTTCAAGCCGTTCTCCACAAGCGGCCGCAACATTCCCTCCAGCTTGTTCACCCCGTATCTATGGACGGGGACACGTATAAGAACGTAAAGGGGCCTTTCAGGGAATGTCTGAGAACACGATGAAGACAACCTTCCTTGTCAAGTTTTATTCAAAGCGAGAAACTGCATTACTATACATATTGACAGAAAATGTTACATTTCAAACAGAGACTTAGAGAACTGTGTGCAGTTAAGACCCTGTGTTTTGTGATTCAGGTCACAAAAAGTGAAAGCAGGTTTGCAGTTTGGTTTTGTTGTGTGCGAAACAAAAGTCTAACGGATTAATTCCTTATCTTGGTCCAAGTCCAGCGTTTGGCTCCGGGTCCACCCTGCCTGACTGCTGTTATCTGAAGACAACACCCTCAGTGGGTTCACAGCTGCAGGGTGACACTATATGTGTATGTGTCTCATGTGATTATTGTTTAAATTAAGACTTTAATCCCCCCCCCCCCATGCAGACATTTGTTTTCCTTGTGGTTGCTCACAAAAACAGTTGCTTTGTTGTAAAAGACTGCAGCTTTGGGATGGCTATGATAGGAGTCGTTGATCTTACCTGGCCTGTCCCGGCAGGCTGACGATGGGCTCCACGGCATCTGCACTGTCTCTGGAGGAGAGAGTGACAAAGAACCAAGATTGACACCTAGTCCATTTAACCTTAACATACAAATATTGTACTATATCCAATTCCTAGTGGTGAAACAAATAGTCCATGGTTGTTGACTCCAGATCTCATCAGTCAAAACTCCTGTACATTTGTTTGTATGCCTTTTCATGTGATTGGAATTTGGAAATATTTGGAGGGAAACAGAAGGATTTCATTTACGTGATGAAGATCGGGTAGATGAGATTGTCAGGTCTTAAATCGGCGACGCAGGTCTGCCAGTATCGGAGCGTTGGATGGAAATAGCCGCTGTGGAGGATGGACTCCGCTGGTGTCTGCATCTTTACTCTGAGACAGAGAGAGGCCATTAGTGATAACACACAGAAGGTAACACGGGGAAGAGGTCAGGTCCGGTTTGTCACAATACCACTTCACGCTTCATCTCGGCTCAGTCACCATTAAAACTGAGCAGGCATGCGTGATGCCGCTTCTCTAAACAGCAGCTTGGCTTTGTACTTTCTCACTGCAGAGTAAGCATGCTGCATAGGAACCTTTTATCTTAATGGGTTATTATTCACAGTTTTTTTCCCCTCATGCACATGCATTTTCTCAGCACTCATGGCATTATATTACATTTTTTTCACAGCAGGACAAAGATCATTTTCTTGAATTGTGAATTAATTTCATATAAGGGACCATAAGGCTGGGTAATAATCAAATAATATTATTAATAATATAATTTGTATCGTGTTGGATTATTAATGCATTGCTAACATGATATGCTCTAAATCTAACCCTCAATAATATAATTCCCATACATTTATGACCTCGGATATGAAGCAAAGTGGATGCAGAAAATGCCAAAAAGCAACTTTAAGGTGACAAACATGGAGCAGTTAGCTTTAATTAGATTGAAACACACTACAGATTGTTTATCTGCCAACAGGCACATGTATATTTTCAGACATTTCCCTTGCCTGTGTGCTCGTGAGCTATATAACCTGAAGAAGGCGAAGTTACTATTGCATGTCGTTGGTCACCTTGGCTGGAAAAACCCCTTCATACTACAAGAACAATGTACGGAGACTGTTATGGCCACGACCAACAGCGAATTCTGTGTTAAATCTGTAATATTACAATCCAAAAATGTGAATAAAAACTGCATAAATTCTACAAAAAGTCGGTGTACTTACCTGTGATAACGATAGTCCGCGACTTCTCCACACTTCAGTCAACTCCCAGTGTCTCTTCTTTGGTTTTATCTGACGGTTCGCGGGCGACGTGATGGCGCACTACCGCCACCTAGTGACTGGAGTATTACTTGTATTAAACCGGAGCTAAATAAAGAAACCATTCAAATGAAATTATTACATTGTTATTATAACTAAATGCAACAGAAAACATACGGCACTTTGTGATTGTTACAGGTGGAACTGTTGGAACACAAATAGATAATTGCAAATAATTGCAAATTGACTAAAAACTAAGTCAGTCCTTTCGGCCTCCGTACAATCTGAATTTACTCGTCTCGCGATATTTCCCAGAAGGCGAGAAAAAAAGCAGCTACGATGCTAATAGTTTGATAGCTTTGTGTACTGACAGTTTCGCTTCCAGCTGGATGGAGAAGAAAACGCCTGACTGTTATTAAGGTAGAGTAATGTTTAGTCGCAGTACAATACATTTCGTACCAGTCAATGCGTGAGTTTTATTGGTTATTAGATGGGCTGTATCATACCTGTCTGTGGTTAGCTTCCGTTGTAGAGCAATGATCGGCTACAGTCTGTATCATCGATGTAATTGTAGCTCGACTTCATCTGTAACGTTACTGTAGCACTACGTGTCATTTCAAACTATATCTACTATTATCAGCCGGTTTCTAACTGAGGGTATTCAGTCTAAATATTGAACTGACAACGTGATGAAATAATGGAGAAAGATGTCTGTAGTCACTGCCTATCTTCACTGACGTTAGCTGTTTACTGAAACAGTGAGATGTGATTTGGGCCCTGTCTACTCTGCGTTATAGTCAATATGTGGGTGTATGTCTGATTGTTTTTCTTCATCAGATCTGTCAGATGTAACACATTGGATTGTTTTGGCTAATGTTATGTTTTCTTTGTCATACATAAGGAAGGCTTTCCAGAGACTGGGAGCACTTCCTGCCATCACCTCCCCCGATCATCATCCTCAGGGTGGATTTGAAGATGTAGCCAAGAGTGAAGTGGGTCATCTTTGTAGTACCTCACTGTTCCTGCCCAGGCGTAATCGGTGACTTCTCACCTCCACCCTCTGCCCCCCTAAGTCTGGGGCACTTTGGCCCCTAACGTGGGCTGCCTTGTGCGTGACTCTGCTGCCCTCAATCAGTCCGTCCCTGGTTGAAGACCCTTCTGTCCTCAGCTATGCTGTTCTCCCTGAGGGAACTGGTCCAGTGGCTGGGCTTTGCCACCTTTGAACTCTTCCTCCACCTGCTAGCGTTTCTGGTCTTCAGCATGCTGGTCGCTTTACGAGCTGACATGTTCACCCCCTCGCTGAGCTGGTGGCTGGTGTTTGTCCCGCTGTTTGCTGCCGATGGCCTCAGCACCTACTTCACGGCCATCGTGTCCATCCGCCTCTACCAGGAGAATGAGAAGCGCCTTGCGGTGCTGCGGCTCCTCTGGGTGCTGACGGTGCTCAGCCTGAAGCTGGTGTGCGAGGTGCTGCTGTGCCAGAAGCTGGCGGAGCAGGAGCAAGCCAGAGACCTGTGGTTTGGCCTCATCGTCTCGCCGCTGTTCATCCTGCTGCAGCTGCTGATGATACGAGCGTGCCGCGTCAACTGAGGGGAGTCAGTTAGTGGTTGTTCACATCACTAAACGACACAGGAGCAAAGAGCAATCTTCATCTGCCATTAGAGATTTAGAGCATAACAATGGTGTCATTTATCTTTTGGCTCATTGCTACTAAAAAGACAAATAACAGTTTTTCATTCACGTTTCATGGTCCAGAATAGAGTTTCTCTACATTGGTGTTACGAAATGAACACACTGCTCGCTTAAGTTATAATGCAATATTTCTCTCTCAGAAGAATGGAGGCTGTTGTATAGCAGCACCATGATTTTGTAATGACAATAATAAGGGAACCAAACTTTTTGACATCTAGTATAAACATATGTAATGGTACCCATTGCTAAAGTAAAACTTGAGTTGATTTTGAAGACTGAATGGAAGTTAATTGTAGCGAGACGATGAATATCAATAAAATCATTCTTTTTCTGAGAGCCCCTTTACATCGGGGTGGATTACTGCTGTTCATTTTTGATACTAAGAGTCAGCAGTAAATGTGTATTTGGGACATGGTGTGCCTTTACATTGTGCAGTCAATGTTAGACAATGAGCCATTAGGAAGATGTATACCAGAGTTATGTTTTAATGCACATGTGCACAGTACACATGTAAATATAATGAACGGGTGAAACCTAAAGGCTGCAATGCCCCAGCCACCTTTTTGGGCAACTGTCGTGGGACCTCAAGAAGTTGCTGCAGCTTTGATGCTTCCCCCCACCCCACCCCCAGAGGAAGACATTGCTTGCCAGCACAATTTGGTTATGTTTATTATCATGTGTCTCACTTTGTTGCCTGTTACAAGAAGTGTTGCTCACACAATCCCCCCCTTTCCCCCCCGAGTTGCCTAGCTTGTCAATTCCATCAATGAGAACAGTCTGAACAGCAAGAAGCTGGTTCTGAAACTTGTTGTCGGCTCACAGTCTCACCCCAAATGTAGAAGAACTGAATGTGATTTCTGCCAAGCAGTCAGCTGTGTGCACACGTCTTCCCTGTATATTGCTGTTTATTTGTACAATATGTAATGCATTTGATCTGAGTTTGATCCTACCTTGTGTATGTACTGCATGTATTTAAGGCCTCTTTTAAAGGTAATTCCCGATGTCAAATTTTGTGTAATATGAATATGTTTGTATGATTTTGGAAAGAAATTTGCGGAATCTTATTTATGTTCTCATGTTCTTGTTATGGCACCTATATGGTCATCTGTACATATGTGTAAATAAACCATCAACATTTATCCAATGTCGACTGATGAATATTTTAGTCTGGTTGAGACATTTAGTCTGTTACTGGGCCTTGGTCTCCTTGGCCACAAGGGGGCGCTACTGGCCTTTTAAATGAGCGTGTATACCACAACGACAAGGACCATACTGATTACATCTTTTTGCACGTTCGTCTCCAAAACATGCGTCGTTTTTAAAATATATTTATATTTTTTTCCTGCTTGTATTTTACATTAAATTCAGCACGGAGTGAAAATCAGTTTATAGACTTTAATAAGATGCATCACACTGCATATCCTATACTTTTACTGGATTCGGGTTCTGTCAAACACAAGCAGCATTATTGTTGCATATGTTGACATGTTATGTGATGGATTATGTCTCAAATCAGTGTCCTTGTATGTCTCCCATGTAATATTACACATTAATACTGTCATTAAAAAAAATATCAGCCCCAATCAATATCAGAATTAGTCAACATAAAAGTGCTTGTGTGTGTTTAATGAAAACAATCTTCTTTCGACGTCACCTCTCGATTTTCAGAAACATCCTCGGCTGCTTTAATTTCTGTCAAACCGACTTTGACGAGCAGACAGAGGCACATACCACGTATTTCTTTAATGCATTTGATTATTTTCCTCCCGTGCGCTCTTTAGGCTTGCTGTTTCTTAATTATGGCTCGGTGATAAATGTTTGATGAGGTACAGTAATCGTTTGTAGTACCCAAGAATAGCCCTCTTAGAGCCGATTCAATGTGCAGCAGGCCACTTCTCAGCGCATGTGTTTACTGCAGCCGGATTATCGACAGGTGGCATCACCGGCAAAATGCTGAATGAACAGTCGTCAGCCTCCACCGGGTACTGGATATCCCCTACTTATCACAGCCGAACAAAAACAATGCACAGCTCAAGTATCCCTATACTTCAATAGACGTAACATTAGTACTGTAGGTGGTTTTAAAAAGGAAAATTATCCAAAGACTACTAAAAACAATGAATTCAGAACATTATTGGGAAACCATATGTAGTAAAGTAAAATAAAACGAAGCACAAAGAAGTCAATCTTCAGTAGACGACCTAGATACAATAGAGACTAATCAAGTTTTTACCGGATTTTAGCAATCTTACTCATATTTAGTACGTTTCTAATGTGCTAGATGAACCTAGTCTTGCAAGTGTCACCCGTTAGGATTGTAATAACATCTTAACTGTAGCAGCATAAACAATATTAACGACAAATCTATATTCAATTACCCAATAAAAGATACATCCACTGATGGTATTAAATATAGTGCACAAAAAAGGGAGGGGCGGGTTGAACTTGAACGCAACACTCTTGATTGACAGGCCTTCCCTGCCCAGTCAACAATAGAAACGGGAGTGGTTTGCGTCAATGTGTAGCGTTCCACAGAAAGCGAGGGGCGTGTCTTAAAATCTAACGACCAATCAAGAAGCGGATGGGACTGCCGAAGCCGCTCGTGCTGCTGCGGATGGGCGGGGCCGCGTTCAGGGGCTGTGTGGAGTCAGAGGGTGAGAAAGCAGAGCGAGAGGAGAGAGGAAAAAAAATAGACGGTAGGGATGTGTGTGAGTGTGCGGTGATCGGTGCTGCAGGTACAGTCAGAGCCGGAATCAGGTTTTACAGCCGCACCGGACCGCGGCATAGCGCCTCAGAGCCGGCCTCTCTCCTCTTCTTCCCCTCCAAACAAACCTCCGCAATGTCTGGCGGAGGAGAGCTACGCGTCCTCCGCCAAGAGCCCGGGCAAGAGAGCCCGAGGATGCCGGCCTGGAAGCTAGAGATCTTGGAGAGGAGGAAGGCGAAGGGCGGCGGGTCTGGAGGAGCCGGTGCCGCGGAGACAAGCCCCAGCGGCGCGGGCTCGCAGCGGCTTAACGGCGAGCAGACGGGAAATGTGAACGGCAGCAGCAGCAGCAGCAGCAGCGGTAGCGGTAGCGGCAGCGGCGGACCCAAAAGAGACAGCGGACCGAGCGGCGGGTCCGGGCGAAGCTACACCATCACCACCGCCAGTCAACACTTCGCGAACAACAAAGAGCCGCGGCCGACGGACGCGGAGAGGACGACACCGAGGGAGGACAACAGACGTGAGAACCTGGTGCTGCAGGAAAGTCTGGGCCCGCTGGAGGAGAACCCCTTCATCAAGCTGGAGAAGGAGCGCAGGAGGCGACAGGACCGAGACAACACCGCTCGTCCGGTCCAGCACATCCTGGAGCTGTATGGCAGCGTACCCGGTATACGGACTATCCGCGCCGAGAACATTATCATAATTGAGTCGGACCCAGATTACTTTCCGGAAGCTGGAACCGGGTCCAAATGGCAGCAAAACGGCGTCAGTAGTTACAGCTCTCTGAACGACCTCCTGGACCGGAGAGGGAGTGCTGTTACTGAGATAAGAGCCAAGGAAGTGGTCATTTATGACACCACGATAAGCAAGAGCGAGGAGAACTTGAGCACCTTGGGCCGCCCTGATCATGAGGCCCCATCATATGAGACAGGTGAGGGTCAAGGCAGGGTTAGCCGGATGCTGCAGAAGTTTGACAGCAACTACGGGAAGCTGCAGAAGAAGTCTCGCAGCACGGAGAACCTGCTGGACCTGGACTGTAGTGCCAGCAGCAGGCCACGACTCTGGGCCAAGCCACAGCCAGATCTGGTGCCAAAGGCCAGGCCAGGCCCGTCTGTCAGCAGCCCGGGCAGCAGCCAGCCATCGTCGCCTGTCTTCCCGAGTCCTTCGTCTTCCAAACCAAAGCCACAGCCTGCTGTCTCCGAGCTGGGCAGCCCCCCTCAGCCCGTGTCTTCCTACCGTCAGCGGTTTGAGGAGAGTGGAGGCCATGGTGCCGCTGCCAGCCCCGGGGATGAGCCAGACAGGGGGCAAACCAAGTCCATCAGAGAGAGAGACTGGGAGGGCTCTGTGGGTTCACCCAAACCCAAGGTGCCATGCTCCCCAGAGACCCGTCGAGTACGTGCCGAGTCCCCCACCAGCCCCATCGCGTTCAAGGTGTCCCGCTCCTCATCTGACTTTGAGATCCGTCCCTCTGTAAAGCCAGACCTCACCCGAATTCCTGACGGGGACACCCAGGCACAGGCCCTCGCGAACCTGCGTCTGCAGTCCCGTAACTCCTTCACAGTGATCCCCAAACGCCGTCCGGCTGCCTCATCTGCAACAGGCAGCCCAGCGCCGTCCAGCCCCGTCAAGTCCTCCCCTTCCCACAGAGTGGCAGAGGTGCCCACGCCAGGAGTGCCAACCACCCACACCCCCATGCCCACCTTGACGCCCTCGAAGACGAATGAGGAGAAACTGCCAGAGGAGAAGGAGGTCAAGAGGCCGGTGAGGGTATCGAAGCCTGAACCATCTCCTCTTGTTGCCACGAGTCCTGCGCCTCCTCCGACCTCAGAACCTCGGTCTCCATCTCCCTCTCTAACCCCAGCTCCCTACTCTCCACCTGACCCGTCTTCACCCCCCTCTTCTCCGGCTGTCCCGTCTTCACCCTCCTTCTCTCCGGTTCCCTCGGACTCTCCAGCCCCGTCCCCCGTCCCCTCTGCTCCGTCCCCGGCTCCAGAACAACCCCCCGTGGATCAGCTGCCGGTAACAAACATAGACGACATTGAAGTGGAGCCCCAGCAGCGCGCCTCTGCTCCCAGCCCCATGCAGAGGAGAAAGGGGAACACCTTCACCGTGGTCCCTAAACGTCGGGTGGAGCCCGATGGCCAGTCGAGCTCACCTGAGCCCCAGCAGCAGGAAGCCTCCAGTGAGGCCCCACCGGGGTCCACGCCCCCACAGGCCCCCTACGCTCAGCTGGGCTCCCTGCTGAAGAAACGCTACCCCGCTGTGGAGGAGATTGAGGTCGTCGGTGGGTACCTGTCCCTGGAGAAGTCCTGCCTCTCCAAGATGGGCTCCATGGGCAAGAAGGTGAGAGCAACAAACTGAACCAATCTGTCTTTTTAAAAATGTTTCACACTCCGAGCATTAGGGACACACACACACACACACACACACACAGACACACACACAGGTGCTGCTAAAAAGATTAGTTGATTGAGTGATTAGTCAAACCACTTTGCTTATCAACTGACGGAAGTCACTTATCAAGCAAAAAGGCCTAGCAGACAAAAAACAAAATCATGTGAAGACATCACTTTAGTCTTTTGTAAAATTTTCATTTAAAAGACTGTTAATCAAAAAACACAGAAGACATCACCAGTGATGATGATAACCGTTATTTGCGGCCCCCCTAATTGCTCCATCATCGTTCCTCGATGAGCATAAGCGCTGCAGCAGGAATATTACCGTGTCCTCACAATCGGACGCACGGCGCGTGCCAAATCTTCCCGGGCGGATCATGAAAGTTTCCTCTGATCTAAATTTAGTAGTCGAGCGTCACACAGGAAGTAGCTTTTGTGTTATCTCTGTTTTTTGTTTTTTTTTAAATCTCAGTGCATGTGCCCCGCTTTTATTGTTCTTCATCCAAGCCAGTGCACTCCGCTCACCTGTGCTGTTTTTGTTTTTCAAGCAGCATCTCCACCTCGTGGGTTAAATCCTCCCAGTTGTTTTTCGGGAGCGTGTCTGCCACTGTGACTCTCCGCGTCCCATCACTTGACCTGCTCTCAGGGCCCTGACGCCTAAGTGGATTAAAAAGCGTGTGTTTACACAGCCACTCAGAGCGACACACGGCGCTCTTTCTCCTGGGCCTCGCCTCCCCTACAAAGCCACGTTATTTGTCACAGAGAGCATTATTGGGTTAGGTGGCCCTTCGAGCTTATCGACTGAGCATTCTCATCAAGGCTGTATTCAGTCCTCAGGATTTGCGGCGGTCTCTGAACCTGTCCCAGACTCTGAGGGACACACTTATCGGTTCTTTTTTTTTTTTTTTTTTTAACGATTGAATTCATCTGTGTTTTTGCTTGAAGCTGAGCTATTCCCAGGCCTGCCTCTCAATCATAATTAAATGATAACAGAGTTTGTGTTTTTTGGGGCGTTGCAGTTATCTCGCGATCATAATCAGATCGCCCGGCAAAGGTTCTTGCTGCAAATTGCTCCCGTTTCAAGTGTATTGGGGATTAATTAGATATCAGAGAATATTTCTAATTAATTAAAGGGAGTTGCTGCAGGCTGCTTTCAGACTCTGCAGCGGATCGGCTCGAGCGACGAAGATTGTTTTCAGCGTGGCGGTCGTTGTGTTGCTCCAAAGATCTCGTCCCCGTCTGTGGCTTGAATCTTGACCTCGAAGGTAACCCAAGGATCATCGCGGCGGTTCAGCCCTCACCCTTTCCTCTAAGCCTACTGTTCTCTGTCCGCGGAAGAGGAAACGTTTAATGCATTCAGTTCCATCACAACCCCTTCCCTCTGCGCTTTACAAAGCAACGCTCCACCTCTGATGCAGAATGTTTGGAGCCTTTTTGGCAGCCCTTCAATCTAGGCCCGGTGTCTCAGCCATGTTGGCCCCGCGGTCTTGTTTCCTTCACCTGTTCTCCTGTAATCCTCTGCTCTCCAAGTAAATCCAGCTCCCTCTTACCACAGGGGCACAATAAGGCAGGCTACTCCAGAGTTTATCGAGTGGAAACGGTGACCAGCGAAGGGAAAGACTCTGCAGTCACATCGTTAAAACTGTATCGCATTCGTACCGAGCGGGTTTATTGAACGTCAATACAGATGGTTACTTTTGACTTTTTGTTAAAGTTCTCGTATTCAGACGTTTTGTCTTCTTTTGTCAAGTGAAAAGCCTGTGAATATTTCTCAAAGTAAGGTATCAGTAAAGCTTTGATATCGGGACTGAAACTCTCATCAGCTGTCATATTGGCAGTTGTATGGAAACACTCAGCACTCAGTAAACACTCAAACACAGAACGCCATAGTTTTTATAGCTGCACCGTTACTTTAAATGTGAATTTCTAGATGATTTCCTCCACAGCTTCTTTGTAATTCTGCCTTTTTGGCCTCAGTAGAAGCTCTGGGACCGTAGCAAGGATTCTAAATACAGTCCTGTGGGTCTGAGTGATGCATGTCTGCAGATCATAACTTTATAATGACGGATATTTCGGCCGCTGACTTGTTGTGTGAGTAAGCCTCAACCTGGTGCATGTGTTTTCATTGCGTGCGCATGACATGCATGCAGACTACCAGTGACCATGAGACATGAGCTCATCCGGTCTTTTTGTCCTCGTCGCTCACAGAGCCAAACACTTTCTCCTTTTGTTGTCCGTCCACTCTTCTCGGTCAGATTTTTTTTTTCTTTCTTTCCTTTTTTCTTTTCTGGGCAGGGCTGCGTAGCCAATTACAAGAGCATCGAGGCTCGGCCCGGCCTGTATAATTTGTGCGGAATTTTTGTCCAGCGCCGCTTCAGTGTGAGAGCAGCCTCCGAGAATGTCCTCGGCTCAGCGCTCTGGTCTGGGATTGGGTTCTTTTTCCAGCAAACCCAAAACCTTTTTTTTTTTTTTTACGAGGGACTTGGCTAAAAAAGAATGTTCCATTATGCACGTCAGTTCTTAAGAATCAAACCAGATCATCAACTCTTCCTCTAGATTTTCCAAAAACATTTCACCCCATCCATCGCACTCTCTCGCTGCATGTGGGTGCTGAACGCTGGACCACATCCAGCGCAGTCTCATATACTCGCGTCTCTATCGCTCCACAAGCACCACTCTGCTTTGTGTTGTTTCCCCCTCTACCCATAGTGCACTGCTTTATTCCTGTGCGCTGGTGGTTAATAAGGTTTGTCCCCCTGGCTTCCAGCTTCCTGTGATCTCCTCCTCTCTATTGGGGAAGGAATTGTGGAAGAGCTATGTAGGTCAAGTGCAGCTTCTTGTACCGCAACACTCCCCCATTTGCATAAAATCGACTCTGGCTTTCTGGTGAAATACACAGACCAGGATTGACTCGCTTTCCTCCTGCAGTTTGATTGGAGTGGGCTGTCCTGGCTTGAGCAATATTCTTTTTAATTTCCTTTTGCGGTGGAAGACACCACTCCATCAAGGAGAGATTGAGCCGGCAACAAGACACGGGAGGGGGGTGGAGTGGTTTGTTTTTGAAGTCTCTGCTCCCTCTGACCGGTTATTATGGGAAAAGGGAGGCGGACCCATGTGTTTGTCAGCACATCAGAGAGAGAGAGAGAGAGATTTTAGGAGCTCACCCGCCTTTTTTCCAGTGTTGGTGGTTTCTGTGTATTCATGCAGATGAACCACTCAGATGACTAATTGTTTAAACTTAGGGCTGGGCGATATGGCCAAAATCTTCTATCACAATATAGGTCATTTCATATATCGATAACGATCAATGCATCACAATATTTCTTCTGGTATAAACAGTCTATATGACATACTTTACTCCCGTGTGAATTAACTACGTGACAAATGAGAAGCACGGAGTATTTTCTCATTTTATTAAGAGCTTTAGTGCTAAATAAACACAACAGTTTACTTCAGATGGAAAGAATAAATAGATATTTCCATAACTGCACACAATCAGATTAAGACAGTAGTTTGATTTCACTGAGTTTGAGTTAGTATGTGCTTGTTATTATGAATTTAGACGACGTCATTGGATATCTCATCGCGATACGATTCCACTCGACGCTAATGGTTGGGTTTGGTGAAGAGGATTGTGTGTCAATCTCACAGTCAAATACTATTAAAGGATTCCATTAAGGACTCCCCATCTATCGAATGTGTAGCCTGCTTGAAGCCATGAGATAGGGCTGTGGGAGTGCGTAGTAGGGAGCCACTGTCCTAAGTGGTGAGTGCAAACGTTGTTTATAATCATAAAAGATCTTTTGGTAAGGCATATGCGCTTCAGTAGCTGGGTGCAGGCATGGTCCCTTATACATCAGAAAGTGAGTCCAGTTGCACTTTTCACTTTTTGTTTTTTTTGAGCCCTTTATGACATCAGAGAAGATGCATTGAATGCAGTTAAGACGGTCACTGGAGTTCAATTATTGTCCTCATGATGCTCCATGTGGCACTGATGATGCAGAATGACAGTCACCCAAACTGTCCAATCACTGAGTTACCTGACCGCTCATGTGACTTCACGTTTGCTCCTGCTGGTTTGTCAGGTGTGAAAGCAACAACAGCACTATTACTCTGCTTAGTTTCGCTCAAATCCTGGATGCCTGTGGGATCCTGACTCTGTCACTTGATCCAATAGACACTCAACAATTGAGCCTAACGTTGCTGTTTGACATAACGTCCGACAACACTGAATCTAAAAGGATTGTCCAAAGGCATTTATTAGTTTCTGACTCACAGTGAAATCTCTGGATCTCTTTAAACAAATCACACACATTTAGGCTATTCTGTGTGGTCGTCTTTAACTATAATGTTCATTTACGTTCTCTGTTTGCTATAGTACTCAGTACATATTGACAATATGTATTGATGCCATGGTGCAGCAATGACGTTACAAGCTAGCGTGAACTGCTGCTTTATGAGAATGCTACGCTAGTCGTATCAAAGTCCTGTTTTTGCAGCATTGAGTACATTCCTCCACTGGGCATGCATGTGAAGCACATACTCTGTGTGTTCATTGTGGTTAAATGGCATACATACAACTGCAGGCTAAAAATACCCAAATCTAAATGGTTAAAAGCTCCCTGTAACACAGGAAGGCCAATGAAAGGGCAAACTCCTACATTTACATTGTGCGCCTGGGCTACAGGTGTGAAAGTCCATTGTGTTTAATTATTTACCACCCAGTAGACATTCCCTATCTCTCCTCCCTTACACTTCCTGAAAACCGATCGCCACACCCACTAGCTTTAAAAAAGAAGGAAATCATTTCAAAATAAAAGCCTGCTGCCCCTTCTCATGCATGTTTTTCTTTTTTTTTCCTTTATTGAGGCTGAGCTGGAGCAACAGGAGAAGTCCTTCAGATAAGGAGTGTGTTGAAGTTAATATTCACTGTTTAGAAACCAAGAGAAAAGCCTTGGGACAGTGCATTTTTTAACTTTGTTTTGGTTTCCAGCCGCTCCAGAGAAAAGTAGGAGTCTCTTAAGCTGCTAAAGGCTCCTCAGCAGCTACTGTACTCGCTAACCTTGTCTGTCTGACGTCTGGTGCTGGCTATGCAGTTTAAAGTGGATTTATCAGAGCTGCTGCGACTGAAAATAAAGTTGGCGAGAGACTAAGAGACTGATACTGAGAGCTGATTACGTTACGTTCATTAGGCTGACGCTTTTATCCCAAAGCGACTTACAAGAAGTGAACCCAAACCAAAACTCCAAGTCCATCGGTTTCTACAGCTGTGACTCAGTAGAGTGGTTGCTGGGCCCTCCTGGTCGTGAGGGAGCAGCGACTGGCAGTAGCAGAGAGAGTAGAGGACAGGCTGGGGTGTAGGATTTGACCGTGTCCTAGACGTAGGAAGGACCTGAGCCGTTCACCGCATGATAAACAAGGACCAGTGTCTTGAACTGGATTCAAGCAGCCACCAGCGCAGGGTGCGGAGGAGCGGTGTGGTGTGTAGGGTGATGATTCTCTTCTACAAGCAACCCCTTTCACATTACAGACAGTTAACTGATCCGTAGGTAATGAAAACACATTAGGCCAGCTTTAAATTCAGCTTTTGAAGTCTTAAAATGTTGCAGTTTCTCCTCGTGTACCGTTCTTCTTATAAGAAATGAAACTACGTTAACAGGTGGAGGATCTTCTGATGATGGTTTAAAGGTAAAGATGCTTTCATTTCGATTTGGAGAGAGACGCTAGTTCTCTTTTTTACGACTGAGGTCACTGGTGGTGCAAATATGGTTTCCGTTTGACAAGCTCGTCATTTCTTCCGAGGGCTCTGTGGCTGCAGGATGTGGACACACACACACACACACACACACACACACACACACACACACACACACACACACACACACACACAGACACTCATGCTCCACCGTGCCTAATTTCTGGCCCGTATGAATTCACACTTGCAGGTTTCCCACACAGGCCTCGGGGCCCATGCGAGCCTGCAAAGTCAGTTTAATTAGAATTCAGCCAGCAAAGCCCCACTATCGTAGTCATGTTTAATTCAGTGTGTTTGTCCACGTGTGTGTGTGTGTGTGTGTGTCTTTTAGAGTGCATGAGTAAGAAGATGAAGAGACTGAAAGCGGAGGACGTTAACAGAAGGGGCTTTTTGAAAGTTTATAAAAAGAAGCGGAGTGGGCGAGTGACAGAGAGGCAGGTAGAAACCACCGACTTTTCATAGCTGTAGCGTTTCTTTTTCCACCGTCGGCTGTGACGTGCATCTTTCCTGGATCAATTTGTTTGGCCGTCTCGATAGTTCAAAGGTGAAATCTTTGGTAAAGCCTTGATGACTGAAGAGTACATCCAGTTCTACTGTTCTTGATTACAAATGCAAAGCGCTGCCTGGAATCTTGGGCCGCATGCGGTGCTTTTTGTGTGTAATGTAAATGTTATTCAAATCCGTGGAGGCTGTACGATATCCACAGGACCTGACTGTTTTCGTGGTGAACAGGTCGTTGTGTCAGGCCTGAGATGTTCCGCGTCAGCATGTAAATCGAGTTTCGTTTTTTTTTTTGTTGGTGTGAATCATTGATGCTCCTTAATGATTTGTTGTCCTGTTTACATGATCAAAAGCCGTCTGTCTGACTGCCGCAGTTCTCTCTCTCTCTCTCTGACCGTCTGCCTCTACTTCCACTCTCCCGTTTCCCTTTGTCACATATCCATGGCGCCTGTCGCCGGGGCAACACGAGTCGTGGCCATTCTATCCTGTCATTAGGATTCCAGGATAAGGACACATACTCTCTGCTTCTCACACACACACACACACACACACACACACACACGTCGTTACGTCAGTGCTGATGTCGTCGGTTTTGTAATTGGTGGATACACAGTTGCCACGAGGAGCGTTTTGAGTGGACGGAGAGCAGCGTCGCATTAAAACCTCCTCTAATAAAGATGTTTGAATGGGTTTCCTGGTGAGCATGTTCTGTAATCAGCCAACTTAAATATGTGCGTCTGTGGGAGGAGACCCAAACAGCCCTCTGATGTTTGGGAGAGGACTGGTGTGTTTTCATGAGGCCCAGTGCGAAGCCGAGGTCAGTTATTTCAGTGCAGGGTTGAAAAAGTCTGTTTTCGTGTCTTGTATCGTGTGTATATATGTATATATATATATATATATATATGTACACATATATACACGTCTTTTTCTTCTTTTCTTTTCTTTTTTTTAAGCTAAATGTTAATGCTAGCATGCCGCCATGCTCACAGCGACGATGCCAACATGCTTGCTGATATTTATCAGGTTCACCATCAGCTAATCCGTACTAAACACAAAATACATCCCGGCCAAAGGGATGATCCTCCTGATCCACTTTGCCATTTGCCAAACTCCTAGAAAATATCTTTACGTCACTAAAAGGAAGCAGAGACATGTTTGCATACAGAGCATTGCAAAAGCGCCCCCAGAAAATCTTTGTTGTTGCAACATTTGGACTTCCTTCTGTCCTGGATGTGCACATTACCCACCTTATTTGGTGTGTGACGTCTTCACCATGTGCTGCCCTGACACCGTGTCGATCATTGACTCATCTCTGACCCAAAGTTCACGGAAACGAAAGCCTTATCACCGCCGGAAATCCAAATGACTGAAGAGCCGTTTACCACCAGTTCAACTGAGGAGCAATGGTAGACACGCCCACTGGCTCCTCTAAAATAAGTGATAATTACATTAACAAAGAGGTTCTGATCCAACATAGGTCATATAGACCCCAGAGAATATCCTTGATCCTGATCCGGTGTGGGATCCCGTCCTGTCCTTTTTGTCCTGACACTTTCATTCCACAGTCCAGAAGTGACCTTTTCCATATTACACGCCCTAAAGGCTCCCTCAACGCCGGAGTGTGGACGGCTGACGGGTTTCGATCCCCACCCTGCTGGTATCACCTTACATATGCAACGTGTGCAGACATATCTTTCTTATCAGCAGAACGTTCTTAGAGGGGACACAATATTGTTTAGACGGCTCCACAGGTCTGTTTGGGGTCTCGCTGACACAAGCAAGTTTTTTTTTGGAAATGTTGTCTCCTCTCCCTTCCATTTCTTATCAGTCAGATAATCCAGGCCTGGTAGCGCAGGGAGACCTAAAACTCCCCACAAAGGGCATACTATCACAGCAGTGACTCACACGGCGGAGTGAACACAGATTTCTATTTTTTTCACATTTTGCGCCGCTCGCTGCCACCAGCCACCCACACTGGAGAAGGAGCTCCCACAGTTGTATCAGTGTGGACGATCGTAGCACTTGGAGCACGTCCACGTAAACACTGAGCCGATTCAACCTAATGCTCGATGGGGAGTCTGACGGCACCTACGCAACAGTGTGTACGTTTGTGACCTGATTCCACTGCCTGGGTCGCGGCTACAGGGTGTGTTTTTTTTTTTTTTTCCACTAGGTGTGCACTGACCTTTCACTGACATGTTTTGGGTCGCCGACAGCCTGAAGGTCTGATATTTGGGTTGGAGCGGGACACTGCAGGATTCAGTCTCTGCATAAGTTCTTTTGTTCGCCGTTTCTGTTGTTGGTTTATTGAAGGCAGTCTGCTGCCAGGGTGTGTCTTATTGGCAGCTGTTGGTGCCTTTTCAGTAAATTGCTCATAATTACTGTAAAGAATGTGCTTAAAGGTGTGAGCGCGAGGTTGCACCAACAGTTGCTAATGATTTCAAACCGATCTGGGCTCCCTTTCGGTCTGGAAGGGCTTCGTTCCTCTTACATTCAGCAGGAGAGGCTTGTGTTCTTGCAGTGTCGTGGCACAGAGGAGTAATCATGACCGTTAACGGCACATTATACGGTGCTGTAAGTTACCGTCGCTGGTGCAGCATCGCACTAGTGAAGCCTGTTTGTGGTGATGTGTTGTTGTGTTTTGGGACGTCTCACAGAGGTGAACCTCATTTCTTTCCACAAATACACCACCACCTGTCTCCTCCATGTTTGTCTGGACAAAAATAGTTTGGGTTCCAGGTTAATTTTCTTATTCAAATATCTCTGACGATCGTTCTCTTACTGTTCTTCCACCGTGTTTTCTGAGCATGTAGCTCAACGACCCGGCGGCAGGAAGTGCAACAAGTGCATGGCGGTTTGTTTGTTTTTTGCCCTTTCAGCTTACCTACAGGCTGCCTAACCTTATTGGTGAAGGTCATTGGGGATAAAAGGTATGCCTGCAGACGTTACTCAGGGCTGACAAAGCTTGTTACTACTATGCTTTTCAGGTTAATTAAATCAGTTTAATCTTCTTTTTTTTTTATTAACAGTTAATATTTGTCTGTGTCTCTTTGAACTCGCAGAGGTGAAATTGATACTGACAAAGCAAACGGTCACGTGCAACCCAACGCGTCCGAATATTCTTTTACTCTTACTTTACTGCCGCGGCTGTAAAAAGCTGTTTGGCGGAAGAGTTTCTATTCATGTCATAAATGTAGGTCACGATAAAACCATTTTTTTTTTTTTTTTTTTTTTTAAAGGAGCAGAATATATTCTCCATCCGATCATTAATGCTGCAGCCACCGCTTTGTCTCCCCAAAACGAGGCCCTCTGGTTCACACCAGGTATCCCAATTTACCAGCACAGTGGAGAGGTGCGCCGCACGCTTTGTTTGAGTCCATGTCGGCTTTATTATCCCTCTGTAGTGCAGCTGCGGTTAAACTCCTCATCCGGTTCATTGTGGTGCCGTTCTAATATTATCTACCAGGCTGGAGATTACCTCTAATCACCTGGTCTGTCTCCTCCGAGCAGGTACGCAACATTAGTCCTTTTTTTTAAAGGGACTTTAACGTGCGGCGTTAGGCACCCGGCCCGTGGCAGAGATGCTTTTGAAATACTCCGGTTGTTGGATGCACCACATGCATTCAGTGAGCAGGTGCACAACCAATACCGGCACGGCCGTCCACGACCACGCCCGGTGTCACCTGGCCCCGCTGAGATAGATGTGGAAACGCTTTTTGATGAGACGCACGCCCAGTGAGACGCACGCTGTGTAAACACAGACGCTCACATGCTGCTGCTGCTGCTGCTGCTGCTGCTGCTGCTGCACCCTACGTTGTGAGCTTGCGCTATTGTGTCGCAGCTCCACTGCAACCAAGCGGCTTTGGAGTCCAACCCCATCAGCACTGCCGGGGAGATCGCCCGTGTGCGTGTGTGTGTGTGTGTGTGTGTGTGTGTGTGTGTGTGTGTGTGTGTGTGTGTGTGTGTGTGTGTGTGTGTGTGTGTGTGTGTGTGTGTGTGTGTGTGTGTGTGTGTTCATTCAGTAGGAACCAATTTTCGCCAAACGAGGACACGCCATGCAGGGTGGCCTGGAAAACATTCCTGGCACTGCTCCCATCTGGCCTATTGGCCGCGGCACATTCATGAAGACATAATCTCTCTTCTTCCTCTCTCCCTCCCTTCTTCCTTTGTCTGTCCTTCCCCACGTCCCCCTTTGTGCCTCGTACAAAACATGCAAACAACAACAAAATAGAGCTGATGAAAATGTTTTTGGGGGGAAAGGAACCTGTGGGGTAAATATGATTTGCTCAGCTCGGCGTCTTCCCTCATCTGACGTCTCGGTCTGGTGCTGCTGCTGCTGCTGCTGCTGCTGCTGCTGCTGCTGCACCAGCTGCTCCAGACTCTGCAGACAACCACAGTCCTAACAAGTCCGTTTCATTTTGTATTCAGCTTCAAAGCCCCCTCTTGTTTTGTTTTTTCAGCACAAGCAAAAAACAAAAAAAAGAATCCACCACAGAGCTGAAATGATTCTACTAGCTTCCTGAACAGTTTGATTGTGTCGCAAAGATTTCTTTTTTTCTCTTTTGTTTTATTTTGAAATCCTCCCTCCCATTTCCTTCATTTCTCCCTGACTTTTAACTCCTGTTTTATACACAATACAATATAGACATTACATTTGAAAAGTAATAGGAACTCAAACAATATCATGCTTTGATTTAAGATCTGGAGGCCATACGTTTTCTTCCAAAGCTCTCTTAACTTATCACAGACACAGGATTTGATTTACTTTACACAAATAACCCACACATACATATATTGCAATGATGAGTCATATGTTGTACATGAAGGGGCTGTCTGTGTATTTAAACTGCCTGAACCCATAGTCATAGTTGCAAGAGCCCATTTTAAATACTGGTCTTATTGGATGACTTGCTACATTGAAGTACCTGTTTTAATAATAACAACAACCTAATGATAGCCTGCTATAGCAATGCATTGTCTACAAAACATAGTGTGTTTCTTTCGGTTAAGGTCTCCTCCTGAACAAGATTTTAGCTGTTAAAGTTATATTAACGCTGGCTGACACAAAGCAACAGCCTCACACACACACACACACACACACACACACACACACACACACACACACACACACACACACACACACACACACTTCACAATCAGTCTTTGATGATATAAAACAAAACCAGAATAATGAGTCAGTTGTTGGTGGCCTGTTAATGCCGCAGCGTCCCGTCTGAGCTTCCCGGGGTGAATGAAGAGGACAGCAGGGCCGAGTCGGGCCCCTATTGGCCCCGTCCCACAGCCTGAGGACAGAAGACGAATCACTTCTGCCTCCATGATGCAGGCTTTTGTCACTGAGATGAAAAAGAAGCCACAGCTGAAGCTCAGCCACGAGCAGCAGCAGCAGGCTGGGATGTATAAAGATCACAGTTCCCCTCCCTCCCTCCCCATGTTTTAATGCTCCTCTTTCTTCACCTCTAAGTTGGATCAATGCTGCTGTTAAAGCAGCTGAAACGTAAAGTCAGAGAGAGGACACGGACCGAGGCACCGCAGTGAAGTCTCATGTGAGGAGAGTGCCGCTAGACAAGACGAGAAAAGAAAAGTGATAGACAGTGAAAGAGGAAGCGAGCCCAGCGGCTAGCCTGATTTATTGATGGACTTGCTTTTGGCATCCAGAGACTTCCTCTAAGACAGGATGCCAGTTTAGCAAGCAAAGGCTTTTCATGGTGTAAGAGTGAACACAGGATCCCAACCAAAAAGAAAAGAGAGCTTTTGGTGCTAAAAATAGGCGACGCCTGGGACTGAGGGCCCTGTTTAAAGACGGGAACATAGTGTCAATATATATTTATACACAGGATTTGATTTGTTTTGTGGATTGTACCGTTACTGTGGATGAATGCTAATGTGGAAACGTAGTCGTTGTTTTGTTGACAATCCAGTGAGTGAAAAGTGAGATCTTTCAGGGTGTCTAAACTAAAACCATCCCATTAGTCTAGCAGAAGATGTTGATAGTATTTTTTTTTTTTTAAATACCTTACCATGAAACTTGAGTCAGAAATGTAAAACAGCTGATGTAGCTGAACGTGGTGGCTCAAAACCCCAGAAAGCACACACTCCACATTTAAAGTACTGCTCATTAGGTGACATAAGTGAGTAATTGGTTGAAAGGTTGCGGTTGTAAGAGCTCCATTGTTTAGTTGGCAGGGTTCACAGGCTGTCCTCTGAACCCTCGTCCTACTCCACGCCGCCTCCTCAAGTTTCAACTTATTTATTGTCACGTGCACAACAATTACAGAGCAACAGTCGTTGGCAATGACATATCTCAGATCTCAGGCTCCCTCCAATAATGCTTATTAAATATGTATGAAAAGAAAATCATGCAAGTAAAAAAAAAAAAAAGAGGAATCTGAGACATGGAATAGTTAAAAGTTAACATATAGGAATACAATATATCCTCTATTAAATATAAATACAATGTGAGCACCAATGTGAAAGCGAGAGGATACAGCCTCCTCACTGCTATCGCTCCTCTCAATAGATGTGATTATATTAATGTTCTTTCTTTATCAGCTCTAATCAGATATCAGCAACTATTAATACATCAAAACACCATTAGGAAGGAGGAGATAAGTGGAAAACATTTCAGACCTCATCCGACGGGATACCTGAAATGTTTCAGCCAGTTTAAAGAGATGATTGATTAAAGGTGGTGTCCCGTAGATCCTTGTAATAATATATAGACTCTCCCTAGATCCCCAATCAGTCGTCTGTGGACCCTTGTTCTTAATATATTGTCCTGAACCTAAGTACCCTAGTCCTGAATCTATTGGCCCTCGACCTTAGTCTACAGACTTTTCTTCATCTATAGACTAATAATAATCTATAGACTCTCCTCCTGAATCTATATAGACCCTCATCTGGAATCTGTAGACTCTCCACCATCTAAAGACTCGGCCTGAACCTCAAGACCCTGATGTAGAGTCTGTATACCCTTGTCTTTAATCCATATACCTGTGTGCTGAACCTAAAGACCCTTGTCCATAGTAGTCCATGTTGACCTCCTGTCAGCTGATGTCATTCACATACAACTGGAAATATAATAGGACGCATTCAGAATGCAAAATGGTCTATATATTGTATAGATTTTGAAGGGCTTTAATTTTGTAATGCTACATCGGAATGTCCTGGTTCTCTCTGAGTGACACCTTGAGGTGGTCTGCTATCAACCTGAGGGGAAATGATTTTGTAACTATGCACCATTTCCTCTTAATAATCGTCACGGTCTCTGAACATATGAGACACACTGGTTTTAAACTGTCCGTGGGAAGAATTAACCTATAAGAGTTTGTTCATTGTTTGTTAAAGACTCTGGTCTCTCTGGTCTCTCTGGTCTCTCTGACCACTTCTCTCTCTTTGGAGAACGTCACGTGAAACAACTTCTCTGACTCACAGAATAATGCTCCTGCCCTTCGTTCTCTTTCCTCGTCTCAGCCCCGTGTGTGTAAATCACTCACTCGAGTCAGAAACGTGTCAGAATACCCATATTTGATTGACTGAGCTGCATCACGTGATGTGATGTACAACGCATGTAATTGGTCGGTTTGTTTCCTGGACCACTGACCGAGTACCGTAAAGGCTAGAAAAGCTGCGCCGGTTAAAATATAGGCGCTCCATCAAAATGTAATAATTCTCAATTATCTATCGGCTTTAGGTCCAGGGTCCGGATACAACGGTGTCTGGGTCCGGATCCGGGCCGCGGCCCGCCTATTAGTGACCCCTGATTTAGTCAGTCATCCTATCAGAATTATATGCTTTGTAAGGTAAATGTGTTCAAACTACTACTTCATCCTTCCTTCCTTTTTTCCTTCCCGTGTCATTGAGTAAGAAAACTTGCGCTTCCATGCTTCCACGTCATTATGACACACACACTCCTCCAGTGTGGACCCTGACTGGTCTTGAGTCGGAGGTGGCGTTGCTGGCTCATGGCCTTGTGACAGAGATTAGGGCAGATTTAGATCAGGGCCTGCAGAGTAGATGGAGCCAGGTACAACATGTTAAGAGCAGTCAGCAGACGTGGACAAACATGCTGTTATATGTGTGTGTGAATCGGCTGTCACACCTCCATGACGAGTGAGGGGAAGTAATAATAACCTAGTTCAGAATACATAAATGGTAACTTGGTAGAAACCGTCTGTGGTCCGATTTGTGACTGACAAAGAGATAGAGGAATGCTAATGATAAAAGTTTGTTTTCCTTTTCGTTAGGTGCATCAATAAAGTTGACAAAAAAAATCAAAACAGAGGAAAACACCTATATTATATATATATATATATATATATATATATATATATATATATATATATATATATATATATATATATAGACAGTAATCATCACTTTTTCTAAAAACGGACAGATGTTGATTGCTCAAAATGTCTGAATGCACTAGTACAGTCACTCAAACCATATGGAAGTGTAATCGTAGCAGTAACCCGTCCCGCTCTTCCTCTGAAGGGACGAGGCGTCTCCTTGGAGAATACATGCCAGTCCGTGAGCTCGCTGACAGCTTAAACCCGCCGAAGCCTCCGGTGGCAGAGTTTGCCATTCATGTTGGATTACACAGTGCAGCAAAGTGCGAGGGCCCGTCTCACCCCACGGCTCCGTGTTCGCGGACCACTGAAGCATTGCCAAAAGCAGACATGTCCTGCGGCGAACGCCCCGAGACGATCAATCACGGGCCCCGGGCTCCTGCGTGGCTGCCACCTGTCCCGCTCAAAAAAGGACACGTAAAAGTACAGGACACGCTAAACAAACTGCAGCTGGCTCTCCAAGAATCCCAATTAAAGGCTCTGCTGAATAGGTTATGAGGGATATGTCGGTGTTGAGCTAAACTGGCATTGCTGCAGTGTGAGCGAAGGGCTGAGTCACGTGATGGTGTTCAGTGTAGAAGGTTTACAGAGCAATAAGGAAGTAATAAGTAGTTCATGTTCACTGTGCTGTAAAATCCCTAGAGGAGGGATGTCAGGCTTGTTTTAAAAAAGGTTTCTGATAACTGTAGAGTTAGGAATGAAAACAAGCTTGTATATATATATATATATATATATATATATATATATATATATATGTATATATATATATATATATATATATATATATATATATATATGTATATATATATATATATATATATATATATACATATATATATATAGTCATACTGAATGTACAACTGAGCACATGCCAGCTGCTGGTGAAGACCATGAGAAGTGGTTGAAAGCCCTGGGAAATGTTAGTAAATGGACCTTGATCTAAGATTATTTTGGAGTCACTATACCAAGTGTGTGGATTTGAGGGCATCATTTTCAGTTAACTATCACTGTTTACACTGTGGTTGGATTCGGGGGGGTCAAATCTTGCTTGTGGAGCCCCGTGTAAACTGACCAAAGTGGCTGAGGTGTGAACAGTGGCCTTCCGGGGGAAAAATCAATCTTGTGAAAAACAGTAGTAAAATGTTTCTTATCGTCTCCTTTTCTTATTTTCCAGCAAGCAACATAAAAAAACACAATAACAGTAACAGGCACCGGTCCAAATTCAGTTTGGCCGGTGACTGGTGTTATTTTCTTTGTCGTGTTGTCAGGGAAGCGAAAATAAAATATGGAGGCAGTGGAAATCAGCCACCATACAACACAAATGGGGGGAAGAAAAGCGAAAAGGGGAAGATTATTGCCAAATCACAGCGGTTCAATAACATGTCGAAGACGATAGATAATCAGTTATTCTAATCTGTATTTCTCCGTCTGTTTCTTTTGCAGCTCAAGATCTCATTCAATGAGTCGAGTCTCCAGAGTACGTACGAGTATCCGTCAGAGAGCAGCGCGTGGGACAGCGGGGACGAGGACGAGGACGAGAAACCCGACGGGATTGCGGCGGACGAACAGCCGAGCATGGTGGGACGCATCCACATCCCGCGACCCAGTTTCACCGGCTCGCTCACCCACTCGAACAACAGCAACGGTGAGACGACACGAAATGTGACGAAGTGGAGGAACGTGTGGGTTAGATTTCTCCTGCAGATTATTCATGGCCCCAAAAGGATGATCCCTAAAGATTTTCTTGGCCCTCTGACCTTTCTTTTGATACAAAAATCTAAATTTCTACTTGTCCAAGATGCAAGTCTACAACAAGGTACCTTGAAATCTAATGGCCTAGTCTCTTTATGGTCACTGCTGATAGTCCTGGTCCCCAGAGGCTGAATCCTGTATTACGTTTTGGCTGGTGACCCTCTGAATCTAGCTGTCAACCATTTGGTCAAAAGTCCTTGTAGTTATACATAAATCTAACTTTGTTGGCATAATACCTTTACTACTAAGCTATTTAGTATGCCAGACACATATTTAGTATGTCTCAATACATAATATGTCAAATTCAGTATGCCAGAAATACCAGGATGTCCTACCAAAATCAGCATGCATTTCTGGATAGTCAGACTCACAATCCTCTGCGTATAAACAAGTTCAAGGTGCGATGTTTTGACAAAGTATTATTTACCACTTTGCATTCCCATGATGACTCGTTGATGACCAAATAAAAAGACGAGTGAGGCAGTAAAAACCTATTTTTGGTGCCGATGACACCAGTGTTATTGTTTAACGTCCGATACGTGGGCAAGATCTTGGATGACGGGAACAGGGATACTGTTTTACTTTGTTATTTTATTCCTTCCTGTTTAGAAATAGCAGCCTATCCTTAAACAGCTGCTTTGTAAAGCTGTTGACATACAACTTAAGCTGAGGCTGAGTCACAAGGGCTTCTGGAGCCTAGTTCTGTGGTATTTCAAATGTCTTTATGTGGACACCATTGTTTGTTTGTTTCAGCCGCAGAGTTCAGCCACAGTGTTGGGCAATCATAGAAAATGCACGTAAAACTATTTTTTTTTTTTCCCCTTCTTAAAGCTGATGCACAATGCTTGTCATTAGTCTAAATATGAAGGGCCTGTGTTATGTCCGTTTGAATAACATGGTCTTATCTGTAAAATATAGAATATTGTATGACAAAGACTTTGCCTATTTTCTTTCTGTCATCTCAAATCTACAAAGTTGTCTGATCAGGTCCTTGCTTCATTATTACAACATGACTGCCCTCATGCGGATGGTGGAAGTGCGACAGAGACAGACAGCGTTAGACATGATGACAGAGACCTCTAGTGGAGAAATTGTGGATCACATGTAACTAAATGTGTTCTGCAGTCCTTCAGTCTTTTCTTCTCATTTTTCCCAATTCGTTTTAGATGAACGTTGATTGGAGGCTGATTCAGATCGAGTGTGTGGACGGGCGACTCATTAAGAACTGAGAGCAGCTTGGTGCACCAATCCTTTAGAGACGTCTTTAACATGTATTTTATTTTTTTCTGCAATAAGGGAAAGGTACAAGCGCATCAGAGTACAGGATTTAAGATTGAAATGAATGAAGATTTGTGGCAACAATACAAAAAAGGTTCTTTACATTTTAGTGATGCATCGTGTTTTATTGTCCGCAGACCTTTCCAGCTACATTCCCAAGCACTCGGTGGACTTCAGCGCCTGGCAGGAGCACAAACATGAAGAGAGTGTTTACCAGGAGGACGCCACTTCCCAACAGACACAGACGAGCGAGGAGGTTATGGTGAGAGAGAGAGAACTGCTCCAGTCATCAAACGGTTCACACCGTTTCTGTTTTACTGTTTTTGTTTTGGGGCGGTGGGGCAACCCTTTTTCCCTTTACATTATGGATGGATTATTAAATATGGATTGTGCCTTTCAGTGTGCGGCTTCATGTCTTAAACTCAGGTCTTAGTGATGTAGTTTTTGTGGTGCAGTGTGATCAGAATATGGTTTCATTTTGTAATATTTATTTGTGATAATTTCAGTCTTGATCAGGAAACCATCAGGACAACGGTCTTTAAAAGTCTGAAATGTTAGTTGACAAATGCTGTCACAACCTTGTGTGTGGAAACTAGCGCTTAGCGAAAATGAATCAAACAGGTCAGGTGTGAAAGAGTACGTAAATCATACAAGTTTGGATGATTTTTGCCAAAAAAAAACCAAAACGGAAGGGGGAAAAGAGGTCTGCTTTATAATGACATCTTTGTCTTTTGTCCTCAGCTCACACCGGCAGACAGCTCGTCCCTGTCCGACTACAGCAGCGAGCCGGCCCTTTACTTCTGATCCGTCGGACCGATCAGCTGTACAGTAGCATCACACCTGTGGGACCAGCCTGCAGCCGGAGCCCGGCGGGGTCCGCCACTCCTGGGCCTGGACTGCCTCCAGCTCTACACTCCAGCCGTCTCTAAGCACATCTTCCTGATCAGACAGGAACGTAGACGTAGTGGGTTTTTTTCTGTTCCTTTGTTGTTGTTTTTTTTCTCGCTGATCTCCTGCCACGGAACCGCCACACGCCACGTTATCGACCGCCTATGGGAGCAGGTGAGCTGTTTCGATTCCCACCTTCTTCCTGACCTGAAGCGACACATCCAAAAGCAGCTGGACTGTGTTTCCCCCCCCTACCATCCCCGGACAGTTGATCTGTCAGCCTCCCTCCTCATCCTTGCTAAACTAAAACACCGGACAGGATCAAGTGGATTGTCAGTCCGCCGTCCCCCCCCCAGACTCTGGAAGAAGTTCACTGGCTTCACGTACGCCCCCCCCCCCCCCCCTTTCCTTGATTCTCTGCTTCCAAGTCTCCTTACTTCGGGTTTGTTGGAGAGATGTTGACAAGCGAAGGAGCTTAAAAAGCGAGTGACCAATCTCCTTACAAAGAACAGGAAGCCGCCAGTGCCCATGTGTAGGAAACGCCACGGTGACAGAGTTCAGTGTTAGCATGGAAACATGTCGGTAGGACGTGGCGTCTGCTTGTGTAGATCGCCGGCACACTCAAACACACAAAAACACAAACAAATTGTGAAAGGGTGCCACAAATGTAGTTTATTTTTTGTCTTTTTTTTTCTTTTTTTTGTACCTGCATGTTTTGATTTGAGCCATCAGCTCAGTTGGTTCTCTTTTACTGTAAAGCTTCTTTATGCCTTTTTTGGTGTTATTTTTGTATGTTTTCTGGCAAACTTTTGCTGTAACGAAGCTGCTGGAAGTTCAGTATGAAGAGCCTCAACAGCAAGCAAACTTCAACGCACTCCCCTTCTTTTTGTGGCGAGGGAGGGAGTGGGGGGGGGGGGGGGGGATATGCAGCCAAGGGAAGATTTCTGTCGATCGGCAATTTCTGAGTACACGCTTGGAAAAAAAGTGACCTTGGCCAATACCGTCTGTACGTCCGTATCGCTGGTGACAAAAGGAAACCATCGCACTGTAGAATGGTTCTGTATATCCTCTTTCAAAAGCTGTTAGACCTTCTGACACCTTTTTGTTCCTTTTTCTGGCTTCTCGTGTATTTATTCCTGCTTAAAGTTGAAGTTTGCATGTCTGAGACCTGCTCGTGTACAAAAAAAACAAACAATTTTGTAAAGACAAAGTTGCCGGTGCGGAAGGACGTTTTGTTATTGTTGTTGTTTTTTCCAGTCGGACCTCATGTACTTTGACATTCCACGGAGAGAGAAAAAAAACAAACAGCCGGTCCATCGAAGTAATGACACGCAACAGCGGTTATGATCATTCTCAATGTGGCACGTTTGTAAGAGCGAATGCAAGACTGTGTGTGTGTGTTGCGAGAATATGTAATGACTTCTTCTTTTTTTTTTTCTTTTTTAATTAAGATTGTTTTATATACAAGAATGCACCAAGTTTCCAGATGATTTTCTTTGTTGTTTTTAAAACTCATGATGCCAAGTGATTAAAAGTGTTGCTGTAACGGCCTCACATTCATTCTCTACACGCCCTTCAGCCAGTATTGTTGTACAGTTTCTCACAAGTACTTCTGTCTTTTCATTTCTCCAATCAAGATGAAACGTGCTGAGTCCTCAAGGTTGGAGTTTGCTGTTAGGAGACGAGGTGTTTTTCTGTCTTTGTTCGTCTGGAGTCTTGGATGTTAAATGTCTTCGCACCGTCTTGCTTTTAGCTTTGTGAAGGAGCAGAGCGGAACAGAGGACACGTGCACTTAAAACAGCGAGACTAGTCTAGTTGAAGGGTTTTTGTTTTAAATCGAAATGAATGAATGGCATCGTGGGACAGAACTCTGCAGCTGTACATGATGAACGCACTGCCGATGAATGCCACATCCACCTTTTTTTTTTTTTTTTTACTGTTTGCCACAGCCTTGCATCAAAAGTCTTATGATTGTCGGCCGTGTCGCTGTGACCACAAACAGAAGCCCGAGTGTTTCCCCACACAGGTTCCAGGGCTTCATCTTTGTCCTCAAGTTTGACCAGTTGAGCTGAGGTGTCTCTTTCCAGCTCCATACCAGTGGTTTTGCATGTTTGAGCCCATTTAGTACAATTCACAAATACTTTACTGCTACCTGTTTTGCAAACCGTTCTACTGTGGTTAACAAATTTGAATGTATTTCTTTTTTTTTTTTTTTTTTACACATTCCAGGTGTTGGTTTCCACCCGATTTCACATGTTATGAAAATTCACCAGTAGACTCTTGCTTGTCTTGTAGAAGTCATCACAAGAGAACATCAGGTCCCTTTACTGTTGCGTCATAATAGGCTGGGTATCATTTCAAATAACATTTCTATATAAAGTGAGCCTTTTGATACCGTTCTCCGATAAAACCTTTCAGAGAAAGAACTCCACTACAGACGCATTTAAGTCGGTACCAAAAACTATTGATGTTCAAGATGCAGCCCTGTAAAGTGCAGAGCAGCCTTTTTAAATGAATCTACATTATCATAATGTGATGGTAACTAATGCACCTGACAATATTCAATGTGTGATTCATGGTGATGGATCACACAACTCAACACAGCTGACTGATACATTTTCATACCACGAGGAAATGAATGGAAACCAATGGCTGCTTGAAACGTCGGGGGGGGGGGGGGGGGACCCAGTCAGGAACAATGAAGTACATGTGATTTGTAATTAAGAAGCTCAAAGTCCCACAAACACACTGGTATGAGTCTTTAAGTTGACGGTCACATGACACGCCCGTGGATCCGTCCGTGGTAACTGCTGCCTTCAATGACCAAAGCAGGACGTCTGCTCTTTGTGGGAATCTTAAGCTCTCTCGTCTCTCTGTGAACCGAAGGACCAAAAACACAGAGGGACTTCTCGTCTTAAAAAGGACAACAGCGACACCTTTCCTGGAGGCCGGTAGCGAGACACTCGACTTGACTTCTGAAGTTGTACGCGAGGCCTCTCACCGCAGCGCTTCCCGTTGCAAAGCCAGCGGTTTGCGTTGTACACACTGTAGCGACTCTGTGGTAGAAGCTCCATCTTGTTCCTTTTACCCCCCCCCCCCCCCTGTCTGTAAATCTACATCGCAGCAGATGTGCTTACTGTAAAGTTATCGTCAATGACTTGGGCAAATAAAACTAAAAAATGAAGTGATGTCATACTTGTACAAATGAAAGCTCAATAAATAGAAGCCTTGAACAAATGTAAATACTGTATACGTGTCATGTGTCCATCCGGAGAAACAACATTTTACCTTTTTTTTTGTCTTAAGACACAACCCAGTGGTTATTTTACAAATATGTCACAAAAAGGAAGAATCCTGGAAGTAACAAACATTTATTAGATTTAGTAACGTACGATAAATTAGTCAGACGTATTACATTTGGTCCGGAGTGGATAAACTGTTAAAAGTGCAGAGTCAAGAGTTGCTGTTGTGGTCAGAGCGAGAGTTCAGCGAGCTTTCGTTGCCTTCAGCGGTCCTTCCTCCGGGGCTCTGTGGCTTTACTGAAGTTTCCTGCCTCCTGCTTCAGGACGTTCAGCAGAGACTGGGAACTCTCCAAGATCTATAGGGGGGGGGGGGGATTCTAATTAAATATACTGCAGATCCTTAAAAGTAGAAGCAAAAACATGACTGTATACACTGTAAAGGCAATTTAAAAAGGGGAGCAGGCCCGGCTGACTGTCTGTTGTTCTTTAATAAGAGCAGCTTCACAGTGTCTGTTTGTAGTGATTAGTGGGAGTGCTCAGGGAAGTGCCTGTGTGACATGAATCTGCTGCAGGAGGACATCGTCACGGTGCACCAAAAACAAATAATGCTGTACCAAAAGACATTAGCCTGTTGACAAGAAACATGGTGAACTGTGCAGAGTGAATATGAATTTGTGAGCGTTGGAACGCAAGAAACATCTATTTTCATGAATGATTCATCTGATTATTTTCTCCATAATGCCAGAAGATTTTTTTTAAAGAAGCTCATCTCAGCTGCTCAGAGTTCCCAACGTCACGACTTTACATATCTTGCTTTTTCTGACAAAAAAACAACAAAAATATTGAATTCACAATAATATGAAACAGATTAACCAGCCATATCCAATGGAAACAAAGTCGTTTCAAAAGACCATATTTCCCTTAATTTAAAAATGTGAATTTTATAAGGATTGAAAACTATCTGTTGATTATATATTTCTTTCTTTCTTGATGACACTGAAAAATAAGAGATTCTAAAATGGTCCAAAAAGGTTGCATGGCCCAGAATTGACATGTATCAGTGTTGCTCAACAATAACAATAATTTAGACAGTCAAAACACACACACACACACACACACACACACACACACACACACACACACACACACACACACACACACACACACACACACACACCTTGGTGTATGCAGCCTCAGTCTCTGCTATAGTTCGGTCGAAGGTGGAGCGGGCGGCGAGTCTTTGAGCCAGGCTCTCGTTGACTCTGCTCAGCTTCTCTGAGAGGACGCGGATGTCGTGCTGCAGCCGGTCCTTCTCCTCTTCCTCCTGCTTGATCTGATGGTTCAACTCCTCCCGCTTGGAGCACAGGTCCTCGATACCTGACGGAGACAAAAAGGTTCACTACACCGGAGCCTCGCTGGGCCAGCTTTAGGCCAGTGACGGACCAACGCTTTCCTCCGTAGACTGAATATCTTTGAGGTTCTGGACTGTTGGTCGGACAAAACAAGCAATATGAAGACGTTACCTTGGGCTCTGAGAAATTGTGAATTAGTAGGCTAGATGATTAATTAATTTTTTTTAAAAAAATCAACACATTGGAAAGAGAAATTAGAAAATGACATTAAATAAATAATTGTGAGTCGCAGGTATAGCACATTGTAAAAAGAAAAAGTATCATTAGTGTCAAAATCTCAGGTAATAATCAAACAAATTTAGTTTACTATAAATATTTGATGTGCAGTAATATCACTAATTCATTCATTTAAGTACAACTCATATTGCAAACTGTTGTGTGTCCCTGCATAACTGATGTGAGCAGAGGAAAATGCTGCCGAGTATCTGAATTAATTCTTAAACAGATATTTTAACTACATATCATTTTTGGGGCAGTTTTAAACATTTCTGATCATTATTAATAAAGAATTCAACCTTCAAATGGGGCCTGGCAGAATAGAAGCAGGTAAACCAGCATCTGATAGGGACATTGTTTGCATTTTGTTCATGGATCTCTATCAGAAACTGAAAACACGTTGACTGTACATTCGTGTTAAACCTACTCCAGGTCATCAGATCGTGCAGCATTAGCATGTCCGTTGTTGGTCTAATATTAAAGTCTGCACACCCGTTAATCCCCAGCATCACACTACTTGCATTCATCAATAGAATCATTGAATGACAAGTTAATGAGTAACTTACACTTGACCAGTTCATTGTTGTAGGTCTGCAGAGCAGCAGCTTGCTGGGTCATGTTGGATGTTAAATAACCGCCGAACTATAATCTTCCACCGCGGCTCAACACTGCTTAAGCGAGTTAACTAACTATTTATCTGAACTCCTGCGGTCGGGGCTAGCTTGTGATTCGTCTCACTAAGCTAAGCGCGTCAGGACTGAGACATGTATCCGAACATACAGATGTCTTTACTCATAAAAGTGTTTTGAACTAACGATGAGTACCCGTAAGAGGCGGGTTTCCCGGGACAACTGAACGAAAGATATTACCGGAAACGATGCGGATGTACCAACCGTTCAGGAATCTTCTTCGTCTTCTGTTTCTAGCTGCTACAGACCTAATGTGCTGCGCTAGCGCCCTCTGTTGGCTATTGTCTGTACTACAAGGCAAGGCGACGCAATTTTATTTCAAACACTCAGATCTTTTACTGAAGAAAAAGTAACAATACCGCAATGTGGATATGGTAAAGTTATGCAATTATTTTTACTTAAGGAAAAAACACTTGAATCAAATGGAAGGCTAAAGTAAAAGTATGCAGAATGGCCCATTTAAGAAGGATTTTATATTATTGAATTATAATTATTGAGGCATTAATGTGAACATGACCTTAATGCTGCTGCCAGTAAAGGTGCTACTATTGTTAATTACTTAATATACAGCCCCAACATCTAATCTAACCTGGTATAATACACTCAGTTAGGTCCACCCAGTTAAAAAATACATTCTAATACAACAATCAGGATGTAGTTTAGTGTCGGTGAACTGTGTTGCATTATATGAAGAGATATTTCCGTTATTTAGCCTACACTACAGTTAGCACACATTTAAAATAATTTAAACACATGTAAACAGAAAACTGATTATTATAACCTTCACGAAGGCAGGATTTATTGCAAAACAGTGATAGTATGACTGTTGTAGCTCAGTGTGCCAAATAAACTGCCCACTGAGTGTACATCATGTATGTGTTCAATGCATTTTGCATCTGAATCTGCAGGGTAACTAGTAACTAAAGTAATCAAATAAATAAAAAGTATAATATTTGCCTCTAAATAAGTAGAAGTATAAAGTTCCAGAAAATGGATATGCTCAAGTAAACTATATTTACCTCAATTTTGCATTTAAGTGCAGTACTTGAGTAAATGTAGGCTTACTTATATATATATATATATATATATATATATATATATATATATATATATATATATATATATATATATATATATACTTAAGTGTATATTTGCCACAACTGTGTTTATCACATTTAATTACAGGTAACCTAATGGTGCTTCATATTAAAATGCGCACCCTACTGCTATTTAGTCATTCAGATGTTAACAGCTTTTTCTCCTCCATTGTTATGACATTTTGTCTTTCTCCTACAGCTACTTCTAGAATAATACTAGAGCGCATTCAGTTTATTTGGAGTTATACTGGTGGCCACTACTGTGTGTTTCAGTTTATACTAATTCAAACAGTTTGTATGACTGTCTGTCCATATAAGATGGATACGGTGAAATAACTGAAAGAAAGGTCTGAAATAAAGAAAAATTGTTTATGGATAAGTTTCATTCCAGTCGTGAAGAACTGAGCAAAGCGAGGAAATGAAACAGTCATCAGGCATAAACACAGATGAGAGGAGGAATCCGAACATCTGGAGAGCATATCTGTTATTGAGTGAAGACTATAAGCAAAGGAGAGCGCAATAAGACCGAAGCAAATGTAACAGTAACGAGTGCGGGGGGGCCTTCAGAGAACAAGATTACCAGTTAAACTGGGTTTACCTCAGTAGGTTAGGCCTTTTCTCAGAATATTCTGTTTGAAGAAGCCAAGGTAAATAAGCTACAACAGAAGTGAGAGAAAAGGTGTGTCCTTAATGGAGTACAGCCAAGTCAGCATTTACATGAGTCTTAATAGCAGATTGTTTGAGTTGCCCTATAATAAAAGCAAAGGTGTGATATTAACATGGCTTTGTTCTAATCAAGTGCCATTTGTGTTTGCATTCAGATAATGGATTGTATGTTTGTATTTGTAGATAACTTTTATTGTTGAGATGCAGCTTTTTCAGTATGTTTGAATGCTGTAGTCAGGCTATTACATAGTCCACTTCTCTGTGATCTTAATATCTAAAAGGTACTATCAACATTATTACTATTATTGACATTATAATAAACAATCATATTCCCAGGTGTGGTATTACACCGGCTGCAAATCGATATATGTGACGTAACCGCGGGTGGGCGGAGTTAACGTCCAGGCACCATGGCTTCGGTTGGACCCGAGGTGAGTGTTGTGAGCGTTATCCACGCTAAGCTCGTTTTACTTTCTAATTGTTTTTCCGGGCATTAGGAAATATGTTCCGCGCCGGGCAGCCAGAACCCCGCTTGTAAACGGGCGAATTGTCGGCGTGGAGGTGTCGCGTTGTCGTAAATTGCCCGCTGCCAGCCCGCAGTCTCTTGCTTTTGTGCTGGACCGGAGGGCAGCTGAATGTGCAGGAAGATGCTGTGCCCCGGAACCTGAATTGTCCGTCCAGGCGCGCTGTGCTGCCGTGAGCCGAGCTTTAGTTATTCATGTTCCAGGCTCACGTCACTGTCCTGCTTCTGTCCAGTTTTAGCGGTTCAAAATAAATTGGACGTAGATATGCGTGCTGCTGGGGCCGATGTTATTCGTGGTTTTAGCCGTGTTGTCGGTCACCGGCTCACTGATGGCTAATTCCTACACTGCTGTTTAGCTAGCTGCTAGCAGCCGTGCTAGTTAGCGGACAGTGCACACTTTCTCAAATCCACACAAAAACTGATTTTTTTTAAAGGGTTAACATCTTCTTTGAACAACGGAGGCTAATCTCTATGTAAATTGTAACAGTATTACGTGTTATGCCCGGCTGATAATGTTGTATTCCCCTTATGCTGTGCAGTCTGTTAGCTACATGATAACTGATGCAGTCAAATGAAGGCAACATTGGCAGTGCTGCCTGCAACCTCCCACTGTAAACATATGGCGCCAGCTCTTAAACCGGCGTTGATGCTCGTTGCATGATTATGTTTTCACGTTAAACTTCTTATTTTATTGTGAATTTGTTTTTCCCTCCTGTTGCAGTATTGTCTTTGTTAGTTATCTGCAGTTATGTCCATAGCTTTCAGTCGGTGTAAACCGGTCCAGGGTCGGCTGTAACAAGTTGCGATGTTGTCCTAATAAGGTGTAAACCCGTTAAGATGAACTGGATGAACCGATAGCGTTGCTACAGAGGCACACAAGTGTGCCAATGTGTCAAGACATGAAGTCTTTTGTTTCTTTTTTCTTTTTTCGAGAGATCCACTCGTGTGCGGCAGAGGTCGCTCGAGCAGCGTTGAGATATGTGCTCGTCAGCGAGGTGTAGTACAGAAAGGTGTGGGACACTGAGCTGGTCAGCCACTGTGGTTTGCTCTCATAACTTTGTCTCGTGGGATGTATTGATGCTTTTGACACGTGTAAGGGTCAGTTCACCCAAATTATACAAAAAAGACACATTTCTCCACATACCTCTGGTGGTATCTAGTATCTATAGTTCTGCTTTTATCTGATTTTACCTCCTGCTTAATACAATGGAGGCAAATGGATTTTCATTGAAGCATTCATCAATGCACATGTATTTTATTTAATTTTTTTAGAACCAATGCCCCTAAATCATGAGACTCCATCATCAGTTTTCACTGGATCTACTTTTTACCAAAAGAAATAGTCCCAATGAAAGCTGTTGACAATGAAGGGATGACTAGTCCTGCTGAATCGATGAGTCGATTAATAGATCAGTCGACTGACCAAATATTTATCGCCAAAAATGTCGATTAGCTCTCAAGTTATTTATGATGGAAAAACTTCCAAGTTCCAGTTTTTCAAATGCTGAATAGAATGAGTCTTTGTTTAATCGAAAAAAGACGTTGCTTTTGATCCAATCAGCCACAACATCAGTCGAAATGTGTGCTGTTGATTTCACAGCTTTCACTTACAAAGAAAGTGGAAAGCGTGTTGCTTCCTGTGTGACGCCCTTGGTTTGAACAGACTTCATTTAAGTTGCTGGGGCAGATGGCATTTGGCTTCCCAGAGGCAGATTTGCAGCACATTAACGGCAAGTTATTTTACAGCACCATCCGTAATGTTTAACAACACTCCATCATGCAGATGAAACAATTTACTACAACTGTAATTATCATATTTTAACTGAACAAGGGTATAGATTTCAGCTTGAGGTTAGGTCTCCTGTATATCTATGCACTACATCAGACAGGTGTTCCTGATTTCCTGCTCACTCAGTTGGGTGTGTGGGTGTGTGTGTGTTCATACAGGAAACGCATCAGGAGTAGAGGGGTTGGTTGAATGTCGAGCAGTTCCGTTTCCTCCTGTAGTTGAAATACGCGGCGTTGGAATGGCCATTATCGGCCTTGTTGGCAGATGCCACCCAGCCGATGTTATGTCCTCTCATACGTCTACTGAGAATTGTTTGGGTATGATGCTGCTGATGCATGACTAAGGGCCAGAAACAAACCAGCATGCGGTCGTTGACCATGTGACATTCATTAAGCAGCACCAGGTGGGATTGATGAGATGCAGTCCGCTTAATCACAAGCGGCGAGAGGAGAAATTCTTATCTTCTGTGATTCTAAATCAATTCACAGACCCTTAAAATAAACACTTGAATGTTTGTTCCGCTCCAGTTTGCTTCCTGTTTCGGATGTGATATGATCGCTCTCATTGTTGTAGGGTCTGGCTCAGGTTAAACCCTTTTGTAAAACGTCTACGAATAGGTTACAAAAAGGGGATGAATGCCATAGAACTATTTATTATCTCATCTGACAGTCAGTCATAACTGGAAAAGAATTACTGAGAATTTGTTAACTCTGGCTAATGTTACACTCTCCGCTAGAGATATGTTGCTACGGCTAAAAGTTTCCGGATGGAACTTTGGTTCCACATTCATTGGTGAATCATCTTTGCACCGGACCATGACCCCTGCGCCGCAACAGTCAGGTACGATTACGGGAACCTGATTTAGGTGGATACATTTATTTGAAGAACAAAAAAAAAAAAAATCAGAAGTCATTCTTTTGGGACTTTAAACCTTCATTGAAATCTGATGGTTTTGACATCGGTACAGATTAGGAACTCGTCTGTCGTATCTGTAGCCTGGTTGCAGTGACAGAAAATGCCAATGAGCGTGGCTGAGATTGACGCAGATGTGGAGGTTGTTTTGAGTTGACTAAGATAATAATTAAAACATTAGGTGAGCTGGTCCGAGCAACCACACCTGCAGCTTCTATGTTGAATGAAGATGGTGCCAGCGGGACGGATGAGTCACTGGCTTGTGATTTGGTTCGGGCAAAACAGAACAAAATAACCCCTCCCAAGAAGAAATGAGCAGGAACACGGTGTTCCTGTCATTTGAATGCCTGGATGGTTGATGTGAAGTTCAGTCACAATCCAGTCTGATTGTCAGGCTATTTTAAAAGGATAACTTGGCACTAAAGAGGACTGTATAACTCAGGGTTGAACCTACAGGTTACAAGATTACATTTGAACACAGCATGATAACAATATAATTGACGTCGCAATACAATTTTTTCTGAATAGAGCTTGAACGCATCATAGTGTTACTCAATGCAACCTCCGTACGTTAGCCGTTTGCTCTTTTATTTAGCCAGGTTGGAGCCCACCGGCCGCTAACGGCTACCGCTAACCTGTTGTAATGTTGTTTACAATGTAGCATAATCTTGAGTCTGGAGCACCGCTACCTCCAGTACTTGCAGTAGAGTTGGACAATGTATCGATATTATATCGATTTCAATTTGATGGCAATCCATCCACTAGTCTCATCGTATTTTCACTCAAATGGGCACAAACATTCGTTTTGCCGTCGGTGAAATGAGTTTCACATTAAAGTGTTGCATAATCCAGTTTTTTGTGTGTGTGTGTGTGTGTGTGTGTGTGTGTGTGTGTGTGAACGTGACGAGGTGCTGTCACTCAGACATAAGCTGGTGTTCTTTGCTCATGGTTGGCCTCCTTTTGTGTCTTGTGGGTGTAACACAGTCCATATTGTGTTCACTGCCTCTTCACCTCTCCTTTCAATACAGTGTCTAGTATCTACTGATATCTCACTGTCTTTACTTTAGTGCAACTCTGCCGTGGTTGGAAGGAAGAACTCATTTCCCTCTTTTTGTGCATCGAGCCCTGAAAGTTGATCAACCTGAGCCCGTACGTCAAGACGAGGTTGTCTCTCAGTGTTCAGTTGTGGAACCGGAGAAGCCGCCAACATCTGTACATCTGCATTCCTACGTGACTGAATACAACCCATGAGGAGAAGACGCGGATTACTTTGCAAAGTGATAAGCTACTATTCTGATTATCAAGTCATTGTGTTTTAAAAGCAATAACGTGAGGTTTTGCTGGTTTTTCTCTTTGGTATGTCATTGGGTTTTTGGACAGACAAAGCAACTCATTAGAAGATAAACTCAATGAGTTCTGGGAACTTGTGATGGGCCTCTCCACTATTTAATGACGTTTTATAGACTAAATGGATGATTGAAAATCATCAACACATTATTATAATGAAAATAATACACAACAGAGACCGTAAAACAACAGGAAGTCTTTGTAAATTTGCACTGTGCTGAGTTGGGATTGTACATTTGTATTCGCTCAGTTGTTACCGAGGACAGCAGAATACTTTGAGTTGATCATCAGGTCCTTTTTGTGGTTGCTTTTGGAATTTATTTTCAGGCCTTTAGCTCAATAGCAGCTCAGTCTGTTGCTTCATATCTGTGACTCAACTATCTGTAGCACGGCCTGGCAGAGTCTGGGTTTCTGCTGCCTTGGAGACGAAAGACTCAACTGTTTACAGGTTCGGACGTGGCTCGATGGCCACCATTGCTAATCGGGCTCCTCGCTGACATCCGGTTTGCTTCTGGGGCCTTTACCTCCATTTTCTTTGCCTCCTCCTTCAGTTGGTGCTCCTGAGGTGGGTGTGTATACACACCTGCTTTGAATTCTCCCCCCCCCCCCCCCCCCCCCCCAATTCCCCCCCCCCTCCCAAATGTGAATGACCGAATATATTTTCATTTTACACAAAAAAGAAAAAAACAAGAAAAGAAATAAAATGAGAAAATGGTTCTAGCTACAAAAACTACAATTGACCTCACTATTAGCATGTGAGATGAAAACATTAGCAGGATCTATTTCTCCAGTCTTGTAGATTTTCAGTATTTATATACGGTGAGTCTGTTCTGGTGGATGCCTGTCGGTGGCAACGAGGTCTTCTAGCTCACAGAAATGGAGTGGTGTTACAGTTTGAACGGACTGAGCATGCTCCGTGGAGACCCTTCTGAAGAGGAGGACCGACAGAGGGAGCCACCAGGTCACATGACCGGCGAGGTGAATGTGCATGCGGGGAACGAAAAAGGAAAAGAGGAGCAATCTGTTCGACACATTCTCGCGCTCTCTCCCTCTCTCTTCTCCCCCTGCCCTCTCTCTCTCTCTCTCTCTCTCTCTCTCTCTCTCTCTCTCTCTCTCTCTCTCTCTCTCTCTCTCTCTCACACACACTCTCCCTCACACACTCTCTCTCTCTCTCTCTTTCTGACGCCTTCTTCTTCTCAATGGAGGCCCTGAGAAGAAAGCAGGTATGATGCTTCCTGGAGGCTCACTAGGGAGAAGACATGTTGGCTTTATACTCTTCACCCTTGGTTGGCTCTGAATGGTCTGAGGAGTGATGCCTTGTCTCGCTTCTCAGTTCCTTTTATCCGTTGTCTATGAAAGTCACCATCAGTTGGTTTGAGCCCTAGCTGTCTCCTCGTTGAGATGGTCTCTCAGTTTGTAAGAGACTGATAGCTCTTGAATCCCAAAATCAAGGACTTAATCTCGAAGGAGCAGTGTTTTTCTCTTTGGTAGCAGTGCCGCTGTATCAAAGACAGATTTTGCTTGGATCCTGTTGTTGGAGAGCACAACAGCTGTATCCGGAGCAATCGCAGAACGGGAGAGATGACGTAACTCGAACGCCTGACCTCCTGAAGATCTGGAAACTACCCTGACAGTAGATTCTTAAAACCTTGGATCCAGCGTCCTTTTCTTTTCGCTCCGTCCCTCGTGGTCGGTGTATAATGATGTCTCAGGGGACTGGACGTTTGTGCAGCTCAGGCTATGCGCTCAGGAACACACTGGAACATAAGGCTGGATGCATGTTAGGCTGCGCTGTGAGAATCCATGTTTACCGGCTTTGATCTTCTGTGCAGCTCTCTGGCTGAGGGCCAAGGCCTTGCATCAGTCAGTCTGCACGATTAATCAATGGAAAGGTCATTTATTGGCTGATTCCTGGATTTAAAGCAATACACTCTCAATTATTTAATGCTTTTTAAGATGTTATCTTCGTATGTTTTTGCCTATTTATTGAGATAGCGGAGAGGTGACAGGAAATGAGGGGGTAGAGGAAGGATGACGGGCCTGATGCATGCTGGGATCATTGCGGTTGCACGGTCAGCGTGTCAGATCATTAGACGATCACCAGGAAGTGTTGATAATGTGCAGAACCAGGAATGTTTTTACCAAATGTCTTTAGAACAGTGGTCTCCAATTATGAGGTCGTGACAGATCAAGGGGCCGCGACATGAACCTGAGGGGTCTCAAGAAGATCGGAAAAAAACAAACAAAGGAACCTCTGTGCTGCCTCTTTCCCGTGAAATGCTCTATAGTTTTACCTCTTCGGGCCTCTAAAAAAAAACGACACAACCTGAGAAGTGGACAACCACCCTCTGGTCCAACAGCTCACAGCCCGTAGTCGAGGGTTCACGAGTAGATCCTGGTTCACTTTGAGGGATCATGTGGCATCATTGTGTGGATCACTGCTTTATAACTCATTGTTGTGTTTTCTCAGGCTGTGTGAAATGCAGTCCGGTAGTCTTTTATCTCATTTGGGTGCTAGCAGCAGCAGCAGCAGCAGCAGTTTGCTCGTGTGATAAGTGTGTCAGCTGATAGTGTGATGTGTCTGCGCTTTAGTTTTCAGGCCTCCTGCAGTCAATCTGAAGATCACATGATTGATGCTATTTTATAGCATTAACATATTACATCTAATCTATTAAGAGCGTATTTAAAATAATACTACTAAGCTTTTTTTTCTTTTGGAATGTAAACTCTGGGCCATTGTAGCCTCAGTTTTGCAGGCGTAGCTGGAGCTTTAGTTTATTCTAACAGATATACATTTTTTTTTTAATGTGCTACTTCAGGTTCCTGACCAACACTCAGAGCCTTGGCTTCTCATTTTGGAGCTTCTTTCAGCAGCATCCAGGCTCCTCCAGACCTCTACGTTCCCCATCTAGTGGAACAGCGTTGCAATGGCCGCGTTGTGTCAGTAAACAGTCTGGTTGCGAAATGGCGGAGATCTGCAGACAGGCTTCTCTGCCTCCCTCCCCCTCCCCCCCTTTCCTTTCTGTCTCCAGTGTGTCGGTTCCACTCTCCACCACTAGGGGGAGGGCTGAGGCTGGTGTGTTTTTTTGTTTTTTTGTTGTAACTGGCTCTCCTCAGTCCATGGCAATAAGGAAGTGACGGACCCTCCTTGTCTTCACCCTCACACGTGCTCAGTAGATGCCTTGAGCTCAGACACCACAGAGGATCGTCCCAGACTAGATGTTCTTTGGGAAACAGCCTCAGATATTGTGCTCCTGGCTCCCAGCTCTTGGCCTGACCCTGTTGCTGTTTGGACAATGATTTGTGGAACTCTGTCCTGGTGGCTCATTTAGTCGGGAAGTCGGTTGTGTGCAAGGTTTCAGGACAAACGCTCTCTGTTAAATCTGAGGATCTGACTCCCGGAGCCCTTGGAGAGGAGAGTTCAATTGCTTGAATCCTTCTGTTATAATGAAGCTTTTAGTGGTCTCTGTCTCTCGCAGGCCTCGTGATTGGGAGGAAATGTTTCCTCTGCTTACTTGAGACGATCCGATTCAAGAGCTGCATTTAGCACTCACTAGATAAGGCCCTATAGCCTTAAGCAGCACATGTGTCTGTGCTTCCACCTGCATCTGCTTGGTATGAGCGTCACATTTGGTCAAGAGGACCGTAAACCTTCCTGATAAGTCCTAAAGGAATGCTGCTCTTCAAGGACCCCTTTGGTCTGAATATGTGGATTAATGATGTATCGGGCCTCTTGTTTGTCCTTTGGGTCCCTTTTTTCCCCCCCAGAGTAAGAACAAGGTTGACGGTCTGCTCAGGAGGAAGAGAGAGTTTTACATTTCCTGGTGTTGCCTCTTCATCCACTGCCTCCTGTGAGACGTAAAAGCCGGTCTGTGGGTGGCTGAGATTTCTTTTGATGCTCGGGCTGTGCATCTCCTGCCCTCCTGGTTGGCTGTGGCACACACAGAGAGAGAGAGAGAGAGAAGACGGACAATGAGAGTGCATGGGGGTCGCCCTCATTGTCTCGGCCTTCTCTAAAGTCTCTGGTCCCGACAAAGACTGAAAAGAGGTTTCGACGCAGCGTTCGGTTTATAGACCGAAGTTTGTTTTATTCAGACACTCATGCTTGGGCCTGGATTTAGTTTTTGTTTGTCAGTTGATAGAAAATGACTTGACAGCAATTTTGATAATTGAGCAACAGCAGTTTTACATAATTTAGGGCCGCAAAAATTATTTTCATTACCATTTGAGCTTTTTTTTCCTACTAGTCCATTGATCATAGGCTTAAATTGTTTCGGCACATCAACATTATCAGTTTGCATTGATATAAAAAGGACAAAAGCGGACAATCCTCACAGAGGATGTTTGGTATTTTTGCTTGATAAATGACCTAAACAATGAATTGATTATTGAAAATTGTTTCTGTCCATCGACTAATCAGTTAAGTCAAGGTATTGTCTCTGCGCTGATATCATGACTTTGATGTATTTGGGTTTTGTTGGTCAGACAGAACAAATGGTTTAAAGAGGACACCCTGGGCTTTGGGAACTCGTGATGATGTGAATGTTTGTAACTATTTTCAAACTAACCGATTGAGTGAAAAGGTGATTGATTGAAAAGAACAATAAAATAATCGTTAGTCGGAGCTCTGAATTTGGTTTCCCTTGACACACGTGTGTTCTTTTGTCATCAGCCCGCTGGTCTAGCCAAGGGCAGCGTGGATAAGGGTGCATCCACAAAGAAAGAGGAACTTGATGCCGCGAGCAACGGAGAGGAGAAACCAGGTATTAGTCAAATTCAACCCGAAAGCTCTTAATCTATGTAAATGAACCGTTTACATTGTAATTTGCATTATTTCTTTGTTTGTCTTTTCTTTCGTAGATGTTGACAAAGAGATAGCTGCCAGACTGTCCTCTTCCCGTCCAGCGGAGACGATGCTGAACGGCACCGAATGCGACGCCGCGCGGCACAAGAGCCCGACGCACGGCTCGGCGAACGCCAACAACAAGACTTTGCTGTTGCTAAACGAAAATGGCACGTCGGACGTGGAGCCACCGCATGGTTCCGTTACTGGAAGCAACGGATTCATTCTCACTAAGCAGCAGCAGCAGCAGCAGCAGCAGCAGCAGGACGGAGGCTCTGCAGCGAAGCCGGGTTCGGCAGTTTCCCCTCACAGGACTAACTGGTTGCCTTCGGGCTCGCCGACGGGGGGCCACACGGCCAGATCTCCCCCGGCCTCGGCGTCTGGGTGCGCGCAGAGTTCGGGCGCGCTAAGGACTGACCCCAGTACAGGGACTACGTCGGGACAGGAGACGCCGGACACTAAGAACGGCACGGCCTCGTCTCCTGCCCCGGCTCCGGCGGCCGTCACGATACACAGAGCGCGCAAGACCATGTCCAGACCTGCTGTGAGCCCGGCACAAAAGGTAAACCGCCGGGATCTGGGGCGTCATCAGCCAATCACGCGTGTTTCCTGCCTCTTTCTCTCATTACTTTCTGTTAGGGTGATGTAGTATGTATTAATGCAAATGTTTTCAATTATCAGTATACAGTAAATGACATTATTATATCGACTTTCGAACAAAGTATGAGGACACCCATATATGTGGTAGTTGGTCCTTCCAAGCCATGAGCATTAGTCTGCTGCTGTAACTCTTTCCACCACATTCTGAAACCTGGCTGCAGGGATTTGCTCCCATTCATCCCCGAGAGCATTAGTGAGGTCCTAGACCTGGATCACAGGCAGTTTTTTTTCAGTTCATCCCAAAAGTGTTGGATGAGGTTGAGGAATTTGTGCTGGCCAGTCAAGTTCTTCCACCCCTAACTGGGAAAACCATTTTTTCTTGGACCTGTCTTTGTGCAGGAGGGCATGAATCAGGAAAGAGTCTTTGTATCCTGCGGCGTTAAGATTCCTTTAAATAGGAAGTAAGGTGCCCAGTCCTTAATGTTGCGGCTGCAGTCCAGAGTAGAAGAGTACTAATTATACTGAGGGATATTATACTATATTACTAATTTTGCCAAATATTAGATGATGAAATTGTTGCTAAATGCAGTCAACTGTGTTCTTTTACATCAGACAAAACTAAGCTACAGATCTTTAAAAGAATGTTTCATGTTTGGGAAGAGAAAGGAAAAAATACCATCATATGTTGATACATCACAGTACAATTCAGCAGAAAGATGAAGCTCAATGAACCATCTATAGATGGCTGGTTTTCTGAGCTGTGCTTGTTGCAGGAGGACCTTGTTTACTGCAACGCAGTGGTCTCTTGCAGTGTGACTCACAGTCATGTGGACATAACATCAGGGTGACAATTAGACTGAATGTGTGACATATGGGACAATAAGCCTTCCCTGTAACAAATAAACTTCAAGTTAATCCCTTGGTAACATAACTGACTTTGGTTATTGTTGCCTGCAGCTTCTTAACAGGGAATTAAGAGAAGCACAGAGTGCCAAAATGGAGAAAATGGAGACTCATGTTGCTCCTGACGCTCAGAAACCCTCGCAGCAGCCCTACGCTCAGAACCATCTACCTCAGAGTCCACCGGATACTCCAGCTTCAGCACAAACCGCTTCATCGGCTTCACCAGCATCTCCCGCAACACCTCCGGCTCCTCCAGCGTCCGAGGATCCTCCAGATCCGCCATCTTCTGCGGCTCCTCAAGCTTGTCCGGCTCCTCCAGCTCCAGCCAAGCTCCAACTAGGTCAGACAGAGTCCAGTAACACGTGACAGAAACGTGACCTCCCGCAGAAACACTGACTTTGTTCTCTGGTTTACGAGATAAAGTAATCAGACCAGAGCATCATCTCGATTGACGGTTCTGCTGTAAACGTGTGTGTTGTTCTCTTGTGCTGTAGGTCAGTACTCAGGAGGGTTATCGTCCCGGAAGAAGAAGAGGAGGATGGGAATGTACAGCCTGGTTCCCAAGAAGAAAACCAAAGTGCTTAAGCAGAGAACTGTGCTGGAAATGTTCAATGAACTACAACAGTCTGCCAAGAGCCCGCAGGTCTGTGCTCCTCACATTCATCGAAACAAACACTATTTAAAGGCACAATGAGCAGGATTATCCTGGACGACAATGTGTAGACCCAAAAGAAATCCCTCTCAATCATCATCATCACTCATGACCCACTTACAGTGTATGCCTGGATTTTTTTTTTTTATTGTTCTTGTGTTGGGGATGTTTCTGGGCATCAACCTCCTATAAAAAGTAGCGACCAGGTGCCAGGCCGTAAGCAAGCATCCAACAGGAAGCCACGGAAATGGCAGACACGTCGGCGATAAAAACATAAATGCAGCGAGGCGGAACGCCAAGTGGAAAAAGCTTGTTCTGAACCCTGGTTGAGAAAGAGGAGCCAACTTGTTGCATTTAGAAAACCGCAACTGAAAAATCCTACTCATTGTGCCTTTAAGTGATCTCTTCATTCAGCCACTGGGCTGACATCCCATTAAGGAACTAACGACTCATCAAAATCTCTTCATTTGGCAAGGTTAAAAGTGCACACAGACAGACGTTTGTTCACACTTGACTTTTAAAACATATCCTTCTCTTTGTGAACCGTTCTTGAATGTCAGTTTGACGAGTTTTAAACCAAGTCAAGTCAAAACATGTCTTATAAAACCGTGCGCCTTGTCATTGTAAAACACACTTCACTCGACAGAAACAAAATAAAACTCACCAAAGCATGTTGGTCAGTCGTTCCACTGTTCACCCTGGTTTGGTCAATATATATTCCTAATTCACAGAGAGAGATGTGGAGGCTTTACACACTATTTTTTTCCCCACTGTGCACATCGTCCAATTGCCCAACCCTGAATCATGTTATTCTTAAATCACTATTTAAGTCAATAGACAAGGCTAAAGTAAACGCAAGCAGTCTTACATGAACTGTACCTAAACGAATCTGTCTAAAGCGGACAAACATCTGATCAGTTTTTGAATCTGACATTTGATGCCAGACTTTGATGAGTTTCAGTTGAACCAAAAAGAATCATTTTCCAGCATATTTTGAGATCGTCACGATCGTCATCTCGTCCGCTCTCGTCTCACAGGCTAAAGAGGTAGCAAACATAAATGGCGAGAAGGTCGAAAATGCATCCGAAGAGGAGGAGTCCGAGGAGGTGGAGTCTGAGGAAGAGGAGCGACAGCAGCCGACAGAAGAGTCCGTCGGTGCTGTCCAGGAAGCCACATCTGAATCCATCTCTCAGGTTGGAACAAAACAAAAAAAACAACAGTTTTTATTTACGTCATTTGGTTTTTATGTTTATGGCAGTATTGTGGAATTGTTTTATCGTCAGCTGAAAAATGTGAAACGTTCCTGAGAATAGAAAACCGTTCTTCCATCCAAGTATCTTAGTGTTCTACTAATGCATTGGAGTGAAGCCTGTTTCGATATGTCTCGTGCTCAACGCTGGTGATGAACTCTGCTTTCTGTTTGCCGTGGAGGTGGGAGACGAGCAGGAGTCCGAGGAGTCTGGAGAAGAAGAGGGAGAGGAGGAGGGCACAGAGTCCGACTTGGTAAGACCCGCCGTCACTACTCAGCCGAACTACTTAGGGAGTATTCGATCTCACCTTAGGTCATCTCTTTTGAGTGAAGACAGAAGAGTTTGAATCATCTCTCTATACGTCTGCCTCAGAGCACGGAGTCCAGTCTGAAGAAGAAGTTGAAAAAGAAAATCAAGAGAGACAGCGCGTGGCTCAGGCCGTCCAGGAAGCGGAAGAGGAGGATAAAGACCAAAGGTGATCGCCGCTCCTGTCACACCCACACCTGTACAGACTCATCCAGACGCTCACCTGTGGTCCACTCATGAGCATCTGTTTTTATTGGCTAAAAATGTAAAGAGAAACAATTTTGTCTGGCGATATTTATAACAGCGTCGAGCTGATTATGAGCTCAGAACTGCATGAGATCTTGATTGAGCCCTGATGACACAAGAGGATAAAATGATGCAGTGAAGACATTTCAACCATGTCTGGTTGGTGGAGGCAAACAAACCACGAAGCAGAAGTTCTAGCTTTAGGGTGACGTCATAAGATATGGCAACAAACCTCAATCGAAGCTTTAAATGCAAAAGAACGAAAAAAGGGCATTTGTTACGTTTACGGTCCTATTTATAACGTTAACTACTCTTATGGAGGGCTGAGCAAAGTTGTGGTGAGCAGGCGAATGGAGAACAGAGGTGCAGAATGTCGGATGCATAAAAAAAGAGACGGCAAACTGGTTTGTAGTTCAAGAAAAGTTCACTTGTGCTGATCGACGGGGCCCAGCGTGGGGACATGCAGCTCCACCAGAAACAGGAATACAACCTGTTCCCACTTAGTCATTCAGCGCAGACAGTGTGAGTTGGTTTCACTTGTTGCACTCCTTCATAGATTTCTGCATCTCTGAATTGCTTTTGTCGCACAGATCTTTCTTTTTTTTTTTTACATGACGCACTTTCTTTCAAATATCAACATGAGAAGGATTTGATCGACTGTAGCGATGGTAAACAAACGGCGAAGCATTTTCTCACTTGATCGCTGTCGTTGTGCTCAGAACTGGAAGCCGTGGATCAGCCTCAGGCTTCAGCTCAGGCCGAGGTGGGTGATGGGAAGGAGCGCACGCAGATTTCCTCACCCGAGTCGGTCAACCTCAACAAGCCCCAAGAGCCGACGGTTCCCTCAGAGAACAGAGGTGAGATCAGAAGAAATGAGGCAACTAGTTCATGATAATCTATTCCATGTGTGTCTATCTAATATGATCCTTTTCAGATATGTTTAGTCATTTGTGTAGAACAAAGTTTCCCATAATCCTTACAGACAAAAAACTAAATGTCCACTACACCAGCATCATGTTTATCCTGTACACCTGTGTGTCGGAAACACATTTTGGTGTCCACAGACTGTCTGGTCCATCATACAGGTCACTTTCCATTCTAACAAACTTTACTTTTCCAAGGTATTTGTTTGTTTTCCTCTTAATATCACAGCTCTTCCCACTCAGAGCAGCTGAGTGGGAAGAGTTTCAATACTGAGTTTCAATACTTAGTATTGTATAGTTTCAGTATAGTTTGAAGCACTGTGCAATAATTTAGGGCTGCTGATTTACCTGAAACTAATTTAAACTGATGCTGAGGTAAATGAAGGCGAACGTCTGACTTTGTTTTGCAGACACTTCAGGGTCGGTGATCGAGGAGGCGCAGGAGCTTCCGCTCTGCAGCTGCCGCATGGAGACGCCCAAGAGTCGAGAGATCCTCACGCTGGCGGACAGGAAGTGCATGGCCACGGAGAGCGTTGACGGACAGCTGACCCGCTGCCAGGGCGCCATACTGAAACATGAAATGATGCGTCCCTCCAACTCTGTTCAGCTGCTGGTTCTGTGCGAGGACCACCGCAACGGCATGGTGAAGCACCAGTGCTGCCCCGGCTGTGGCTTCTTCTGCAGGGCTGTGAGTCACACCCTGTCTTTTATTAACGTCCGGGCTTCAGCTGCACTAACCACAGCAGCACTATGAATGACGAATTGCCTGGAAAAGTATTGTTTTGTTTTTATATTTTCACGCAACAATTCATCAAAAATAGTCTCTTAATGAATTGATAATAAAATCAGTAATTGCAGCCATAAAATGGGGTTTTAGAGAAACCAGACTATTCCAGCGCATGTTTCTGATTTCCTGCCTTAACCTCTCATAGTAATCTGGTTTCTAGTAGTCAGCGAGGACCATCCACTCATTTGCTTTTCGTTGCACAGGGGACCTTCATGGAGTGCCAACCGGACCTCAGCATCTCTCACCGTTTCCATCGTGCTTGTGCCTCGGTGCTGAAAGGCCAAAGCTTCTGTCCCCACTGTGGAGAGGAGGCCAGCAAGGCCAAGGAGGTCACCATCGCCAAGGCCGACACCACCTCCACCGTGCCCCCCGCACTCGCACACGGACCCGCCACGCCCGGGGCGCCCGAGGGCCGAGCGGACACCACCACTGGCAGGTGAAGTACCGCCTGGGGGGGGGGGGGGGAGTCAGAATGAGCGGGAAGTTACCCGACATGAAGGGTGTTTGACATTCATGTTTAAGGGCAGCAATAACACCTGAAGTGCCCTCTTCTTTTTAATCCCAGCTCTTCTTGTCTGGCTGTGGGGGCTGAAGTCAGCGGCAGGGCCGACAGCTCGCTGTCTGCTCGTCCTGCACTCGGGCTGGACTCCGCTGTCGTTCCTGGTTTGTCCAGGACGCCAACGCTGCTGACTGGTTTGGGAACAACGGCGCCACCTACAGTCCCTCAAGGACCGCCTAGAGAGACTCTGGAGAGCATCCTGGTGGCGCTCGACACAGAGAAGTTCGTTCTACCAGCAGACTGTCATCATGATTTATCCGAATGACCGAAAAGCCTGTAGCTTTGAGACAAACATGGACAACCCACTAACTTTTTTTTTTTTTTTTTTTTTTTTTCTACTTGTGTGTGTTTTAGGCCCAAGAAGCTGCGTTTTCACCCCAAACAGCTTTACCTCTCGGCCAAACAGGGAGAACTCAAGAAGGTCTTGCTCATGTTGGGTAAGTTAACCTCATCGATCCTGTTCTACATAACATCTTGTTTTTATCTTTCTCTGTATGCATCGAGCATTTGTTTTTATGCAAATGCTTTTTCCTCCATTTATCTTCCAGTGGACGGTATCGACCCGAACTTTAAGATGGAGTCTCAGAACAAACGCACCCCGCTCCACGCTGCAGCGGAGGGAGGCTACAAAGACATCTGCCACATGCTGGTGCAGGTAAGAGTCCTTTACTGATTGTCTTTCAGTCCTGCCCTGTACTTACTCCTGTGCTAATGAATACGGTTGGTTTTAGATCCTCAGTTTATTGTTTTAAGATGTGAGATTTCATGCTGTGTCTTGTAAAATGTTGCTACTTGAGATACTTGAGGACTGTGGCAAGCTCTCTTGAGTTCTCTAATCGCTGTCTGACTTTTGCCACTTCAGGCGGGAGCGAACTTGGACATGTGTGACGAAGATCAGCGGACGCCACTGATGGAGGCCTGTGAGAACAACTACATGGAGACGGTCCAGTACCTGCTGAGAGCTGGAGCCAGCGCCATGCACAAGGTTAACCTGCATCTCGTTTCTCTTTCATCAGCCAGCTGCAGTGAGGAGTCATTTGACCTTTTCATCTTTTGTCAGCCGTCACACTGTTGCTTTTTGTATTCTCTTTGTCCAAAGGAAATACAAAAAACTGAAAAGAACTTGTTTGATTCAAGATGTTGAAGTGACATATTCATTATTTTGTCACATGCATATATGTATAAGAGAAACTGTCGATAACTGATGATTAATAATGAATTCTCTGCTGCTCTCAGGATGTTGAAGGATTCACGTGTCTCCATCTAGCGGCTAAGTCTGGCCATTACAACATCGTTGAGCACCTTCTGTCCACAGGATTAATCAACATCAACTGTCAGGTTGGTGCAGTTTTACATTTTACAATCAGATATGAGATATGAGCTTTTACTCAGGGACGTCATCATGCACCGCCTTATCATTCAGTAGCATTTGATGCTGCTGTCCAATCACGTTCCCCGCTAGCTGATCACATGGCTGTCTGACCATACATAGATGCACATGTCTGATAAGTTAGTTGGAAACGTACAGCTGATTGTTAAGAAGGCCTCTGCAGTAATTCGTTTTTGACATTTTCAGTGTAAGACTTATGACAGTACACCTGATAAAGGGCTCAGTTAACTCTTGAGCCACCTGCAAAGGCATGATGAGCTACAATGATTTTGCTATCAAAAGGGAGTACGGCCTGTGAGTGTGGGAAGTCCTGCAATATTTAAAGGATAGGTTGACATTTTGGGAAGAATGCTTATTTGCTGAGAGTTAGTCGAGAAGATTGATACCACTCACTATGGAGCGAGAGCTGGGAGTCGATTAGCTTTAGTTTGCATAAAGACCGGAAAGTCCTACTTCTAAGCCAAGTCTTTATGCTAAGCTAACAGGCTGCTGGCAATATTAAGAATTCAAGGATAATGAAGCATCCAGACATTAGCAGCGCATTATCCGAAATTTCAAAGTATTTCTTTAAAGTCTGGCACTAACATTGCCTCAATAAGTTGTTTAATAATAATTCCCTCCTGGGTTAAACTATTTTGGCTGAAGATGCTGGACAGATGATCTGAGATCTGTTAATGTAAAAGTTCTCTATGATAAAGGTTCAAATCTTGTCAAAATCGACATTTGTAGTGAATTGAAATCTCCATCAGCTTTTAACATTCAGTTTAATTCAGACGGAGGAACGATCTGCAGTGGGACGGAGCTGACTAAAAGAACTTCATTTGATTGGGGAGTGGCTCCACTTAACGTTTTTCTAAAGTTGTGCAATGAGTATTTAAATGTAAGTGTTTTATATCGACTTTATGCCTTCTTCAAATGCACTTTGATGCCGAAATATTAGATTTAGACCGACGCGGTGCTTATGCAGAGCTCAGGGAAAGGACTCGTCTTTGTTTGAAATGTCTGACTCTGCTGCAAGAAGGTAACCATTAGCATCTCTGGATGAACAAAGTGGGTAAAAGTGCAGTTTCATATTTACTTATAATTACCATGTTGATCAGTTTGCTGAGCTTAAAAGTATTACTTTCCCCTCAGGATGATGGAGGTTGGACAGCCATGATCTGGGCGACGGAGTACAAGCATGTGGACCAGGTGAATCTGCTTCTGTGCAAAGGAGCCGACATCAGCATCAGGGACAAGGTTGGCTCAGGAGTCTGTGTGTGTGTGTGTGTGTGTGTGTGTGTGTGTGTGTGTGTGTGTGTGTGTGTGTGTGTGTGTGTGTGTGTGTGTGTGTGTGTGTGTGTGTGTGTGTGTGTGTGTGTGTCACATGCTTTACACAAGGGTCCAATATTGTGTGATTGCTGATTTGTGTCGTTTTGTCGTCCAGGAAGAGAACATCTGCCTCCACTGGGCAGCGTTCTCAGGCAGTGTGGAGATCGCCGAGCTGCTCCTGAACGGCCGCTGCGACCTGCAGGCTGTCAACATCCACGGAGACTCTCCTCTACACATCGCCGCTCGGGAGAATCGCTTAGAATGCGTCACGTGAGTTACTGCCTCCAGGAAGAAAGGATAAATAAAAAGCTTGTGGGGAAAATCAAATAAGTCACTTTTTTTGAACTGTAGTTAAAAACAAGATTTGATTCAAAAAAGCTGTTCAGAAGTTGCTTGTTGTTGTTGACCAGAAGAATGTGGTCTCCTCAGGCTTTTCCTGACTCGAGGAGCAGATGTGTTTCTGAAGAACCGCGAGGGAGAAACTCCTCCGGACTGCTGCAGCCACAACTCCAAGGCCTGGGCGGCTCTGCAGGCCAACAGGAGGGAGAGGGACGCCAAGAACACCAGGCTCTCTCGAGTGGAGGAAAAAGTCCTTCAGAGGTGGAAATTATACTGTGAAAATAGCAGTGTTTGGGGCTTTGGGATTGGCATGTGGCATTGGAAACATCTACGAGTTCATGGCTAATTAAATGGCAAAACGCTGCAGTTTTGACCCCAGCGTTTGACCAACAGAGTTTTTGTGTGCTCTGTTTACAGTGACATAGCTCTGGGACAGGAGAGGGTCCCCCTTCCCTGCGTCAACTCCGTCAACAGTGAACCTTACCCGGATGACTACAAATACATCCCCGAAAACTGCGTCACCTCCCCCATGAACATCGACAGGAACATAACGCACTTACAGGTGAGTTAGGAACCCTTTCTCCCGGCATTCTGGCGGAAACAAAGATATCCTTTTCTCTGGGAAGTGACCAATAATGTCTCCTCTTCTTAATCCACAGTACTGTGTTTGTAAAGAAGACTGTTCGACAAGTATCTGCATGTGTGGGCAACTCAGTCTGCGCTGCTGGTACGACAAGGTAAGAGACACACCAGTCTTCTTTTAACAAGATGTATCAGAAAGTATGTGTCCGACCGATCCTGCCCATCAGTATGTGAGCAGAGCGTCCACATGCCATTTAGTGTATAATATCTATAAATCATGCAGTCCTGATGACCATGAGGGATATGTCCTGTGCATACTGTACATCTTTTTATATATATATATATATATATATATATATATATATATATATATTTATTTTTTTTTGTTGTGTTTAGAGAGGTTGTCTTCTACCTGAATTCTGCCGCGAGGAGCCTCCTCTCATCTTTGAGTGCAACCATGCGTGCTCCTGTTGGAGGACCTGCAAGAACCGCGTCGTGCAAAACGGAATCAGGTATTCAAACTTCATCTCACTGTGTGCACAGATAAGAAAAAACGTCCCGCTACTGTCTCCACTAAAGGTGATCTTTCCTTCTGTCGAGTTATTTCTGTTCTACAACTCACAACCTCTGTGGCGGTAGAATAGTGCTGAGGACGTTTAATTGTAACTATCTTACATAGTTAAGGCTGTGAGGTGTGTAAAGGTAAATATCTGCTTCAGGGAAAACTTTTGAAGTTGTGACGTTAAAGATGTTGTGTATCTTCCAGGACCAGGCTTCAGCTCTTCAGGACCAGTAAGAAGGGCTGGGGTGTCCGTGCAGTACAAGACATTCCGCAGGGGACCTTTGTATGCGAGTAAGAAAACACTGTTAATATTTCACCGTTCAGATTTGAGCCACAAAGGCCATCAATACTCTGCAGCCACAGCTTGCATCCTTGCTAATCAAGTCAGTGATTTATATTTATTTGGGCACAACACGGAGCAGACATGTTGTGTCACTTTTCCCCCGATTTGAAAACAGCCTGCTACTCTCACACATGCAGTGTCAGCATCTCCTGACAGAAGGTAGCAGCTTGTTCACGTTCAGAAGTGCCGTCCATGTCGCCGAGGTGTTTTGTCACTAGCCTGCTATTGTTACTATTTTTGACAGCTTTTTTATATTTATTACATTTGGGGTTTGTGTGCCATTTCAAAAATTAAAAAAAGGTGTTGGCTAACAGCACTAAAACACACCTTGGTTTATTTTGGCAGCTGTCTTGAGAATTATCAAGTTCCTGATCTAACTTCTCACTTTCATGTTCACTGTTGCCAGCCTTCTGCCTGATTTCTCTAATTATGTACTTTTTCAGTATTCTATTATTAATTTGACAGTTCATTACATTTGCATTTAAATGCATTAAATAAATAGATTAAAACAATACATTTGACAATTTACTAATTCCAGGTCCTTATTCCTTCTGTAGAAGTAATAATTTTAAATTTGTTTTAATAATTTTCTTTGTCTCTGCTACGACATTTGTGATCATGTGATGTGTCTGCAGCGTCACTATAACATTAAATCAATTCCAACTTAGTTTTGTAATGCACGATTTAAATGCACACATAAACAAAGTGATTCAGTGAAGCATGTGAAAGATGAGTTTTCATCAGTTCACCTCACTGTTATGTGTGCCATTTTGTTTTCGTCACTTTTTGTTGTTGGTTTGTGTAGCTGGTCTGTGCCGATTGGTAAACGGTCAAGTTCTGAAGCGAAGCCTCAGTTATTACAGAGAAGAAGAGTTGTTGTGCTGTCTGATTTTTTTTCTCTCTGTGTGTGTGTGTGTGTGTGTGTGTGTGTGTGTGTGTGTGTGTGTGTGTGTGTGTGTGTGTGTGTGTGTGTGTGTGTGTGTGTGTGTGTGTGTGTGTGTGTGTGTGTTGTTGTTATTTATGTGATAAAGAATGACCTTTTGGGTTCAACATTTTTTTTGAAAGATTTGAAAATACATGAAAGCTTCACCAGCGGGGATGTTGAGTCTTTGAAGCTCCGTATCTCAGAGCTGCAGTCTTGGATAATATAAACCTTTATAGAATCTTGACGTGTGGTAAACAGCATCGGCATTAAAAGGTTTCAGTGAGGTCTTCAGCTGCTGACGGTCCTCTGCTTTTGAATAGGTACGTAGGTGAGATCATCTCGGAAGCAGAAGCAGAAATGAGGCAGAATGACACGTACCTCTTCAGCCTGGACGATAAGGTAAAGCATGTAAAGTGTTGTTACTCTGAAAACATGTAAAATAATTCAAACCTTCCCTCTGATGATCTCCTAGTTCCTGCTGAATCATGATGTGTATATCAGCTGTTTACTTTGGGATTTCTCCCGGTGAATTCTTTCGGCTGAGCACTTGCAGCCTTCTTATCTACTTTCTGTCTCGTTCGTCTTCCCTCCCAGCCACAGGATCTATACTGCATCGACGCCCGTTTCTATGGAAACATCAGCCGCTTCCTCAATCACATGTGCGAGCCCAACTTGTTCGCCTGTCGAGTGTTCACAACGCACCAGGACCTTCGTTTCCCACACATTGCCTTCTTTGCCAGTGAAAACATCAAGGCTGGAGAGGAGCTTGGGTAACGGCAAATTTTATTTTGACCAATTCGAGACACTGTGTCTTTTAGACACAGTGTTTAGTAGGATTAAGGCAGGTTTGTGTTAAATAACAGTACTTTTATATAATTATCTCTCTATTTCTCTCTCTCTCTCTCTCTCTCTCTCTCTCTCTCTCTCTCTCTCTCTCTCTCTCTCTCTCTCTCTCTCTCAGATTTAATTACGGCGACCACTTCTGGGAAGTCAAAAGCAAGTTGTTCAGCTGCGAGTGCGGCTCTTCCAAGTGCAAGTACTCGTCAGCGGCCATGGCGTCGCTGCAGGCCGACAGCACGCCGGAGGGCCAGCAGCAGCCCAGCGCGTTGCCCGACACCAGCTCTTCCAACGGTCCATCCAGTCCTTCCTAAAAAAATTAAAAAAAAACCCTCCACACACTCTAAAGCTCGGCCTCGTCTACGCACGGCTGATCGGACACACAAGGACACCTGCGCAATGCACCCGTCTGAACTTTTATCAATGAACTTGTACTGTATCTCCACTTCTGATTCAAAAACCATGGACCTTCGTGAGAACCCGTTAAAAAAACGTTGTCACACAGAACCAGATGCACAATCAAATCCTGGAAGAACTTTACTGCTCCTTTTATTCCACCTCGTAGACCACGGACAGCAGGGGGCAGCGACATCCCGCACAGACAGTAGAGGAGTCTTTACACGTCATACATAACGTCACACATTACTTTACTGGGGAGGATGTGCATTTTTTATTTTCTTTTTTCTTTAAGATGATGGGTTGAAATTGTTAAATGGCTTTTCTTATGGAGTCACGATCAAGGAACTTTGGGGTCGGGATGAGGGTATCGTTGTCTTTTGCAAAGACAACCTCAGCGTTCAGCTGGGCTTAACTTGTTTGACCTTTTGCGGTCGTTTATCATGAACCATTCCAGCAAGATCAGCTGATAAATATTGAACTACGTTGCCACTTCTTTGCGTCACTTCATCTTCGTTGCAGTGTTTGAAACAGACATGTCCCCGACATTCGCCGCCATAGTTGATCATGGTTTGACGGATGAGCTCAAAATGATCGGAAAAGACCGCGGTGCAAAAAAAAACAAACAAAAGTGGACTGTTTTTCTTTTTCTTTGCCACTCGAGGGAGTATAGATCGTCTGGGAGAAAGATGCTGTACCATTCCTCAAGAACGAGGCGTTTCTAGTCTGAATACATTGGTTGACCGTTTTATTAAGCATGCTGCCACAGTTGTGGGAGAATTGATTAAACTGAAATAGTTTAAAAACAAGAAAATGGTGCTGACAAAGGTTTTTATTTTTGTTTTCATTTTTATTACCCAAGTGAACATAGTTTGTAAGATAAGAGAACGTTTTACGTTTTTTTATGTTTAATTTTAACTCCCACTTTTCTAAGCGTAGTTACTGTAGTTGGGCTATTTTTGTTTCATGATTTTTGCCGACAGAAGCCAACCAGTCTTTTTAAATGTTGTTAGTAAAGCAGTGACTGTTGTGCAAAGCCTTGAAAGGTATAAATGAAAAAAAAGGTTATAAAAAATGCAATTCATAACGTTCTGTTACATATTTCTGGACCGTGAACCATCCATCTAATTGGTTGTATCTTTTTCAATAAATTTACTACTAATGCATTTATTCTGACACGCGTTACTTGTTGCACTTTTTCTCAGAAGGCAAGCCTGTTGGCTACAATGTCGCCTACAAATGTTGCACAGTTTGAATATCACATTGCCTCTTTCTCCAGCTCAGTCATTCAGCACATTTTCTTCATGTCCGGTGAGAGATTGCTTTTTAGCTCCCCGTCTTGTCAACCACAAACACATTACTGAGAGATCTTCAGAGTGAAGCCCGCAGTCGGTTTGAACCCACACGAACCGAGCAGCAGCTCCGTTTTGACAGACGGGGGCCCAGGGCCCGGCGCCGAAATGCTGGAGCAGCTGTGGCATCGGAGCCGCCGACACTTCCCACACTCTGTGCGCTTTAATGAGTTTGGATTTTCAAAGCGTCTCGTTTGAGCCTCGAGTTTTAGAGAGAAGCTTCAACTAGACAACTGAAAATCATGGATTCACAGTTCAAGTTTGAATTCAAAACTACACACGTTTTACGACTTAAAGGCAGAAAAGCTAAAGCAAGTGTATTTATACAGCACCATTAATATATAGAACTTTTTAAATACTATAAATTAAAGAATTTACAAAACAAGAATTCAAGATGAGTCGAGTCACCATGATGGCTAACGATCAATAAAACAGTCTGTCTCTGTATGGTTGCACATTCACATAGTGGTGATTACATCAGCATGCTGACAATAACAATATGATTACATAACCTGCTGCAAGTAATGTTTTATTTAGCATTGCAACCACTTGCTACTTAGCACTATAAAGCACAGCTGAGGCTGATGTCATTAGCTTTTCAGGTATTAATTGAATTGAATGTCTGAGACAAAGTTCCAATGCAATCCACCCAGTTTTTGTTTGATATTTCAGTCTCAAAGAGATGTCACTCCTGACAGTTTTATCAAGCTCAACAGCGGTTTTTTAAAGTCCATGAAAAGCTGAACTCTATTACAGTCTTAAAAACGTAATCTGCGAAGCCACTAGTAGGTATGGCAGTTGAAGAATAAAAGACGCAATATTTCCTTCTGAAGTTGAGGAAGAAAGGAAAAGAGAAGTCTCTTAAAATAGAGATATTTAAGTAATGTATAATGCTTTCACATTAGTGCAGTACCTCAGTAAATGGACCTAGTTCTGTCCCACTTCTGCAGCTAAACTCAGTCAAAGAACGCTGTAAAAACAGGAATCTAATCAGCTGTAAAAACAGGAATCTAATCAGCTGTCGTAGAAACAAAGACCCAGTGGATTTGGTTCCAAAATGTCCCCTGTAGCATCAACGTGAAGAAAGGGACCCCAGCAGGAAGTGAGTCGCTGTAACATCTGCAGGCCTTTCAGGCCTCGTAAACTGGCCGATGATTGCTCCCTTCCTGGTTACCGGGGCGGACAGCGAAAACAGAGCCGATAATTGAATCAGAGAAATTTCTCCCTGAGCATCGAAGACGGTCGGTCTGATAACGAGGTCCTTAACTGGCAGGACAGGAAGCAGCCTTTCCGCATTCCAAGGTGGGAGAAACTTTTTTTTTTTTTTTTCATCTTTGGTGGTGCCCCTGCTGCCTCAGACATGCATACATGAACTGTGCGAGGGTCAAATAGTTGCTTTATTCCACTGTTACATTGGATTTATTCCAGTAATCCTGGAGAGCAGATATGAAGAGAACACTTCCCTACAACTCCAGATGGGCAGAGAGACGATCCACTGTGGTTTATGGTAGGTTCATTCTGGTTCTTGCCAATTTAGTTTGCATTTGTTTACATTTCTTTATTGAATTGATAACCATTAGGGTAGTAAATCCTGAGTTAAGGCAGGCCCCGGGGCCAAACTGACGGTCAGGGCCTTCCCTCTGGATCATAAGATAAGACTCGAGGGTTAACGAGATGATGACAGGGTAGAAAAGCAGAACAAAATACATGTTATTTATTCTATTTTATATCTAAAACGTTTGTATCTTAACTTTTCATGTTATTACTGTGTAATAGAGGTGGACATTATAATCACAGACTCTAATCATTTTGTAGCAATAAAAATAAATTGTGATTATCAAGAGAAACTATGGCAACGTAGGAATGACTGCAAAGCCGTTGTCAGAGCAGACATTTTGACTTCTCATATAGAACATTAACAATGTTCAATAAAAAGTGTCCCAATAAGCCTAAACCAGGACAGTATGACAGTGAGCAGGCATAAATAACACCAGGACGCTGAAACACAAGCAGCTAAATGTAATTAAGCCATCATTAATTATATGAATTCGCTACACCTGTGCTTTACCTACTGTGACCTGACAACATGTTTATTAAGAAAAAAAGGACTATTGTGACTTGACCCGCCGGCTGAAACGAAGACCATATCGGTGAGAAGTGTGCTTTAATGAAAGCACTTTAAATAACTTTAAATTTAGTTTTTAAACTCGAGGACAACTGGAGAGCCTGAGTGGTGTGAAGTCAGCTAACTGTTTGCACTGCAGTTTTTACCATTGAAATAGATAAAACCGTGTTGCCTGTAGCAGGTAGGTTAGCTGTTGGCCTGTGAGAACCAGAGTGCCGCTGAAACGTGACCGCTATTCACCGTTAGCCATATTTGGCGCATATTTACCGTTGGGTTGTTTGTAGCCTACCGAGTTTAGCATAATTACTTTTTAGCACTATGTGTTTCTGGGCAAATGCCAACTTCCTTACGTTATTTTTGTATAGTACAACATGTACAATTGTCCACTGCCTACGTATGAATGTTTTCCTCCCATCACCAGCGGTACGCGCTGCCACACTGGGCTCCTGGAGGACGCTCACCCTGGGGGCGGAGTACGAGGACACCTGGGCTCCGTCACCTGACAGGAGAGGCCGTCCCCTTGAGAAGCGCGTGGAGGAGGAGCCGGGGCCTGTCGAGGGGCCAGACGTGTGCGCTAGGGACCCGGAGGGGCTGTCATGGAGGGACGCGGACACCGACACCGCGTATGACTCGGTTCTACACCTGGACGGGCTGAGCAGAGCGGGAAGGAGGGACGGTCTGCGCCGTATCGTCAGGAAGCACGAAGCTCTGAACAGCACGCCATGGCCCCGCGGGTGAGCCACAGTACTAACAGTTAAACGATATATTAACACGTAGAAGTCCTGCATTTAAATAACCTTCAGGTAGAAGACGTGGCCCCAGACGTACTGTGTGATAATTAGAACGTATAAGCACAAAACTGAAATAATGAATGCAATTAAACTACACATAAACAGTTTATTCAGCATTATCAGCACATCCACTCTTTCATTTTATTCCCGCAGTACATTTACTGAACCACTAGATGGCTCCTCAGCCGTATGTAGAGCATTTGTGTTCATCACGTGGCTGCAGATTATGTTAACAGAGACCTAAATGTGATTTTTTTTTTTTTTTTCTTCAATAAGAGCAGAAAAAGTGGATCCATTTATAACTGGCCTCTGGATGATTAAGTCAACAACCAGCTTTGTCTGGTGTGCTGTTGGTTCACCGGATTGAACAACAACAAATGCATTGAAATGCAGGTTTATAGGTTGGTCAGATATTGTGCTGTGGGGTGTGAGTAATAGTCACTCACACTTCACACACGTTCATGGATGAATGGCATCCTGTGGTTTTACCCCGAATTGAAACATCTTCAGTTTGAAAGGGCAACACCTTCTGTTTCAAAATGATTGACAGCGCAGTGTCAGAGCTCACACTGTCCGGCCAAAAGTACGTGGACACCACCCGCCCACATACCTTTCATGTACCTCTGTTTACTTACGGTGTGATGTTTGTGTCGCCACATACTTTTCAACATATTTGATTCAATGGCTAAAAACAGGAAAATGTAGAAAAGTGGGCTGTTATCTACTCTTTAATAAACCAGCCCAAAACAACATATTGTGACTCTTGGAGGAAATAGACAGGAAATGGGAACTGCTGAGTGAAAACAAAAACAAGCTTTGGTTCAAAGTGCCCGAGTGAGAAGTTTCGATGTCGCATTTTAATTCCTTTTCTAAATCTCATTTGAAAAGCATAACCATCATCTCCGGTAAACGCCACAGTCAAAACGTTCCCAACGGTAATTAACGTTGGACTCAACAGCCTATTACATCAATTTATAGTGGTCTGTGAATCCCTGTAGCCACCATAAACATGGCTTGTTTATTTCCTGCCCATGATAAACAACTTACTGCTGACATAATCAAAAAATAGAATAGTTCATTAAACCGTATACGCACACACACACACACACACACACACACACGACAACACTGACAGTTTAGTCTAAGTAATAACATACAATACACACAAATGAAGTAAACATACGTAAACAAAGAATGGCTGCATGAGTTTGTCAGACACACAGCTTTGTGTCGAGCTTCTGTTGGAAGGTGTACTGGCTGTAGTCATGAATAAACTAATCACTGGCCCAAACATCACCACAGGATAAATATTTCTCTGTCTCTGAGTTCATTTTTGCAAACAAAATTAATATATTGTGATTCATGCATAGCCCATATACTTTTTGTATCCTTTTTTTTTTAATGCGTTATGGACATTTGCATATTTTGTTACCTTCATCAAATGTGCAAGTCCAGTTCTAGTGAAGAGTTGCCACTTCAATAGTTTCTACCTGTGATAAGAAAATAGATGGGTTGATTTTTCATTTATTACTATTAGTATTATTATGATGCTGTTTACACAGCATAGGCTCTGTAGGACTCCAAACAACAAGGAGGTAAAGCTGATTTCAACAAAACATAAGGGTAACATATGTGGATAAGACAATGTGGCTCCTGCTGGTTTAGATTCATTCACTATGATCCGTTTTCACTTATGCCTTTTTTTTTTCCAAAGTTAAGTGTCTGATTCTGTCAACAAGGTATGAATGCAAACATAAAGTGTCATTTCATTTACATCGACTGAGAGAAAAACAGCGCACATGCACTTGTTAGATTTTTTTTTTTTTTTTTTTTTTTTTGCATCTCAAGATCTTTTGAGAGCTGCTCTCTCTCTATAGACAACATGGTGTCCCTCGTTGACGCCAAGAGAAAGATTGATCAACACACAGCTTGTTTTGAGCCGCAGGGCTTTTTGTGAACTCCATTAGTTGTACAGTCTCTCTGATAACCAGCCAACAGACGGTGAGCGCGTCTGTGCGCTCCAGTCGCCGATAGGCCGGCTCTGGTCACATGCGCTCTTCCTTATTCTACTGAGGACTTGCTATATAGCCCTCAGCCCCCATACAGCGAGCGATCAGACAGGAAATCTCCGGACAACTTGGATTGGCTTGTCGTCTTGTTTCTCTCAGCTGAGAGAAGAAACCGGAGGAACCCCGGTGTTTCGTGACGCAACCTGCTTGTTTTGAGTGACGCCCTGAACGTTTCAACTGGTGTCTGGATGCTGACACGATGCTGTCAGGATTCTGGACAGAGACGGGGCGATCTGCTTTGGTTTCACCGTGATTTTTTATTTTTTTCTCTTCTTCTTCTCCACTCAGAACCCGGCTGGTATGGACGCAACAGCCTCAGCGAAGTGAATTATTGTACAGCTCAAGTGCTGTATTGCTTTTAAACTTTCCAGTTTAACATTTCTCTGAAGATGAATGAATGGAAAGGATCACGAGAACATGGTTTTCTATGAGGCCACCTTATTTTCCATCTTCCAAAACGCAGCGCTTTCTGTACACTCTTAACGCGGAGCTGTGGTTTGGATGAAGTGTGTGTGTTGTGATGCGTCTCCCCTCCATTTCCACTGACACCAGTTTGGATTTACCCTTTTGGATCTGTGCGTTTCCAGAATGGCTCGCTTCGCCGAAGATCTACCCACCCGCTATGGAGGAAACGCAGGCGGTGGAGGGAGAGGCGGACTGGGCGCTGGCAGAGGGGGAGCCCGGGGTGGTGGCGCTCCGGGTGGCCAGAGGGTGTACAAGCAGTCGATGGCCCAGAGAGCCCGGACAATGGCCATCTACAACCCGAACCCCGTCAAACAAAACTGCCTCACCGTCAACCGCTCCCTCTTCATCTTCCGCGAGGACAACCTCATCAGGAAGTATGCAAAGCGAATAACAGAGTGGCCATATCCTTTTCCTGACCAGCAGCCTGTAGCACCGCGCGCGGAGCAGGTGCATCTGTAGCCCCCTAACCTCTCCGTCCTTGCTTGGCAACCGCACACACACACACACACACACACACACACACACACACACACACACACACACACACACACACACACACACACACAGATGGTTGAAAAGCACAAACACACACCACCCTGGCAGGCCTATTTGTCAAGCTGTTGTGTTTAGGTGCTGATGTGGATTACATTCTGCGCGCACAGTTTGGGTTGCTGTTGAACGAGCAGCTGTTTTCACGCCGTGGAGCAGCTACTACAGCGTCTCTCTTTATTCTTCTCCGCGCGCAACGCCGACTGCACCTGTCGCTCCGCTTCTTATCTGTGTGCAACATGACACAAAGATGTTTTCTCGATCGGTTGCGGGCGGGTGAAAAGACTTCACATCCGCCTGTTGTGTTGCCTTTTTTATATTGCCGGCTCAGTTTCCGAACCTCGAGGCGCCCGCGCCGACCCATAAGTTCTTTTGTCACAATGTCAGCTTGTAAACTGTCCGCCGGTCAAGGACGGCAATCCCAGCGTAAGTTAATGACGATCAAACATCGCTATCGATCGACGCCAGTGGAAGTCATTAAGCAGCTGCGTGCGTAAAAGGGCAGCGGTTAGTCAGTGATGTGGCCGCGTGCACTGACTGACCTCCGCTCCTCGTGTGATTCGAGAAGACGCGGTTTGTTCTGGCAAAAGGAGACCGTTGGTCCAGCGTTGTTGCAGCAGCACCGCCTCGTTGTCTTAGTTAGGAGCCCTCTCCATGGTGCTGAAGTCGCCCACGCTCAACTCTTTCAACTCTGCAAAAAAAATGTCCGCTTCAGCGAGTCATGGTCACCCTTCAAAGTATTTCCTCTCCTAGATGAAGGGAAAGATTGACATTATTCAGCATGAGTCTGGCACGGTGTCATCTATTTCAAGATAGGAACGTGTCAACGTGTTGTAGTAAGGTTACATTTACAGTAACAATTGCACAATTACATTTTATACAAGAAACGTTTTGAAACATGTGAAAATGCATTTTTCACATTTTTATGCAGTGATATTAAAAGACTTGAAAGCAGTTCATGCAGTTTAAATCTTGAAACAGGTGATTTGCATTAAAAACAAGTGAAATCATTTAAAGTTAATAATACCTCTATAAGCATATCCACATTTCAATGAGGTCTCGTTGAAACGATATCTTTTAACAGTGAAATGGCTACGGCTGGAGAGCCAGAGCTTGTGTGACAAACGCAAGAAGACAACTGGATGTGCACTGTGGGTGACAGTGAGAACAGCATTAGCTGTAATGGAATAACAATGGCTTTAATTCATCCGTGTCATGTATGAGCTGATACGAGCTGAACCTCACTACTGATCCACAGGACCAAACGGAAAACAACTACAAACCCGCCGCCGCAAACTGAAAATCAAAGTTGGAACAGTAAAAGTACCCACCCCCCCAAAAAAAATACCCATTTCCTATTGAAACTCACTCAAGAAAACAGTGTTCTGGTTGCATAATCAGGGTGTCTTATGGGTACTAATTCTACATCTCGGCTATAATGGTCATAAGCTCCCTATTCCCTTGCGATTCATAGGCTCTCAATAGGCCCTGACCCGCGGGCAATGACCCAGTGAAAATGGAATGCAGAATGAGCCAACCATTGAAAATGGTTGGAAATGGTCAACCATCTGGAAAGATCACGAGCGCATGTATAGGATGCTTTCTCTCTAGAAAGCCTTCAACCAGAGCCTGATGGAAGGTTTATGCCTTAGTGGACAGAATACGTCCATATTTGAGTTTAATTGTAATTTCCATACAGCAACAATCAGGATAATTTGCTTTTCTCTACAATTTAATGTTGTCTGCCGATGTTAGGCACCCGTGTTTTATTAGACTTAGACGGGTTAACAACGTTGCTTGGTAAACACATTTTAAACACACGTATTCTGTTTGAAAAAAGTAGGTCTTTAAACCTTCCATAAGGAAATGTATACTTTATGATTTAGCTGTGAAATGAAATGAATGCCGCTTTGTCTCTCCCCGCTGCTCCTTAACTCTCTCACTCCATTTGAGTACATGATCCTCGCTACAATTATCGCCAACTGCATCGTCTTGGCCCTGGAGCAGCATCTGCCTGCCAGCGACAAGACACCCATGTCAGAACGCCTGGTAAGTGCTCCACCACGCCCGAGGTCACTCCCTTTAGACAAACGGCAGTCAGACAGATATGGAGAGTAAATAAAATCAGCTAATCAGTTAACAGTGTTTGTCTCTTGTGAGTCAGCAGAACCTCTCAGTGAGGTAGCCTGTTCCCCCCCCCCCCCCCCCCCAATACATAGCTAACCAGTTTTGGAGAGACACCAAAGAGACTGTTGCACAGGGAGGTCAAGACGCAGATCCCGCCCTGTGCAGCAGGGGACAAAAAAGCAAACTGAATAGCATGCAGCTTCATGGTTCAGCACTTTGCTGTGCTTGTACATGAGGGTGTTGTAGCTCAGGGGAGTTTGTCTTTAAATAGAGAGCCAGAGAGCGTTACAAAGAGCAACAGCTTGATGTGGAAACAAAAAAAAAAAGGTCGCTGAATTCCTCTCATATTCAACCACCTGCTCCCGTTTGGAATTATCTCTGCGGGTGCAATGGAAATTCATCAGTGAAGATGTTACAACTCGCAAAAACAAAAAACGGTAGCATTCAGCACCTGAGAAAGTGATTAGAGCGGCTACACAAAGGAGAAAAACAAGCATCCGCTCCCTGCCTCCTCCACCTCGAGGATGTAATACAACGAGAAGCCTTTTAATTAGAACAAGGGATCAGCTATTATTTATGAAGCTCTGTCAACAGAGTAGGAGGCGTGCAGTAAGTGGAGGCGATGATAGAAGCGACTCACTAAGAGTATTTCAGATCCATTGCTGGATTTTAGCGCCATGGTCCTTGAGGATTTCCCCAGCCGTCTTCTGCAAGTGTATTCATAATTCAGGAGTATTTTAGATGTATGTATAATAGATGTTAACGCACTCCTGGTACAGACATTTATCCAGGCAGCCCTCCGGCCCCGTCATTAAGTAACACATTTAATTGTTTTGTCTATGAATCTTATGTTTGTATAGCATGTCAAAATGAATACACTTTATGACACATTCAATGGCCGTCTTTGGTGAAATGTTGCAGGCTCCTATTGGCCTCCATCTTGGACACGAACAGTTTATCAACAAGTCTTTATTTCACCACCACAGCCTTCACGATACAGCCACTCGCCTCCATGCATAGTGTCTGGATGTTCACTGTAGTCACATTTCTTATAGTGCCCAGGCCTGTCACACTGCTTCTGCATGATTGTTTATGTTGGAGTGGAGGCTGGGTGATGCTGGGGGTTGGGGACAATGTCTGTCAGGTTGTGGTATGCTAGGAGCGAGGTAGAGAAAACTCGAGGGGGGGGGGGGGGGGGGGGGGGGGGGTGCAAGGGTTAGTGTAGGCGTGAGATATCTTCTGCTCATGCCCTGTGCATCGCCCCGGGCTCCAGCAGATAATAATGGAGGCAAAGGATAAAGTGTCATGTCACACGCCTGATCCATCTCCCTTACTTACAGAGTTCACCTCGCCACCGAGCGCAAATGATCGCACTGTGGCCGTGTTGTTTGACACTTTTAGGGAATAACGCAGAGGGTCCAGATCAATCGTGTCCAGTCATGTGTGTTGTGCATATGCCCTCAGTGCTAAAGTGCACTTTCAAACAGGATTTTGTTTTTCCTATTGGGATAATGTTGTGCTTCTGATTTGCCCTAATTTCACACTTAAGCAGCACAAGTCCTGCTCTGGTCACTCCATGTACCGCTCATTTCCAGTGTTCCCTGGGCCTAGTACCCCTTTGATCTGTACATATGCCCTTCTGCTCGGCCCAACTGCCTCATTTTTACCCCTGTGGTTTATACCAAGAGGCCCGCAAGTACCCTTGTGGTCGATCCAAGTGCCTGCCAATTCCATGCTTCATTTTTGCACAGTAACATGCCAAAGCGGCACTTGAATGACCCAAGTACCTCTTTAGTTACCCCTGTGGCTGGTCCTAATATCCGGCTGGTCCACCCAAATGTCCATATGTTTGGCCCAGGTGGCCCTAGTGGTCCCTAAATGCTTCCATACTTTATTCTTGCCCAAATGTAACACTAGAGGGGAAATTGAACAGCCCAACTTCCCTCTTGGTTTGCCCAAATTTCAACCTAGGTGGTCCCAAATTCTCCTCTAGTGCCCAAAGACCCCCACATGCCCTTCAGCTCGCTCCATGTCCCTTCCACTTCTAGGCCTCATTTTGCCCAAATTCCCCTATAGTTAGTCCAAGTACCCCGCTGCTTGGCCCAGGGGCAGTTTCCTTGGACTCATGTACCCCACTAGTTGACTACTTAAATAGTTTATTTAATATGTTTGAATGCATTAAATGAGCAGGCCTGAAGCTCCATTGATTTACCATTGCTCTTAAGATCATACTGTGTGTGTGTGAATATTTGTTTTCCCTGTATTTACTCTCTTTTCATCCTAAGAAGAGGGCTCCGCTTCCTGCACTTCTGTTCATGCTGCTGCAAGAAGTGAAAGGAGCCATCTTTCTTTCATCCCTTTACTTACCCCCCCCCCCGCCTCCCCTCTTTTACTCGATGCTTCATTAACCACTCTTATACCTCCAACAAAAAGATCTTCCTCTGTCACTCTCAACCTCTCTCTGTCTCCCTGTAGGACGACACAGAGCCCTACTTTATTGGAATATTCTGTTTCGAGGCCGCCATTAAGATCATCGCCCTGGGCTTTGCTTTTCACAAAGGCTCCTACCTCCGCAACGGCTGGAATGTAATGGACTTCGTGGTCGTCCTCACGGGGTGAGTCCCGCGCCCGCTCAGCTTGAAATGGAAGTCACAAGTGTGAGAGTGGCTTCTTTTGTGTGTATCTGTGAGCGCCTTGAGAGAGAGGGAAGTGGAATCACCTTCTTGCAGTTTGAGCGTCTGCCTACAAGCGTCCTTTAAGTTATTCAACAAGTAACAAGTAAAAGATGTGAAAAAAGTGTCACAAGGGACATTTGTTGCTTTTGGCTTTTCCATTTCTCTCCTTTATTTTAACACTGTTACTGGACTACACTACATGGACACATCCTTTATGGCTTATAACAATAAACCCAGTGTTTTGTTTCCAGTTGGATGTGGTTGAACTTGACACCTGTGGTTCAACAATCACATTTAGGTGTTATGTTTGGGTGTCCACATGCTTTTGGCCATACAGTGTAACATGCGGTCGATGATAATTTACGATTCATTTTTGTGATTTAAGAAATTCAGAAACTTTAATCTCAGCAACCATACTACACTGCAACTCCAACACCTTACCACCTGAGCATCTGCATGGCAGATGGAAAGTACATACAAATACATACAAAGTATTTGATGTATGTGTTTCAGAAATCAGTACGTGTCCCCACTGCTGTGTGGGCTAAGTGGACCACAGAGGTCTGTAACGGATGCTTTTATAGTTCTTTTTGAGCAGCTCTTAGTGGGACTCGGACAGGAGTGGCTGCCCGGCAGGGAAGCTGTCAGACGCTGGGGGTTTGGAGACGTGTAGTGGCCTGTGTGTCCTGTTATCAGACAGGAGTCGTGAGAAGTCAATGAAGGAGCCACGGACAGGTCAATGGTTGAGGGAGATTACTGCTGGGATTTTAATTTAGGCAGCCCTGAAGCTTTATCTGAAAGGAAGTATGACGCTCCTTCTCTGCGTTTTAAACGTCGACGGCAATCAGAAAGTCGTCAGTTTATTTCAAGTGAGCGCTTCATCAGCTTTCATATGTTTGTGCAAACTTCCAGTCCCCCCACCTCCTGTATTCTTCTAACTGCTGATTGAATGTGCCTGGCATCAGCAGAAGAGTGCATTTTGATTTTTTTTCCCCATTTTCTTATTTCCTTAAAGAGACGGGAGTCATGTTGTCTTGTGGAGCTGCTTAAAGCTGGCGACCATTATCATTAACATAACCATCTGTGTGCTGGAGTATTGTAAAACACAAGCTGACACAGTTATTGTGGTTGGAAATGTTGATCTGCTCGTCAGGTTTCGCCTGTACTAGTGGATGATAATTTAGATCCTTTTCGGTGCTAGAATTGACCCACAACTTGTCTCTGTCCAAATGGGACACATTACTCTTTCGCTGTATTATCCCACTGGAAAGGCACTAAGGGCGTAATTCGTTTTTAATCATACGAGCACCTAACGAGCAAGACACATCTTCACCTTTTTCATCTGATGGTGCATCCTGATCGGACGCTTCCCTACTACAGGGACACATACATTGCTTATTAGATTCACAGCTTGTTGTGTCTATCGGCCCCATGTTGGTGCACGCAGAGGAAGCAGTGCTTTTTAAGTGTCTCCCTGGCTCCTTAGTCTGTTTAATGAATGAAGGATGAAAGTACATAGAGGGGCTTCCACCTTCATAAGGTACCTCAACGATACTTTGAAAGCTCCATCAGTACTGATCAACTCCCACTGCTGGAGGAGGCTTTTGATTTTTAACCAGATAAAAGTACAAAAAAATGTAAACAGAGTCCATTAATCCACTTTTCACAGCATGAAAAACAGTCACGCCATGTTGAAAATGTGCCCGTTTCATCCAAGTTCACTGAACGCTCCTCTCGCTTTGTTACATTTACGAGGAGAATGATATTGTTCGGGGATAGTGCTGCATTAGGTCCAGATTGGATTTGTGTTGGAGATAATGTCTATTTCAGAAACTCGATAAACAAACGCATCAAAGTGGATCGTGAATGAGCGGCAGAACAAAGATCGCAGAGAAGCGGTGACCGCAAGTGTTTGACGTGCTGAGGACAAACCAGACAGAGAGGGGAGATAGGGATTCCTTTTGTAAGTAAACATTGCAGCTTGAAACGACACGTCATGCATTTAAAGCCAACACTCAGTAGGCTGGCGTTCAAAATTAAAACGCATCTTCTTCTGTATTCAAGCCGTGGCCAGCACATCGACAGTTCAGAGATGCCTTTATTCTTTTCCTTTCACACGTAAGTGGGATGATTGTGTTTGGAGCCGTGATTGAATTTCATGTTCCCCTGCAATACCTGCTCATGTGCGGAAGATGAAAGAAGGCGTTCATTAAATGCAAGGCTGAGATCACACAGAGGCACGTCGCTCGGAGCACAGCGCTTGAATTCCACTATATTCATGTGGAAACACGCATCATGTGAGATACGCCTCCTGCATCTGACAGCAGAGGTGCTTCGCATGTTAGAAGAAGAAGCGTATTCACGTGTTAAAAACATGAGCGTGTTCTGAGTCATTCCAAGTTATTTCAATATGCCATTGTCAGAGAATACGTTAATCTAAGTAGATAAGGAATTTCAAATTGCATGTCCATATTTTATTGTTTACAGGGTATTGTTTATCCAGAAACAGATTTTTGATTCAGAGTTTTTCTTCTAAGCTGGAGAAATGTCTCATATTCAGTTTTGACTACCCGTTGCTGACACAGCTGGATACAAATTAACCGTTATGTTGCCGATGTGACTGTCTCTGTTTGGTTGCCGAGCAACCGCAGTAGATAATGTGCCTCTGCGTGATCGGGGGGTTTCTGCGTGTATGTTTGCTTTGTGCTCGACACGCTCCTGTGGGACTGGAGGGGGGGGTGGGGGGGGAAGGTGAGCCCACGTCAATTAGAAATCAATCACATCACCCCTGGATGTGGGCTGGCCCACTGGGTTGCAGTATGAGCAAAGTGTGATCCTCTGAGAAATTGTCCTGATGGTGAAAGATAAAAGACAGAGAGGACATTTTAAGTCCTCAGATGTTCAGCCTCCCTAAGTGGAGTTAAGAGGATTAAACTGACTTAACGGCACATCTGGGTGTTAAAAAGCACCTCTCCTTTGTCCTGCCTCGTCCACAGAGGGAATGAGCAGCCTGCAGGCGAGGACTGTACTGATTATTATTACACTATTACATTATTACAAGTGTGGTATAGAAGATGAAATGATAACTTAATGAAAAGAGTTTGAGCAGCCAAAGAATAAGAAATCAGTGGGAGAGAAACCCACAGATGAGCATTAACACCACTACAGTTGGATGTTATGTAGATTGGCTGGCTTAATGCATGAATGATTGATAAAAAGAGAATATTTTTAAATGCTGGGTAATCAATCAGAAGTGACTGGTGAGGGGTTTTTATCGAGCTTGGTCAGAAATCTAATTTGGGATGCACTCTGAGAAGATGGGATTGTGGCTCTGCCTCCACAGGGAAAATGAATGGTCCTGCTTTGCTTGAAATTAAAACATATTCAGTTCTGCTCTAATAATCATCTTCTATTACATAAGTCAATAACGTATCTTACTCTTTTTCCAATTAGCTAAGAATCAGTATTAGCTCTCTGCCTGCTGTACAATTCCAGTGCCTAGTCCTTGGTATAATTATGGCGATACAGCCATCCAGTCCTAATATAAGGATCTAATTGATAGTGCAGCTGGAGGCAGCAGCAGACCTTTAATCTGTCCTAATCAGGCATTAGGAGCCCCTAATAAGAGAATAAATCTGCCTGGGTTGCCAAAGGCCTAATCAATAGAACACTGAGCTGGTCAGCCCAGGAACACTGTGCCCTGATGAGGAGCCAGACACGTCCAATCACACGCTGAGCATGTCAGCGTCTGTGACATGAAGAGACTGGCTGAGAAGCCTGCTCTACTTTGAAAACCCTTTTCTCTCCCAGGGCGTTTATAACGTTTGCCAGTATGAAGCATTTGCTCACAGAAACCGGGGAATCGTGACTCAGTGACTGGAAATAAGATTTTAAAAATATCCAAGAAGAAAGTGATTAAATGACACTCACATGTTGTTCTCATTTCAGAGGTCGAACTCAATGGGAGTCAATTTAGTATTTAGTAGGTTTTATTCTGAAACCGTTAGAATCTGTTCAGGTGAAATCATCTTCACAGCCAGAGAGAGTGTAGTTACATTTTGAAATGTAGCCATTATTCAGCAAGCCAAGAAAGTGATGTACAGTACTTTCTGCCATGGCCACGGGGAGTAATCAGTCTGATCCTGATCGGCCGTTTTTAATATTGTCTGTGGCTCTGAAGTGAGTGACATCACCTGGGTATCTTAGCTTGAGCTCGGAGACCACAAAAACATAAAGCCTGTGTGACGGTCTGAGGGGGGGGGGGGTGGAGTTGGAAAGCGTGAGAACAAAGTTCATATGGACACATCATGAAGTTACCCGATGAAGATCTGAGGTAGAACCATTTATGCACTTAAATATATGCTTTTACATGAGAACATGTAGAAATGGTGAGTCATTCACGTAGGATATCTAGAAGAAGCCAACAGCAGCTGTTTTCTCTTGGAGACATTGCACTCAGTACAAAATGAGTGTTTGAAGTTTGGAATAAATAGCTTACTTTTTCAAAGTCTGATCTGAATTCCTTTCTTTCAGGTGTTTATGATTTAAGAACAGGTGGAAAAAGAGTTTGTCAGGATAATCTTTCTACGTTACTTTTTTTGTCTCTTTTACTTTTAATTTTTTTTTACATGATTTAAGTGATTAGCACCAGAGTCCCTTTTTAACATTTTACTACAGCAGGGTCTGACAGTCAGCTACACTCCTGGTTCTGGCTCTCCCGTGCCGCCCTTCCTTCCAGGAAACTGGCCTGGGCCTCCAGCAGCATGGGGTCGGTGTCGGCTCCCAGCGGGGCCCGGCCAAACAGCTGCTCGAAAGCTTCAGTTAAGCCGGATCTGGGTCTGTCTGCGGTGGGCCGGTCGCTGCTGGAGGCCCCCGCTGAAGAAGTTTAACCCGCACGATTTCATCTGATTCAGCTCAAAATCCGAACTTGTGGCACCGATGACGGGCATTAATAAGAGTAACTACATTGAAATAGCCAATCTTCTCCCTGATGGTCTCGTTTACTTATGAAGGTCTTATAGAGTCATCAGTATTACATTAAGACTGTTACATAACCAGTTAAACGTTCCTCACAGTAAATTAGAGTCATAAACACAGAAGAGAAAACCATTAAGATCAGACTTAGAAATTGGATCGTTTTAAAGTAGTCTCTGAAGACTTGCATATGTGAACACTGTATATCCATATAGCCTATATGTTTTGTTGTTGATGTGTGCCAGTGACAGGCGGGTGGAGTCACTGAGAACAATAATCTCACTGTCAGCTGCAGGGAAACAAAAGCCAGGGCAGTTGCTTTTATTTATTTATCCGTGCGTTTGATTTACGAGTCTAGGCCGTAAGTGGTCGGGGCGAGAGTCGGCGCTTGCGTCGACTTCAAAGTTGCGATTTCCTTTCATGTGCCTCTCAGGCAGCGGGGCTACCACAATCGGAGGCCTCAAAGTGTAGTCGCTGAGACTACAGAGGTCGGGTCACTTTAGCTTACGCCCCGCACCCGGCCACATGAATAAATGTTCCCTTTGAACGTCTGCCAAACATAGCTGCCTCATCATGGAGCTCTGACCCTCCTAGCCTTGCTGAGGTTACAGGGTTTGTGTCTTTGTCAATGTACGTGCTGCACTCGATGAATTGCCATTATGATGGGGTTTTTTTTTTATGGCTGATGGCATAATGTCCTCAGCTTGTCCGTTCGTCCGGTCCATTCTCGCGAACACCATCTCTCAGCAACGCCTGGAGGAAATTTCTAGCAAATATGATTAAATGTTGACTTGGATTCAAGGATGAATTGATTGGAATTTGGTGGTCAAAAGTCATTGTGACCTCACCAAACACATTTTGGGCCATAACTCAATAATTCATATGCTAATTATGTCAATTTCGCACAAATGTCTAACAGAATAAAATGAGGAAGTGATAACATTTTGGGAGGGTTTGCATCCTGAGTGCTGGGTGTGCAGTAGCAATGAAGAATGGACAGACGATGCTTATTCACTTACATGCCCATATTTGTCAGACATTAAGCCCATCTCTTATTAACTTACTCCTCCCTTCCTTTTCCTGAAGTTAGTTTGAATCCAGAAGGCTTGTGTTCTCTTTCAGTTCGATCATGCAGCGTTCCTCTCACTGGCGGTATTGATCCTCAACATCTGCGCTGACTGACAGATGTGGTCAGTGACCTGACAGCTGTGAGGGTGTGTTGGTGTTTTCTGTGTACACGCGTGTGGCGGTTGTGTTCTTGGTACAGGCTGTTCTGCTTCACGTCTCCTAGCCTAGTTAGCAACCCCTTCAGTGAGCGAACACTGCATGCTCTGTGCTGCCGATGCCGACGCCTTGTTGTCCACAAATCGTGAGCAGACTGATGCCATCTCTGCTCTGCCTGTCGGCGGCCGCGTAGAACCGGTCTGAACGGCGGGTGGGAGCCCAGCCAGCTTCTTCTCCACCCGCTCACGCTCACACTGGGGATGTGGTCAGGAATGCAAAATCAAAGTAGAGCTGCATCAAAACGATTGTTTTCATTATCCTCTGAACTGTTATTTATTGGATTATTTTTGTTTAAAGCGTTAGGAAGTCATGGAAAATATCTACCACAATACTAGACTTCTTTAAAGGACTTGTTTTGACCAGACCCCTAGATATTCAAGTTCACATTTTTTGGTATTTATTGGTTTATTTGATAAGGGACAGTGCACATTGATACAAACATTTCTGTAAATGCCAAATAAAATGAGGGAGAAAAGCATGAGAGAAAAGCAGCAAATCAGAGAACCATAGAACATATTTTTTTCTTCATAAATGACATATTCCTCAATCAAAATGACCCACAGAGCTCCCATTGGCTTGGTTGTTTTTCTACTGGGGAAACAGCCGTCAGCGAGCACAACACCAGAACTATGTTGTTTGTAAGTTGCCACATTGCGTTTGTCTCATTCATCGTCTACTCTGCTCCAGCAGTCAAGCTGGGGAATTAAGCCCCAAAAGATTATTCTTATTCATTTTTTTTAAATAATAGTTTTAAGGCTTTATTACTCAACCTACAGCTCAGAGATGTCAGGAAACGAAACGGAGAGAAAGGTGCTGAGTGACAAATGAAGCCGGCCTGACGTGAGCGTTGCAGTTCATCACCTTAACCACTGTAGCCTTTGTTTTGATGTGGATGTCTCATTAGCATGAGCGTGTTTGGACATGACAACTGACTCGACAAACTGAGTGATCGCAGCTCACGCCAACCAGCAGACAGGCTTATTTCCTGACTTTGTGAATATTTATGAGAACAGTCAGCCAATGTGACTCAGTAGAACGCGACGGATGCAACAAATCCAGCTTGCATCTGTCCCTTTTGCCATCATGCCTATTCTTGTCTGTTGTCTAAAATGGCTGCGAGCTAGATGGCTTCACATGCAGTGGCTCAACCAGTTATCATGGTGACATCGCATATTTGGCAGGTTCTTGGCGAGGCTGCCACACTTTTTTTTGCATTATCTGCTCCAGTTGTGACACACAGCCCCTGGTAGGAAGGCCTGGCTCATAGTATAGAAGCTTTCGAAGAATAGCATGATTTAATTTGGCTGAGTGGAAGGTTGGCAAAGGCACAGAGACGCACTATAGCGCACGTTTTTTTTTTTTTTTTTTTGACTAATTGATGTACACACACACACACACACACACACACACACACACACACACACACACACACACACACATCTGTCAGTGAAGTACACACAAGCACTCATATTTGTCTAGACCTGAAAACCCACAACAAAATAAACCTGAGTAGTCGCTCACTTGCTCTTTCACACACACACGCACACACACACACACACGCACGCACGCGCGTGCACGCACACACACACACACACACACACACACACACACACACACACACACACACACACTTTGTGTCTCTGTTGGCTTGGTTCCAGTCGAGCGTGGCTGAAAGTGATGCTTGTCATTTCCTGTAGGCAGAGGAAGTGCACTACACCACAGCTGATGTGGTAGACTGGCAGGTTTCCCTCTTCACACATGATTCAGTCCAGAGCTAATTACAAACAACGTGTTATTTCCTGGCAAACATCAGCGGAACATCAGGTAATCCAACTGCATTTTGTAGGAAAGAGAGAAAAGAGAGAGCGACAGGTTTTGTTTTTTTTATTCTATAGTGACGCACATGTTGCCAAATGAAAATGAAATAAATACATGTATAGAGCACCAACCAGTGATAATAATCACTCTATATTAATCCCAAATTATTTTGTATCAATCTTTGATTTGTATATAAAATGTCCAAAATGCTCCCAGTTCACAAGTTTCCAAGGTGATAGCTTCACTTTTGTCCTCACATTTTAGATGTGATGCTATTAGAACAAATGCAACTTTAAGACACTTCCACATTGGCTTCACTTTTCGGACTCGGAGGTTGCCACCTGGTGCAACCACACAGAGCCCCTAGCAATGTAGACTCTTAGCAACCGCTTTTGTTGCAGTGCAAGGACCAGCGCAGGTAGCGCTCAAACCATTTGGTATCTTCCTGACCTTGTTTACTTTCCACCCAGTACAGTACAGTACAGAGCAGAGCAGAGCCTACACACATGCAGCAGGGAAGGCACAAACAGGTGGGAGGTCCATTCTAACAAAGCAGTGCAATACAAGTTGTTGGTATTTCAGTGGAAAATATGACTTTGACTTTGCACTGACGTCAATCTGAAGCCGATTTATTTTTGTCAAATAAAACACTCGGCATAAAAGCAATAAAGCTTGAAACGTATCTAAGCTAATTTAATTAAACAGTCCACAGCCAGTGGTTGGGTTTAAATCGGCATCAAGAATGAACTTGTGGTGAAAGCATGAACACCGGTAAAGCAGTCTGCATTTAACTATAAATGAGTGAGCGGTTGTCACAATGCTCGTTGTTCTTAAAATGCATTATGGTGCAAACGCCGCTTACATGATAAGACAATTTACAACGTGAAATACAGTAGAATTAGGACTGAAATAGTGTCGAATTGAGGCGATCATATTCACCGTGTCACCAAATAATGTCTCTGTTAGGTACCCCGTGCTCGACAGCTGAGAAACCAGAACATTTCAAACAACTGACCACAAAAAAAGTGAACCCAAAAAAAGATGTGGGTGAGGAGCCCAGCCAGTCCTTGGGGTTATTGCCCCTCCAGCGCGGAGAGGGTCAGCTTTCAACCTGGACGCTGGGTTGCTGTGTCTGTCACAGCTCTCGGTAAATAACAAAGACCTTTTAAATCCTCGATCCTGCGGTCTGCAGCGCTGAAGAGAATGTCAGCGTTTATCATGTTGAACGAGTGTCGGCTCTCAAAGAAACAAGAATGACAAGTCAGCCTGCAGGATGTTTACGGGACCGGCACCTGTGACACAGACCTACGCTCGAGCTGCTTTCAGACCTCGCATATTTAAGTGCAGCAACAAACAAATTGCAGCCGTTAGTAGAACTAATTCAGCTTTAAACGTCGGCTTTGTTCAGTGAGTATTTACTGCTTTTTTTTCCATTGTGACTAGTGATCCTGCTCGATGTGGGTTTTTTTTCCTCTGCGATTAGGTGAAATTTTTGATGTCATTTAATAGCAAGGAGGTGTGCTAGGAAGGCCTTCTTCTGTTTACTACAACGAATGCTGTTGATGTATGCATCTTTGTGTGTATCTTTGAACTATGACGGTCTACTTTGTGTTCGTGCCACGTTTTGCTGGAGCTCATGAATAGTCAGCCAGTAGTCTAGGGGAGAGACGATGTGTTTCACAGGAAGAAAAAGCACAAAACATGTACACACATATAGTACACAAACATTCAAGTAGTATACTAACACATGACAACAGTTAACCAGCACAAAATACACAAAAGCCTAAATTGAAATAATGAGCAGGAGAAAAAGGTTCCATTTAAACAGTGAAGATGACTTAAACCCGACATCAGTACAGAGAACTAAGAAAGGACGTCATAAAAGCAGCCGCCTGTGTGAAAGTCCTGTGACCCACCTAACCGCCTCCCTACGTGGATTATGTTGCTGTTCATACGACGGTATTAGTATCGTGATCAACCATGTGAATAGATGATGAACGGCCTTCTGATCCCACTAGCAGGTGTAGCAGGCGGCTTCTGACACATACACATGAGGCTGATAACATTCAAAGCAGGTGGAAATGTCCTAGTTACATGCCAGGCTGAGGGCTTCTCTACCTTTTCTTTGACCACATCATGTCTGCCCTACAGTTGCAGTTTTATCAGGGTCTTTTACAGTGTTCACCCCCCCCCCCCCCCCCCCGGGACCTCAAATCCAAATGCAGGGAAACTGGAAACGGTTTGAGTCGGGCAATATTTTACTGAGTCTCACTCACACAGCCAGTCGGCGTCCCTCTCCTCATTCCCTGCGAGTTCACCTGCAGCTGCGCAGCAAAGTAGGGCCCCCACTCGCTCATATTGCCTGGTGTAATGGATGGACCGGCCCCCCTTGTTTTCTTTTGAGCCGCATCGCCGGCCCCCTGACAGGGCTGGGAATCGCCTTCTTTTTTTGCAGCGTCCCCTCCTGTTCCCAAACATCTGCGTAATAAACCGAATTGTGGCGCAGAGAGCATCTCCTCCTCGTTGCCTGCTGCCACCGGCTGCGGGCCGAGCAGAGCAGAGGGCGTGGGGACTTAGAGAAACAGCATTCCTCCTCCGGCTTTTCTTCCCCTCCGTCTCATTAGATCTACCAGGAGGACGCTGCCGACGGTGAAGCGCTCGCCGCCTCCTCCTCCTCCTCCTCCTCCTCCTCCTCTCCACCTCGTCTTTCTCTCCGTCTCGCCTCAGTGGAGAGGAGCTCTGTTTGTTCGCCCTCCCCGGCCCCCATGTAAGCTCTCTCACTGTGGAACAACTGATGGAGTCGCACATAGAGAGGCGCAGGGCACAACAGAGAGGAGGGAAAATGAGGCAGATAAGAGGGGCCGAGATCAAAGTGCTAAAGTATTAGCTACCACAATAAACAGTATACGTAACCTGGTGCACTTCATTCTTTGCTGACGGTGTTACATTTGAGCCTCAGTGTGCATAATTACTTGTGTCTTTGTATAACCATCTCACTGTAAAGTGGACTCACGAGTCACTAAACAGCTCTACTGTCCAGGCAGGGAACAGAATGTACTGTACTGTACCCTCCAGGTGTCTATACCGATACTGCTGCAAGGCTTCAAGCTCTCACCAGCATCTTGATGTCATCTTTGGACATCATTGTGTTCATGTATTATTTTTTATTTTCAATGTATGTTAAGCACCTTATTATTTAAAAAAAAATGCAATATCTATATATATATATATATATATATATATATATTTTCTATTTATATTAGATCCCAGTCGGATTCCCTGGTTGTTCTCATTGGAGCTATTGGAAATGGCCACTCTACTGTCTACGTTGTATTGTGGACATACATGTACCCTATGTGCTCGTGCTTCTGCCACTACCCTTAAAGGAACAGTGCAGCATTTGAGGTCTCATGTCTTTGCTTTGAGTACGGAGCAGTGGTCAGTTTGTCGTTAGCCTAGCTTAGCATAAAGAATGGAAGCAGGTAAAAACAGCTAGGCATTACATTACAGTCATTTAACAGACTCTTTTATCCAAAGCGACTTACAGTTCAGTATCTATCTATACGCTGTAGGCACAGCTACGGGAGCAATTTTGGGGTTAAGTGTCTTGCTCAAGGACACATTGACATGAGACTAGTGGAGCAGGAGCCGGGGATCGAACCGCCGACCCCTCTGATTGGAAGGCAGCCCTGCTCTCCACTTAGGCACTGCTCTCCCGTAGGCCTGGTTCTTTCCTAAGTTCTCAATACCACGCCTGACAATAACTCTAAAGCTCACTAATTTACGTCTCAGAGGAAGTGATGGATTTGAGCTTTTTCTTGAACAGGTTATCCATCAGTGCGGCTGCCTCACGGTTGGTGAGCTCAGGTTTTAGTATCGCTCTACAATCTGTATTGGCCAACTAACAACTACCCAGAGGTGTGTGACAAAAGCTTGTGCCAGCTGGTCTCTTAGTAGGTGCACCTCTAAAGTTACGGGTCTAATGTGTGTAGAGAGAGATCTCTGTCTGTGCCTTCTTTCTCTGTTGGCTTGTTATCCTCTTGAGCTATTGATCCTGGCAGCGGAGTCTCGATAGAATGACAAGCTTGTGCTTCTTCTGGAGAATCCTTGTTATCCGTACTTCAGGGACCACATGACCGATGACTGGCTATGCTTGGTGCCTGTGTTTGTATATTGTCATTAGCCCAGTTGGCTTGTCGTTTCTCTTTTTTTTTGCTTTAGCGCTTTTATTTGATCAAATAATTAAAACCTAACCTCAAAGCAGTGTTACCATCAACAAGCAGAGGTGTTGTTTCAGGCGGTACCGGTGTAAGTTATCTTCTCAAGTTTGCCTTCCTTAGTCTCATTAGTTCAGTGGGCGTTTTTCAGCTCTGCACAGCCATTATTGCAGTTGGACTGCTAATGTTTTCCTGCTGCTAATTCGATGTTCTGTAACACCATAATTATCCCATCTCTGATCCAAGTAAATGGAGCAAACAAAGAAAAGCTTTTGTCTTTTTTAGCAAAACGCAGCCTAAGCCTTTTGATGCTGCACCTGAGCCCTATTGACAACATGGGTGGATGTCTGACCAATTTACAATAAGTCAATATTGACTCAAGAGTGATGAAGCAACTGGGTTAAGGCAGGTGGGAGCAGACAATCGGTGAAATCTCTCGAGTCATCTGTATGGCGAGCATCTCATTCTCTTGATTGGTCCGTATGATCGTACATGCACACTGCTGAATGTCTATTCAGCTGAAAGTCTATTCAGCAGTGTGTGCGACTGAACAAGCCTGTTAACACTGATCGCGGCGATGTTACAGGATCGACCAGGTCCCAGACCTCATTTGTCCTTCACAGTTCAAGGCCCAGACAGCTGGAGCCACTGCTCTTCACCAAGGCTGGCTGTTTGGATGTATGTATGCATGATGAGAACACATGTTCTGAGTGTTCTCATCAAAGTTTCATGGCTAATCTGCTCTTTAGATCATGAGATAGCTTGTGTACAAAGAGGAACGCTCACAATGGAAAGGTTTCATTTGATGTTGATGTGGACGACGGATCAACTGGTCACCAAAAACTGCACTTTTTTTTCGTGGTCGTGCCTTGATGGTGAGGAGTTGGCCCGAGTGATAACATTGCAGCCCGGTTAGCTTTGCCGGCTACAGCGTTTAACTAAGACACAAAAACATGGAAATTATGATCCAGTTTGAAAATGTTCCCCTCCACCGCTAACCGTGCATTGAGCACCGTGTTGGTTTCAGTTCATTTAGGTATATAAATAGACCCTTCAGTGATTATTAGACGGTTATCATTCATGATCCATCACAGTCTCAACAAAGAGTCACACTATTAGCAATACACCACCCTCCTCGCTCCTTCCGCCACTCTCATCAGGCCTCCCCTTTCTTTTGTTAACCAATCAAACTGAAAAATAATAAACTGTGACGATACTTTAACAGAAATCTGTACGTCCGCCCAGAAGACATCGGAGACAAAAAGGGTGGATCCTTGGACCGTGGCCGACGGCTGGCCGGACAAACATACTGATTGTATAGATGACGCGGAAAATAGAAAAGCCAATGCAGTGTCACATTATGTAACCTGAGATAATAACTGTTATATCCCCATCCCAACACCTTCCTATGTCAATCTCCCCCTCCCCTGACCAGTGCTGCCTCTGTTCCAAAGATAGAACGTTGAAGAAGAGACGAGAACTAGTTGAGAGTCTCTGCTGTTGTGTTGTGAGACTGGCAGTCCCGAGAGAAGCAGGTGAGCTCTGTGTTGCGTGACTCCCAGCCAATCTCTGGAGAGCCCTGTTAATGCTGGAGTGTAAATGGGAAAGGAAGCGGCCCACACCCTCCCCCCCCCCCCCCCTACGAAAACAAGCTCTATGTTCGTCCTTCAAGATGTACACTCAAGGTCCAAATAGCCGGCATCACAACTGTCTGCATCAATACTACCGGAGTCGACTCGGTGCTGCAAGAGAGTTTGAATATCTTTACTGAGTAACCGGAAAAGACAAACGAGTGAGAGCGTGCTGGCAATACTGAACAACATCGAAATAAACACCGAATCAATGATGCCTGGTTAGCAATGTTATGAACAGAGTGGAGGTGATAGTCAAGGGTGCTACAACCAATTGCTGGGAGCAGAATGGGCCGATACGGGTCACCGATCACGGGGTCCATTTTAAACTTTCTATTTATCGTGTTTATTTATTTATTTAACTATTTCTAACAACACTGTATGTTAAGTATTAATATAAAGAGATGAGAAAGTATCATGAATTGACAACTGTTTATTTGTTGGCAGGCGATCAAAGTATTTAGAACAACTATTGGCCAATAACGATCTGTGGGCGATTGATGGGAGCACCGGTAGACTCCTCCTTTTGTCTGGTAACAAAAATCTTTGACCCGATTTCAAACAGACACTTGGAAATGCTACCCAAACCTGATGAACATAATTCATTTTTTAAAAAAGAAACCCAAGGACAATCAGAGAATAATTATTACCCAATCCATAATGCAGTTGACCCAAACAGACCATAATAGGGTGTGAATTCTGGCAGCAGCAGCAGTTAACAAATAGTCCTGAACAGAGATGGATGCATTTCTTAAAAGTCAATTTAAAGACATAGAGACAGTGTGGAGCGACCCATTGACCCACACAGCTGAGACCTCACCTGACCCACTCAGTCTGACTAGAATGTGGACGTCTCCGTTACAAGGAACCAAGCGGACGTGTGACAGCCTGTCATTATTCCACTTCATGGTTAGCTTCCACACTGTGTGGCCCATTGCAGTTTTTTTTGCATTAAGTCATAATACAATTATTAATAACTAACCTTGTCTGCTGAGTTTTACAGACCAGTGCAGTCATTCCAAAAGACTGGGTCGGGACCCACAGGTGGGTCGCAGAAGATTTTATTAGGGTCCACTACATTTTCAGAATTATTCCATGGTCTTCCTTTGGTCCTGAGCGACAGCGATCAGATGACCGGCTGTTCTTAAATGTACTGTAGCGAGTGACTCAGAATGAGTTGTACCCAGCATGCCGTTCAGCAGTGTGACTGTTAACAGGGTTCCCACTCTCACGACACTACACAGTGTGTCCACAACACACTGCTGATAAATATGTCCCGTAGATGTAACTTTATTACGGCAATCTGCAATGGCAGGTTTGTGGTCCCTTGTTTGGCCAACTGGGACGAACTGACCAAAAGACTGACTCCTCCATGCATTCAGCTTTCTTCATATATCGCTTAATATATCCGACTCGATCTCGATATGACGAAAGCAAAAGCAGGCAGGTCCACCGTCAGTCATGTATGTGTATGCAGCAATTGTGAGGGTCGAAGTTCGAGACCAAAGACTGTTTTCAAATATCCTAAATAAGAGAAAGCCTTCATCCTTCTATGAACCCCATCACTTTCTACTCTGTGGCTGTTATTGGACTGAAAACAAGGCTCTGTTCCCTCAGAGCACTTGTCTTTAGATCTAGAGAAAAAAAAGAATAAAGTGAGAGAAAGATGAATAAGAATCTCTACACACACAAGTATATACCTTTGTAGAAGATAAGGTATTGACCATGGCCTAAAAACCATGTGTGAGACAGACAAACAGACAACTGTGTTTGTGTGATTATTGAGATCCATTTACCTTGTCTCCATGCCAACAAGTGTGGATATTATGTTTTATTTACCTCCTGAGTAATATGTTGTTTGTTTTTAAAGCAGTCCTTCCTGGAAGGCCGCTCACACAGTGTGCGTTTTTAATCGATATCTTTCTCCGATGCCTCCCTTTCCCACGTCTTCACCACAATAACAGTCTCTTACCGTGTGACTCTAGATATTTAGGAAGAGCCTCTGAGATTGTAAGGGGGCCTTTTAGCCACCGCAACTGATTTACTGCTGTGTATCCATGCTACATTAGAAAGGCCGTAAGGAGACAGAAGGGAGAGGGGGGAGGGGGGGGGGGGAGGCAGTAATGAGGTAGAAACAGAGAGAGAGAGAGAGAGAGAGAGAGAGATCAAGTTAGGAAGAGAGACATCCAGACACACAGGGAGAGAGTGTGAGAGGACCTGGAGGGATGAAATAGAGCCGTGCATCATTTTCACTTATGACAGTGATCAGCAGTAGACGGAGGGAGGAGGATGGCCACTAATGATCTGGAGATGGGTCTGACTGCTTTGCCAGATATACACCGGAACATCATGTGAAAAGGATGCTGTTTGGCTGCCAGCTGTAAATCTAACTGCATGATCATCTGCTATTAATAATAGTCATTCCTGTGGCTGAAATTGTGATTTTTTTTTTTTGGGTTGGGGATTTGATTTTTAAAAATATTTTTGTCATTTCGCCTTTATTTGATAGGGGACAGTGTAGAAATGGGATGATTGCAGTTATACGACATGCGCTGTAACCACTCGGCTGCTCAATGATGAGTATTTAAAATAGATTAAACTACCCAACAGTATACAAAGTAGCTCCACCATTAAAATGTTGCGTACACATTGATGCATCTACAATTATTAGCGATTCATATACATAGAAGCATCATGATTTCGCTTAAAATAAGTAGGCTTGTAATGTAATCTACAGATGTGACGCCAGGTGACTCACCAGGTGACGCGCCAGTAGAAATCATTCTACTGTTGCTTTAACACGGGCCATGAACGCAGGTCCCCCTGAGTGAAAGTCCTGTGTTTGTTTGTCCCATTATCCATCACCTGTCCGGACCTCTCGCTCTTAAATACCATACCAGTTGCTCTGCTTCTAATAATGACACGGGTGGGTTTACGCTGGCGTTAGTACTGAGCTGCTACGTCTCATACAGACACTGAAGGGCGTTTGTATCAGCGCGCTGACGGCTATTCCCTGAGCGTCGGTATTTAACGCCCCTAGGAGTGAAACCAAGCTGCAAATTGTGCCAAGATAGTGTGATGCGCTGCCTGTTCACAGCGTGTGCAAAGTAAGACATTAAGTATGACGTGCATCGCATTCCCTCCCGCCCTACTTGGCATTACATAAAAAAAACAACTACATTTTGGTTGAGAAGAATGTGATGTTTAATAAATAGCAGAGAGCAAAAACTCTTCTCAACAAAGCAGGTTTATTGTATGATAATAATAATAATGTTTGTTTTTATTCTAATGGATGTGTTCATTACAACAGAAACATGATTTTATATGGATGTCTTGCAGCCTGTAGTCCTTACAATAAGTATATAAGTCTATAAATCATATATAAATGCTGCAATGTGATGTCCATGTAGCTTTGCAGTAATGTTTCTGCTGCGGAGTGCCGAGGCCCGACTTGATTACATTGTCGGGCATAAATCACAGCACATGTTGTCAGAATGGCTCCTGTGGGGAATCTTTCCTTATTGCTCTGTTGCATTGAAGTTATTGTCTTCCATTTTCACTCAACGGCTGCATTATGTACCGCAGGCCTTCTCTATCTCTCCTCATCAGCTTCCGTGAGGTGTTTCCTCTTCTGTTCATGCAGCTAAGAAAAGACATGTCTGATTGATTTTCCAAGAAAATGTCTGTTATCCATAACCTGGTCTCGTTTACCGATTTATGAAAGACAAAGAACGTCTCACTATAACTTTGAAAATGAGACTTAAACGGGAGCTACGCCCATTTTCAATATTCATACGTGTTATTCCTGTGGTCCAGAAGTCAGAAAATCATAGTAAACATGAAGAACTCTCTCCAAAATCCAAAAAAGCTAGAGCGCTAAAACTCAAATTTGTGATGTGATCAAGTGGAATTACTTCACAGTTGATATTATAGACGATACTAGAGACTTACTTCTCTGGTTTCTGGCTTTGCTTGTGTTGTTAGCATGCTTAACTAAGATGGAGACCGTCAGCATGTCAACATCGTCGCTCAGTATGTGAGTCTGCTGATGTGGCTGGAGGCTGTTGGTCGTGCTGAACTGTTGGTCCTCGTCGTTTGTCTGTGCGATTCTCTTCTGTATCACTGGTTGTCTCCTTGAGCCGCTCTCTTTATCTCTTCATGTGTTTCTCTCTCATTCCGTTCCTCCTGACGATCACCCCGAGGTCATGCGCTGTCAACATGTCTTCCCGTCCCAGCAAATGACATTTAAATGTTAACGCCGCCTCGGAAGTCTCCAAAAACCCACAATGCACCGTGTCACTTCCCACCTTGTCCTCTGTGGCCTGTGCCATGGTTTCTGTGTGTTACAGTTGTATACTGGTGTTTATACATGTTCCTGCCTCATGTTGCGTCAGTGGGTGAGAGAATATGTTTCGTATTAGTTTGTCATTCATACATTTCTGTTTATGTGAGCGTTAAAGGTGCTAAATATTTAGAGCAGAGGGATTAGCTCCTCACATGCACTAACAGGCACGCCCAGTCATGTAAACAAATCACAGAGAAGCAGATTGAAACACACACAGAGTGACTTCATTCTCTGCTCAGGTAGGTATTTCTACACTATGTCTTTACATAGACAATAGGTTCTTGTTGTTATATTAGAGTTCTGGATATGGAGAACTTTTATTTCAACAAACTACATTGTGTCAGGCTGCTGTATTGTCGTTGGTGGGCAGATCTTTTCCACATTAAACAGCTAAGCTACTTGGCTCCTGTGTGTCTAATCTTTATATAGGTGAACAAATACAAATCTCTCTCTCTCTATATATATATTATATATTGCCACATCCCCACCTGATTCCTTTTTTTTTTCACCAGCTACACTTGTCCTTTGTGTCTTTGTTTCCCTTTCACTGGAGGATTATCTTTTACTGCTCCCTCCCTGTCAACACGCAGCACGTTACCAGGAACCATGGCAGCATCAATGCTTGGACGTGAGAGAGAGCGAGAGAGAGCGTTTTACCACAATGAGGGACAAATTGTTGGACTGAAAGCAGCTGATTTGCAATCGCTTGCCTAATTGGAGAAAGCATTTTTTTTTTTTTTAAAGGATCCCTATCAGCTGATGCCAATGAAACCAATGTTTAATTGTAATTAAACTCTGCGTGTTGTGAAACGGTCCCTCAGTTTTGTGTGTATGTGTGTGTGTGTGTGTGTGTGTGTGTGCGCGCACAGCTTTATGTGCCACGGTTTCTTTGCCGCTTTTTATTATAAGTATAAGTACTTCTCTCTTTTAGCTGGAAGAAATCATTACTGAACCTCTTTCTGTATTAGAAATAATGTTTCCCTTCCATCTAATTTCATAATCAGCATCTGGACAGAGACTGCCTGAATGTAAACAGCGCCCTGGAGTATCATTTATTTTTACATGTCTCATATTGTAGTCATTAAAAGAATCCATATGTCCAGGCACCACGGCAGAGCGTCGAATTAACAAAACAAACAGAAATGTATGATTCATTCCTCCGACTCCTCGCCTCTTCTCTCTCCCTCCACCCACATCGCTTTCTGACTCTGACTCTCTTATCGCTCCCCGCTGCCGCTGTGGATCCTCCGCGAGCCCAATAGAGCCATTGTCATGTCGTCTTCCTGTTTCTATGGTGACGAGGTGCGATCTGTCGCCAGCGAGTCTCTCGCCTCGCCGCTCCTCACTTGCCCCAGTGACTTTCAAGCATGTCCACTTTCTCACAAATGACAGTTGGATCCAGTAGACTCATGCGCTCCTCCTCTCTGACCCGCTCTCTCTCTCACACACACATCATATACGTACATTAATATTCTCTTCATTAGCATGACCATAATAAGTACAGTAGTGCCAGTGCAGGTTGTTCAAGGCTTACAATGTATATAATAATGTACAAGGTAAAAAAAGGGTTAAAGGTAAATACATATATAAATTGTTTTAGTTTTGTTTTCAGCAGTAGATTTTAATGATATACTTGTCTTTTCCCTCTCTTAGGAGAGTAATACTGCTTGAGATTGCGTTCATGGAGAACAGCAGGTTTCTCCTCGCGACAGAGACTCTAGCAATGCACACAGGCCAACCACATGGTTGTGCCTCAGTGCTTGTGTTCAGAACTCACCAGGAACTCCATTTGCTCTCCAGTCTCTCTCCTGTTTCCTCTCATCTCTGTACATTTATGATCCAAGTGCATGAAGCTGCTGAAACGATGCATCTTTGTATCAATTCGTACTGCCGGGGAAGATTTGTTTTCTTTGACGATGTGCACATCTTTTGTGCTGCAGGTCAACTTTTGAGGTGTTTAAAAAGTGCAGACGAGCAAAATGTTAACTCCGATTTTGCCACCTTGCTGGAACAAGTAATCACTGTATTAAAAAAGAGACGTGGGAGGGAGGGGGGGGTATATTTGCATTGCATCGCGGCTCTTGCAGACTGCGAGGCAGACGGTTTAAATAATTAACCGTTGGATAAAATGATTTTGATTTGAAAATGGCGAATGACTTGGTTTGGTACGATGACACCAGATTGTATCTTCTCTTTTTCATCTCTCTCTCTCTCTCTCTCTCTCTCTCTCTCTCTCTCTCTCTCTCTCTCTCTCTCTCTCTCTCTCTCTCTCTCTCCCCATTATGAAGATGCCATATAGGATGTCTTGTCCAAACAGGCGTCTCTTTAGCTGGAGGTATGAGCCGAACACACACCTGCTCTCTTTCCCTAGACAGGAAGTCTGTGAAATAACTTTGGAGCACAGTTAGCGCTCGTCCAGATGTCACTGAACCTCAGGCAGCTGCGAACGGACATAATTGGCACCAGCACACACGTACATGTTAATGCACCACCAGGCGAGCGTACAAACGCACACGCTAAAAGCCTCCGACAAAGCCCGAGGACGCAACACACCATGATAAATCACATGTGCCATCACATTCACACTTCAGTCATCACAGACGGGGCTAGTCCACGGATCCATCATCCACTCTATCTGCTAAAGGACAGGTGTATTTGTAGGTGAGAGGAGATGACTGATACTTGTTATAAATAAAAGATGAGGTATGTGAAGGCACAAGAGTGATGTGCAAACCAGAGAGAGAGCGCATACCTCCACCAATCCTCTAAATGTACTTTTATGAAAGTAAAAGCTTCTAAAACTGTCTGGAGCCTTTATCAGTCCACTGTATTATGAATCCTTCTTCAGGATGATGTTTCTCATTGAAAGAAAAAAAACAGAAAAAGAAAGTAGTGAATATGACTTGTTGAAATGTGACACATTTGGTCAGTGGTTGAACTACACCAGGCTGCTTTACTTAACCAAGTGCAACACCTGAATGCCTCTGAGCCTCCCTTGGAAAGCATGCTCCATTATTCCTCTTAGGATGATTCATCGCAGCTCGCCCCTCTCTGTGACGACAGGCTTTTTTACCCAGCCTTCGAGGGCGGTCACTTTGAACAATTTTGGCTCCAGTACTTCATACACGCTCCTTGGTTACAACCGGCTTTACCCCTCACATTTCAGTGCTGTGATGTAGACAGTGTGGTGTAGTTCTGTAATAAGAAACTATTTTGTCGGCTGATTATTAAGCCTCAGCCCTTCCCAACAGCAACACACATAGATGAGTGAAGGATCTCCTTTGTTGTTGTTTTTTCTTCTTTCTTTTACTGAAAACATCTTCTTGTAAATCTTTGTGATTCATTCGGAAAAGAAGACACCTAATCTGGTTTAAAGCAGCGTGCTGCAAATCACAGAAATACTTTCTGATGCCACCCCACAGCCTCATGTTTGGTTTACAACTCCACGGGGAAATCAGGCGTCGGGCAGAAATGTCCATATGGGAATGAGAAAAAAAGAATATTGGCAAGTGTAAAAAAATGCACTTTAATAATGCAGATATATTGACAACAAATCCCTGCAGATATTGAGAGTGACAATCAATATTCCTTGTTCGGAAAAAAAAAACCAGGATCAGGTTTGAAAAAGGATAATGGTGATTTCTCAGTGAAGGTCTTCCTGAATACCTTTCATTGTGGTATCAAACAGCGTGACACTCAGCCTGGTGAACAGATTGAAACACACACTCACATTGGCTCTCAGGCAGAGTGCCAGCTGGTAAACACGTCCGGCTGATTGATTCGAGTCGAGTCTTTGTCTTTGTCTCTGACTCTGTCTTCTCATCGTGTCTACCTCTCGCTGTGTCTCTCCTCGTATTTATTTCGCCCTCTCCTTTGATTACAGTTAGTGTGCAGCAGTGTTCACGTATGAAAGCAATTTTGTCATAATTGTGATTTTGTAATAATTTTAGAACACTTCGAACGAAACCTCCTTGAATGTTCCCCTGCTCCTGAACTTGTGACTGGAATAGATTAAGTCCTAAGAAAGTTGGATTTAATTAAAACAAGTCAAAACTTTGTTGCCTGCTATTTGGCCTTGGACCTCCCTGTTCACATGACAGAGACAGAAGCTCCATCCCTGCAGCGTCTGTAAAATAGACAAACATTTAGCTGCCATGACACCTGACATAGTAGGAAGTATAGTATCAGCAAACACAGCACCTTACAACAGCACTGATTGTCAATCCAATATTCACCCTCCCTTTTAGCTCTGGTTTGGTCTCCACCATAGAAAACATATTGATGAGTGGAGCATAATCAAAGTACACATCATTTGTAACGAATGGGCTTCAATTATTTTTCTTTATATACTCCAGAAATGTCATTTGTGTTTGCGTCGTATCGTTGTTTGTTTGTTTGTGAGGCCACTGGGGGGGCATTAGAGTATGTGTTGATGTCAGCGCCGTCTATCCCTCTCTGTCTTGTAGATGTGCCCACCGACCCCCCCCCCCCCCCCCCCCGCACTCGACGCGTTAGCGTAGCTGCTCTGCATTAGCAGCTCTGTGTCAAGGCGTCCCGCTTTCTCTTCAGCTCCAATTCACCCACATAATAGCGAGACATAAAGATTGTAAGAGAGGGGGGGGGGGGGGGGGGGGGGTAATGTTTCTACGTGTGCATGTCGCCCTCGCTGCCGCCTCCCTCACTGTTTTTACAACTCAAAGCCCTCACGGCTGTCTGAAGATGGATGATGTATTGCTACAGTACTACCGCTGGTGTGTAAATAATAGAGAGATATCGACCGTAATTAATCATGAAGGAACCCCAATCAGGATGTACAGGAAACATGATGACATGCAGCAGTCAGTAGTGTGTGTGTGTGTGTGTGTGTGTGTGTGTGTGTGTGTGTCTGTGGGGACACGTATGAGTGCAGAGGAGGCACAGGTGTGAACTTCCCAGGACTCTACCAAACATAACCTGCTCATTTTCCACTTCATTTACCACAACCTCAAGCTATAACCCTGCTGATGCCACCAGGGCCAACTTCTGTTTTCATCACCTTACGCTCCAAATAACATTCATGTCAAACTGCAATTTTCACCTTTTTTTTTTCTTCTTTTTTTTAATGCTGATGTAAGCGCAAAAAAACTTGATTGACCCTTTTGTTTTATAGGTAGCAGAGGCACAAACAATACCTGCCCTGTATTCTGTAAATGATCAGTTTATGTTCTGTACAGTAAATGTACCTTTTTTTTTTTTCAACCAACCAAAGGATTCCCGTCGGTAATTCATATGAATATGACCGTAACTTGTTTGATTCTCGTCTTAACTGAAAAGTGAAGCTAGTGTAGAAGTGCCTTTAACTCCTCTGGTTGCAAAAAGAAGTCTGATCGGAAGTCTATGAGAAAGTGACACTCGTTTGATTTATCACCTCAGTAAACATGAGTTAATGGTTTCAATCTCTAGTTTCAAGTCTTCTTCAATACAGCATGACGTTCATTTAGTAAATGATGGTCCATTTAGAGTCAAGTAGACCATAAAGCAGGGTGTGCTTCAGGGTGAGTTACCTTGTGATTGACAGGTCTTTTGTTTTTCGTCTTATAGCTTTAACCCTTTCACAATGTGTTTTCAGTTCATGAAAGTTAATTGTAGACGTTTTGGTCGTCTAAAAATGTCTTGTTCAGCGTTTGGTTGCGCTCATCTCTCCACCACCTCGTGTCACTTCTGGTTGTGAAAATATGCCGAACTCAAGGCTTCAAAACAGCGGTCCTCAAACCAACGGGTGACGTCACGGTAACTGCGTCCACTTCTTATACACACTCTATGTTTAAATTGTAATTTTCTGCTCCATCACATGTCTTTAGAGATGTGCTGTTGCAATGCACAAACGTGTGAGATAATTCTATACAACATAGAATCACTGAAACACCGTATTATCCATCACTGTTTGATCCTTATTAAGAATTATCTACAGCCATTGTATAGCATGCTGTTTTGAAAACCCTCTATAAACTGATTTTTTATGAGATTTTTGGGATATTCCTACTTGTTTATATGTAACAGTCAGTGGGTGGAAAACTGCTTAAGACGGTTTTCTAAATGTATTTCTGTTACTATTGTTTATGTAATCTTTAGCTCTGTTATGTCTTCCTGTGATAAGGCCTCCATTATGCAACAAGCCACTGTGTTGATTTATCTTCTTGTTGCTAATGAGTTGAAGGCTGATTACAGCGTAGTTAATAGCTCTCAGTAATGGCCTTGTATAGACAAGGTGATTTATGGGGGATGGCGTTCAGAACAGAACTGGCCACACAGGTTCATTTTCAACATTGATTAGCTATAGCCTGCATCCATGCCTTTATTTTGCTCTACTACACTCTCTCTCTCTCTCTCTCTCTCTCTCTCTCTCTCTCTCTCTCTCTCTTGCTCTCCTACACTCTCTCTTGCTCTCTCTCTCGCTTTCTCTCTTTTTCTCTCTCTCTCTCTCTATCTTGCTCTCCTACACTCTCTTGCTCTCTCTCTCTTTGTCTCTCTCTCTCTATCTTGCTCTCTCTCTTGCTCTCTGGCTCTGGCTCACTCTCTCTTTCTATCTTGCTCTCTCTCTCGCGCTCTCTCTTGCTCTCTCTCTCTCTTGCTCTCTGGCTCTCTCTCTCTCTCTCTCTCTCTCTCTCTCTCTTGCTCTCCTACACTCTCTCTTGCTCTCTCTCTTTTTCTCTCTCTCTCTCTCTCGCTCTCTCTCTTTTTCTCTCTCTCTCTCTCTCTCTCTCTCTCTCTATCTTGCTCTCCTACACTCTCTTGCTCTCTCTCTCTCTCTTTCTCTCTCTCTCTCTCTCTCTATCTTGCTCTCTCTTGCTCTCTGGCTCTGGCTCACTCTCTCTTTCTATCTTGCTCTCTCTCTCGCTCTCTCTCTTGCTCTCTGGCTCTGGCTCGCTCTCTCTCTCTCTCTCTTTCGCTCTCTCTCTCAAATAAAGGTCAAGGGTTCAGCATTCAGCTACGTTAAGCATAGCAGAATACAGTAGGCAATATTACAGTTAATTATATTCATGCTATTAATATCTAATTCTCTAGCATTATAGAGGTGTGTAGGTGTACATATTTACCCATTGTTATTAATGGTTATTCAAAATGTCCCACGTGTTATTAGGGTTAGGCTACTAAAACAGGTATCGCTTTAGTGATCTAGTTACTCGAGGAGTTGTTTCAGCCCTAATCATTTTCCTTCAGCTTTTACAACAACTGGCGCTTGTGAAAGGGTGCATTTGGGATTGACTTTTGGCGGTCTGGAGTTACAGGGCTCCATACATAGGACAAAATCAGGAAAATGTCCTCTTGAATACTGGGACGCTTGAAGCATATCTGTTTAAAGCACTGGTTTTTAATCGCATTAGCTGTCAATTTTCTGCCTGAGAAAGAAAAAATACAGCTCTCTATGTTAAATGTGCTATTTACTGTATCTTCTTGCAATGGATGTTTGTTATAATTAACACCCTGAATGGAGTCGGACATGAAATCAGCAGTCAAAAGCATGTAAAGTGATTAGAGACCATGATGTGTTTAGTTGGCTCTATGTGTCCTGCTCATTTCTTGCATCAAAAGACGACTCGCTATTTGTTCTGGGTGTGTTAATGTGAGTGAGTGAGTGAGTGAGTGAGTGAGTGAGTGAGTGAGTGAGTGAACCCACATCCGGAATAACCGGTTCGGGGTGAGACCATCACCTGAGCTTTTCCTTCAATGATCAGTCAAAATCAGTCTGCTGTGCAAACGTTCCACAGCAATCATCTGCCTTGCTTTACCGTGACGCACTGATTGTAATGTTTGCTTAAAAATGTCATTTGTCAACAAGAGAGTAAATTGATTAGCATCGATTAGATCCTCTGTCACCCATAAAAAACGCCGGCCGCCTGCAGCACAGCAGATTTCATTTAGCTTCGCTCCACTTAATTCTCTGTTCTCAGTCAGATCCCATTGAGACGGAGTTCGTCCAACGTCTGGTTACCAGGAAACATGAATTTCGGAGGCCCTCTGGTGACTGTGTAAACTGAGCTGATCAGTAACTGAACCTCCGAGCTGTTTATGTTCAGAGATGAGGTCCCATATACCTTCGATATATAAGGTCACTCCTGTCTAATGCATTCTTCATTAATGAATTGATTGCTGATTATAATCAATGCAAGAGTTCCAGCATGACTTGAAACTAACAAATGCATAGATTTTGACTAAATGTCGAATGATTTGAACTGTAATACTGCTTATATGCAGTTAAGGTGATTAGAAAAGGAATATACAGGCCTGTTCTTGCTGCTCATGTAATGCTGTTGCTGAATGCAGCATCTGTCCATCCATCGTTTCTCTGTTCCTGCCACATCCATGGACCTGTATCTGTAAGTGTTCCTTCCCAAACTGACAACCTAATCTCTCTTTTGCAACGGCCAAACTATTGCATTGCCCGTTCAAAACCCAGCCGATTTCTTGGCCTCCGGTTTTGCTGCGAGCAGCAAACTGCTCATCCGAACAACTTCACACTCCTGAGCAATACATCAACCATGACATGATTGTTCACGCCGTTCTTATTCACTTTTCGTACTTGGGCCTACGAAAGGTATGCACTGCAGTTCGTATATACGGCCCAACGTAATTGTGAGCCAGGATGTGCAGGGCTGCCGTTGAGGAAGTCAGGTGGTTTAGTATGAAGAGCGACAAAGTCAGCCGGTCGGGGTGGATGGATGTGTCAACAAACACAGAAGTACACGGTCACCCACCATGACTTATTTGACCTTATTTCGGTTACATAACTTATGTACTTCACTATGTAAATTACGCAACAAACGTACTTATTTAAAAACCAAATCCCTGTCGTTTCCCAAACCTAACCAAGTGGTTTTGTTTCCTAAACATCAGGTTCTGTGATGCAGGCGCTTGGTCAGGTGCGCTGATCGCTTGTGTGGCTGAACATTTCTAGTAGAACAGAGATATCCTCCGAACAGTCATATTAGGATCTGTCTATTTGTCTCTAAATGGACCATCATTCACTAAATGGACATCATGCTGTATTGAAGAAGACTTGAATCTAGAGATTGAGACCATAAACTCATGTTTATGATGTTTACTGAGGTAATAAATCAAGTGAGAAATAGAGTCATTTTCTCATAGACTTCTATTCAGTCTGACCTCTTTTCTCAACCAGAGGAGTCGCCCCCTGCTGGTCAGTAGAATTAATGCAAGTTTTAAGACACTTCCGCATCAACTTCACTCGGCAGCCGCCTGGGTGTAACGCTTAATATCATAGCGAGTGACGGAGAGCGAGCTTTATTCAGCATGACGTTTGGTGGTGTAACAGTCAATAGGGTACATAACGCACTATGAATAAATATGTCCCGTAGATCTCAAGAGATCACACTGAACACTGGACTTCCTATTGATGCTCAGCTAAACATCTGCCAAGTCGCTCGGACGGACGGACGGACAGAGAGACTCAGTTCGAAGCACATAGCAGCCTGGATTCCGCATGTTCATGTTACGTTAATCAAAGAATAAAATGTAAACTGATGTGGGACATAAACCGACCAGGGATGACTGTTGAAGACAAATGCTCATATGCCCAAAATTCAGGATTTAAAAAGAGCGGAGATGTCCTCCATTTCAGCCTAAATGATTCAAAAGTTACCTCTCCATCTTCTGCATTAATATCCTTCACAAGCGTTTGTGATACATTTTGTTTTTGTCTGCAGTGCATTTATTTGTCTTAGTTCAGCTCAAAAGGAACATGATCGCATGTGCAGAGAGAAGCTAAATATTTGAAACGCTCCGCTGCTGTACTACCCAAACATGCACAGCACAGCAGCGTACGCGTCCTGTGAGCCGAGACAAAGACTACTTTAAGACAAAGTACATGACCTCAGCGTGTGAGACGTGCTTCCTGTTGTACTGCGGGGCCCCTCCTCAAACTCCTGCCTTCCTATTAGATGTGTTCTCTTCTCTGTGGGCACTTTATTTACACATAGTTGGAATGATCAGCTGTTAGGTGGTGCTGTGTGTAGCATGTATGCTGTGGATACCTCACCTTCATTTGGTTAATCAGTTGTCATTTTACAAAGTATTTACACACCAGCATATTTTTAACATTCCAACCATCTTTTCTTTTCATTTTGATGTCTATCAGGCCGTCTTTACTTAAAATGACTGCTGCAGGAACTGCATTAATGAAATACTTTACATACTGAACAGTTTCGGCTTTGATCTAGTAATACTTGCTTTCATTTTAAAAGCAATCCGTCATTTGTTTTGGCAACCAGCTGTTCTGCTAAAAACATTAATAATGTATGCCATAATTGGTTTAATTCATATCGTCACGCTCAGTGGCAGCCACCATTTATCTGTTGGTGCCTAAATTACTGCACACCTTGCCAGCTGCGTGACTAAAGAACCCAAACTATTTACAATTACAATTTTTGCCTTTTTTTAATGAGCTTTAATTCCCTGTTACCTCAAATGCATTCTCTTGATTGATCTTTGAGGCAATTATTACATTTATTTCATAAAACTGATATAATGATGTGTTTTTTTTTTTTTTTAAAGGAATAAACTACAGTACTGGTGCTGTCTTGTCGTTTGCTGTAAATGTATGAAAGAAACAGAGTTTGTTAATCTGTTTTTTTTGACAGAGTGTGACAATGATCCAAATTCAGCAAGAAGTGGCTGCACATTAGGGAGCCTTTCTTCCAAGAAAGACGGATCTCCCCACTGATTACACTTCTGTGAGCGACAGCCTGGCTGCGAGTGCGTGGACAGGCCCGGAGATTCTGTTCACCACAGACGTCTGTGACACCAGAAATAAGAATGAAGGAGGCTTTGTTCACACTGAGGGGGAAATGAGAGACGGTGACATTTGGACTGTAAACATTTTAGCTGATGCTGTTAGAATGTGAGGATGGAGTCCTAATGTCTTGGTCAGTGATATTTCGAGACGGATGATTACTGTTGTGATGACGCTTGTGTGGCCTTGCTGGCCCCGTAGGCCTCTGTAGCCACAGGGGCCAGCAAGTGATGGAAATCCAATTAAGATATGAAAAAAAAAAAAAAAGCGAGTCCAAATATATTGCGATCAATATAGCAATCATGACAAAATGAGAAAACCAAATTAGAATCTCAATCACTCATCACTGTAATCATGGAGCCTTTCATGACAAAATATCATTTATTCATTCCATATTAGACAATATATAAATTATTAGGATCAATATTAGAAGCATGCTCAAATATATTCTGTCTTTTAAAATACTCTATCGTGTTTTATGATTGCTGTGATTTCCCATGGTTGTATACATAACTGAAGCCCCTTATAATTCAAATACTACAGCAAATATTGCCTTTTTAATTGAATTATTATCAAATGTATATTGGTCTCCACTTTTCACGTGTCACCGTTAAGGCCACAAAACCACCGAGTTTGGTTTTGAAAAATCAGCATTAGGCTTAAAATGGCTTCATGAAGTAAGTAAAATACTTGATTATTTAACAATACTTTTGGACACTGTTCTCAAACACCCGGTCTCCTGGTTGCAAGTCCTGTGTTTGTTTCACCAATGAACCTCCACCCCCCCGCCCACCATTGGCACATGTATTACGTCACTCTTTGATGCGCTTACATAGTCAGTACAGACAACACTCAAAAAGCAAGATGGCGTTCTAATTGCACATAAAATGACTTTATGAGTTCTGAATACCTTATTTGGTTGTTTTTCACTATGTGACGCAATAAAAATAATTGTTTCTTAACAAAATATGAGGGAAAGCGACAGCAGTTTGTTTTAGTGCCATTTTTAAGAGTTTAAAGCATGTTTTGATGATTATCGGGGCAATAATGTGCATCTGAATTATTTTGGCCTGGAGGATGCCGTCCCATGCCTTAAGCTGAACGACTGAATGGAATGTAGTTAATAACTGTAAATCATGAAGAAGACCCAGGTTTAATTAACCTTTAAATCCCCACTAACCCACCAGTGAGTCAGCCGTTAGAAACCATTGAAACCCACAGACGTTTGTTGATGCACAAGACTTCTATTAGATAGTGTTCCTGTCTGATGGAACGGTGGAATGGTGATATTTATATTGATATGTGATATGATATTGGCATACATTGTGGAATAAGATGATTCAGTTTTGTCTTTGTTTAGAGTTGCAGGTGGAAAAGAATGGCGACATATTCTGAAGTCGTGTTTCATCCGTTGTCGGCCTTCCTCTGCCTGAGATAAACACGTTCTGTCAAATATTTCAAGCAATATCTTTACTGTCTGGCTTTATATTAATCTTACTTTTTATTAATGTTTGTGTGTTTGTGTCTGCAGTTCTTTCTCTCTCTCTCTCTCTCTCTCTTTCTGTCTGTTGTCCTTTATTAGCTTTTTTTTTTTTTTTTTCAATAAGCACCCTGGTAAAGCTTCTCTTACTTGATAATGTCCCATACTGTGCTAACAGAAAAGGGTCACACAGAAGACACTGCGTTATATGAGTGACGCACCTCCTGATCTATACAACGATGGGCGACCCATGCAGTGGATGTGTGCCATAATGTCACGTCCATGCAGCTTTCCAGAGAGGGTTCAGCTGTGGAGGCTGGCCTTGATTGCATTAGCACACATAAATCACAGCACATCTTGTCAGGACGTCTCCTTGGGGGGAAGTGTCCTCTAACCATGACGCTCATACAGTAACAACATTCTATGCACATGTAATACTCCTGTTTTGCTACCGTTACTACTACTACCAATACTATTGATAACAATATGAAACCTAATATTTGAGCTGTAAAGCTTGAATGAGAAGGACAGACGCCTGTGACTGCTTTACTCCTTGTGTCACTGTCATTGTCTCACGTGAGCATCTGCTTCCTGTTTGGATCCATGTGTGATGATGCAATGCTTTTAGTGGAACACCTGGACTTCAGCTGTTTTAGCTATTCTAAACACAATCCAATGACCTGAGACTTAAGCAGTAAAGACGGACTTAAGTCGTGTCCCAGTTCCATACTATGCAGAATGGACTGTATGCAAATGTTCACAGCTTTCTGTTTTTAAAGTTAGTGTGCATTAAATCAAAGTAGTTTGCTGTGTTGTGCTAACGACAAATGATTCAAGACCTCTGATGAAAGAAGAAGTGATTCCAGGTATTAGGGTACTCTGTGGAGGTTTCTTGGAAACAAAGTTTTTGTTTGCAGCCAGTTACTCACCAAAATAGGTTGTGTGTGTCCTTGAGTTCTGAAAAAAAAAAGTGCTGAATGCATTTCTCTCTACATAGAACATTTGTAAAAGCATTAAACTTCCCTCCCTTTGCTGGCGTATTGCTGCTTTTCACCACCTGTTGATTAGAATAGTGTGAAACCATTTAGAAGAACGCGCAACGTGTCACCTGCGTCTATGTGCGAAGTAAAGAAGACCCAGACATAAAAGCATTGCTTCACAGTGCTGCTAGTGATGTACCTTTATTTGTATGTACACTTCATATTAAAGTCCTTCCTAGAATCAGCATGTAGCACACTGACCACATCAACCGAGCAAATAAATCTGCACCCCAGCATCGGGAAACATCTGGAACCCTTTCATTCCAACTTTGGATTTATTGGATCCCCTCTGCAGTGAAAAATTCAGGTTAATCCTTTAAAGAATTTATGATTTTAGGAAAACTTCCAAACCATACCAATTCTAATGAGAGCTCTCCCTATCACAGAGCCTCTAAATGAGGTCTTCATGGCTCCACTCTGTAAGTAACCCAAGCCGGGCCGGATTCAAATCATTCAGTCTGTCATTAAAGGAGAGAAATATTCTCTTTGAGGCAGAGAGAAATGAAACCGAGGCATTCAGGAAAAATGATCATGCTGCTGCAGATGTTGGGGTTCCTTGTCTATCTGGGTCTTTTTGGGTCCACTACTTTTAGGATCGAGACTAGGATCAGGTTTATTACCAGCTGGTATTGTTTTCACCCAGTGTGAGTGTGTGTGTGAGCTACCAGATGTTGATATGCCTGCCTGTCTGTCTGTGGACAGATTTTGTTGCAGCGATACACTGCAAGATGCAGCTGAGATCAAAAGGCGTGGTCTGAGCATTGAGGGCCAAGAGGCCATTGGTTGTTTTGTGTGGGACAGCGCTGCAGGAAATAATTTGCAAATGTGTTTTCTGTGGTCATTAATCACTGGATGAGTGGAAAAAAAACGACCATGGGTAACTAATGTGCCCGTGGCGCTGAGGAGCAACCTGTGTTTTATGTTTTGACAACTTGGGATTCATTGCTGGGGTTAATTAACAGTCAGCTGTAGGAGGAGAAGGAGGGGACAGGAGGAGCGGATGTAGAGAGGGGGAAACACTCCTTCCCTGTGTTGCTTATGTTTACTGAGCTTTTGGCTCAACAACACATCTCAGACCTCCAGCTGAGCAGTGCACATCCTGGTCTGATTCTAAAATCAACACACCTGCAGAGTCCGTGATGCAGTTTTTTTTTTTGTCTTCCTCTTTTGTGTCTTTCAAGCGTTATTGACCAGGTTTGAAACATCCACAGTAATGTGTTGGTTGGCACTCGTCCAGAGATGTGCTTACAACATAAATAACAACACACAGAATCTTGTGATCTCATCTGACATTGGTATTCATATATATATATATATATATATATATATATACTGTGCTTAAGTCCACGCTTCTATCGACCCAGGCAATAAAGCCAGATTCAATGTTCCAGTTCACCCCAAAGGTAAATATCAAGCAAATGTACATCCATCACTGTTACATCAGCTAGCTAGGAAAGAAGAGCCAAAGATGGATGATGAGAAGCGAATACCTAATACTTTACGTTACTTTGAATTTATCTTTGGCAAAGGGCATTAGGGCCTGTTGTAAATATTCTAAAAGACGCAACATTCATTGAATCAAATCATGGAGCAATGGTAAAGGGGCAATTGGTCACATTTTATGTGGATGTTCAATCAGTGTTGACGGTTATTGGAGTCTATTGAAGCAGTTTAAAGCACCAAGCAAGCTTGGTTCTCTCGCTTATGGAGCCGCGCCGGCAGTGCCTACATGTACCAGGATGCATTGGGCTTCTGACACCTGGAGGGTCACATGCCAGCCTTCTCCTGTTGCACGGCTCATGCAGCCACAGCCTTGGCTTCCATCCGCTGCATTTCTTCAGCCCTATGCTCTGGCTCGAATAAAACACTGTGACATGTTTCCTCGCCCATTACATCCTCTGCATCCATGTTTTGGGAAGACATTTTCTCTGTTAAAGTAGATAGTTAGCAATACAGGGAAGTTCTGTTTTTTGTGCTGCGTCTACAGCACGGCGCCTCCTGCCTACCCAGAGGCAGAGACTAGAAATCCAAGCTGAAACAGCCTGTAGGTCTTCCTTACCTCCGACTCACTATCATGACTCACTGTCAAGTCAAATGATGGCGATTTTGCAGCTTTAAACTCAGCTCTCTCTGTCAATATAGCAAGCTCTGAGGGATTTATCGCTTCAATCGACTGCATTCACCCTCATCACTGAATGGACATCCACATAAAAGGTGGTGAATTTTCCTTTTAAGTGTTTATTTGATGTCAGATTGCTTTATTTCCCTGGGGGGCATTTGAGGTAGGTCACTAATTGCTGCCCCTGTTGAATAATTAGTAAAGTGATGTTATTTAGTAACATTCCGCATGCGGCCCACCATCTTCTTTCACGATATAGGTCATTTCACATTTCGATAACGGTTTGTATCACAATATGTTTTCTGGTTCAGTAAATAAATGGTTAAGATTATTTATGTGTACTCCTGCATGAATTAAATACTACAAAAGCACAGAGTATTTTCTCATTTTATTAAGAACTTTGGTGCAAAACGAACAGTTTCAAGTGAAATTATAGAGAAAAAAAGATTAAATATTCAAGCTGTATATTGACTATGTCTACATGCATGCGTACAAATAGGTAATCCGATTGTCTGAGAAGTTTGAGTTAGTATGTGCTCGTTACTATCAATCTAGACGACGCAATTGTGTATCATGATATCTTGATATATGATTTAATCACGATACAATTCCATTGAACGACGATAAATTATCATATTGAGTTATCGCCCAGCCCTAGTTTGAACTTTTTGAAAGTTTGATTCCACCCTTAGAACGAGAACACCCACTTCTCAAAGATCTGATGCAATGTATGAACAATAGTTTTTATTTTTCCCCAATTATGTTGGATGTAAAGAAAATAGGAGGTTGTCAGGCTGATCGAGCTTGATTTAGAAAATCAGAACTACGTTAGATCCTAGCCTGAGGATGTGAGCTGGCTTGTTTGTTTTTTTTAGTCCCCTGCGTTTGTCTAATTTATGAGCTTAATAAGGAGGAAGCCTGCATGTTTGTATGTGTGTGTGTGTGCGTGTAAACGCGTGCATGCGGTGTTAATTTAGAACCACAGCACTACAACAGCAGCCATGTTTGACGGCGAGTGGCTCTGGCAGCCATGGTGAGTTCATGAGTACCCCCTTCTGTCCTCGTGTGCATTGCGGGAAAGGCTTGCTCTCCTGACTCTGTCACAGCTGTCCACTCACATCATATAACGTCATGGCGATACAGCGCACCATACACACACACACACACACACACGCACACATGCACACTCCACTTTTGCTCACAAACAGGATGTGACATACTGACGCCCGGCTCGTGTTTGGTTTCCTCGTTTCCTATTAGATGAGATGGTAGAAATGAGGTCTAATTGGCAAGAAATGGTCCGTGTCTAATGATGGGGTCTGTTTCCTACATTGTGTGTGGTTTGTGTGCGTCTGCCTCCACATCATGCGCTCCTGTAAATTAAACAAAATGGACATTTCAGAGATAAGTGTTGACTTTGCAATCTTAGCTGTGACACCCATGTTCTGAGGCTGAAACTGACAGAAAGACCATAATAAAAAAAAAAAACCAGACAGGTAGGTGACTCAGACTAGATTCTATGTTTGGGCAACGCAGATACAATCATCTTATCTTGTCTCTGTACTTTCCTATCGCCATGTTCTATATATATGGTGATACAGTACATCATCTGGAAATTAATGTCAGACACATTCATAACCAGATGTGAATGTTTAAATCTAATCTAGTGAATTAAACATCTGGAAAATCAGGTCACTTTGCCACATTCAGGTACAAATCCTGTGTTTTTGATAAAGTGGTCCTGCTCACTTATTTTGTTGGCCGAAAACAATCGGAGCTATTAAAGGGATAGATGTCTTTTATATTGTGTCGCAAAATCATCTCATGCTATCTATTGCCAGATCGGCCGGCTCTAATCCATCCACAGCAAATGTCGTTGAACTCTTCCTCGTTGTTTTCAAAATGTCAGGTCATGGACCTGATTGGTAAAGAGGAAATGTTGGCACGGTTGTGCTACTTCACAATATGGACGGAGTTTTATCAAAATCACTAGGAATCATTCGCTGGGGGAGCATGGATGTCTGCATCACACTTCATGTCAATCTGGTCAGTACTGGTGAAGAACAGTTGGACCAGCCAACCAACAGCCAACCTTGTGCCTTACTGCTAAAAACAAATCATCCTTCTGGTTTTAAGCAGCACAGTGATGGTAATCGAACAGGACAGAGACGGGTATATTTACAGACAAAAATAAAGACCGACAAACAAAAAATATGCAGTTTGACAAGTCATCGGGTAGACAGATATTTCTGTCTCTCCTGCACTTAGTTACCAGAAGAGCAGGATGCAAACAGTGCCGTTCAAAGTGATGTCCCTAATGTGCCGCTTACTGTGCCGCACTGCTTAGACGGTTGTTAGTTAAACTTCACCAACGAGTCCTGACATGCACATCCAAAATTCCAAAGTTTCAGGTTTGCTGGTATTGAATTAATATATTCACCATGCAGAGAGACAGACATACAGTCTGTGACCAGCTGGTAATGTTCAGACAGACAGACAGTCAGCAGTTTTTTTTCCAGCACCGTGTTCTCCGTCTGTCCTGTGGGAGCCTCCGTCTCCTCTCTCCGTGATGTGTGAGGAACTCAATCACAGCCCGCGGCCCCCAGCTGGGCAGGGTTGCAGTAATTAAACTACATCACTCTGCCTCATGAGAAGGGCGTCGCTTTCTCTTTTTACCTCTCTTTTTCTCAGCTGTATCTTTCCACCTCTTTGGCTCTCTCTCTCTCTCAAGTTAAAAAAATGTGACTCCCAGCAACTCTAAATCTCACAAATCCACAACATGTTGTTTTTGTACAGATTAAACAAACGAGATATAACTTGTTGATTAGTGAGCTTCAGAGGTGCTGGCAGATCTTTGTTTTAACCTTTGGACAGAGCCAGGCTACCTGTAGCCCCTGCTTGTAGTCTTTATGCTAAGCTAAGCTAACTGGCTTATTGTGGTATCAATCTTCTCATCTCTAAGCAACAAAGCAAGTAAGAGCATTTCCCAAAATGTCAAACCATTCTTTCAAAGTTCAATTGATATTTTTTTTAACGCTTCATTAAAGCTGCCAAACAAACAGCCCCGTCTTTGCCTTTTAACGTAGCTGCGGCTAACTTGTTAGCAGACAGTTGCCTATTTCCACATCCTGTAACAACATCAGCATTCTAAAAGCAGTCTCATATTTGACGAGTCGTGCTCGTGTCTGAATATTGTCTCCTGGTGAGCATGTCGACCGTTGTGTTCAGTCATCCAATCGAACCGGGAGGAGGGAAGTGTCACTTTTTCTTTTTGCACGAAGAACACGAATAGGCAACTGGATGTAGTGAAGTGTATGTTCATTCCTACACATTTAGATGGGCAGCATGAATCAATGTTATCTTCGTCTTGTTCTGCCATTGTTTCTTCAAGTTTGAATTAGTTCAAGTTCTATTTTAATTTCAGCGGAAAAGGCTGAGTCACGGGATCAGAATATATATTTGTTGAACCACACAGGAAATGGGTGCTTTATTGTGCATGTGTGAATTTGTATATTAATGTGGAAATCATCCATGTGTATGGATGTGTCTTTGTGAATTTAATCCTCTGGATTTTTTTTTTATTTTCTTGTTTTTGTGGTCCGACCCTGAAGATGAGCAGAAAGCTGATGGTTGTACCTTTTGTGTGATGATACGGAGGAAAGTGGCACGTGGCTCTTTATGTGTGTGTGTGTGTGTGTGTGTGTGTGTGTGTGTGTGTGTGTGTGTGTGTGTGTGTGTGTGTGTGTGTGTGTGAGCGAGTGACAGACGATAGCATCACCCTCCATATTTCCTGTGCTGGTGTCTGGCGCCCTCATGGATATATTGCGGTGATGATAAAGGGATATTAAAACTCATGGCTTCTTGCTCAGCCTGCTCCCTGCCCGACTGTCTGTCTACACAGTCATCAAATCATCCCTTCACAGGCAAACATGCACACACACACACACACACACACACACACACACACACACACAGACATGTGTGCACTGAGCAGGACTAAGTGAGTTATTGATGGTAGAGGATATCAAAAAAAAAACAGCACAGAGGGATGATTCAAGTTATCCTCTTTTCATTGACTCAAATTTCAAATGTTATAGTACAAGGTGTGAATCATTTGAAATACAACCATGTCAACTGTACATAATACATTTGTTTTTATTTACCACCAGAGTAGGGTTGTCTTTGAATGTGTTTTAATTAAAGGCAGATGAACAAACACTAATTCCCATCAGAACATAGTGTACAGTAGTATTTCTATAGAGCTGCTATGGAAGCTCAGTGAGAATGTGTTGGTACACCTGACCTGTGTGGGGTTGTTGAGACTGCAAACATAATGTTCATGTTTGTTTATGAACTGGCCCCTGGCCTCCTGTCATTTTGCAAAAGTGGCCTCCAAGGTAAAGCAAGCGGAGCATCCCTGGTACATGAGCTGGTTTCCACGGTGATTGAAGGTACGGTGATGTTTGTTTGCATCAGTCGCACAGCTGTAGCAGTAGTTAAAAGAAGCCAGTTGTGAGAGAAAAAGAGAGAGAGGAGATGTGAAAGTTTCAGCACCATGGAGAGAGACAGTGAAAAGATGTCACGTTTCATTAGAGCCAAAGGGAACTTAAAACTGTAGCTTGGTTATGAATATTGTCGTCGTATCCGCTGAAATGTCCCTGCTGTAAATTGCTTTTATGTTGTTTCTTTTCCCCACTTATGTGGTCTCTAATTCTCGGTTAAGAGGCAGGGTCCTCTTTGATGTGTGATGACTGTCATGAGACGCATCAGTCCTCACAGGAGGGGATTCTTCTGCGACGTGTTGGACAGTGCAGGACAACCACAGGTGACATCTGGAGGATTTATTATACCAGGATACTTCTACAGAGTTCATTCCAACTGACAGAGAGACGAGGAGAATGTTTCTCTTTGTGCAGAACTTGATACGAAACAAAGTGAGCTGTAAAATGTTTTAGCTCGGTGGTGTTTTGATTTGGAACAGGGTTATGGATCTATTGTGACGACAACGTGGTCTTTGGAGAGTCTTGAGAGCAGCTACTGTGTGTGACGGTTTTAGTGCAATGTGGAACGACATAGAGAGGGTTTATCTTCAGCCCATTGAAAGAGGTTTTGGATGTACATTTAAGTCGTTCCAGTAAAGTGAACGCGTGTATACATGTGCATGCTGATGCGTCGGCATTAAGACTTTTCATACGCTGTTTTGCAGTCCTCATCAATATTTCATCTTTACGTCATCCCTCAGCTCTGATCCCTCTCTTTTTTTTCCGGTTCCTTCCCCGACTGCTCATTTCTAAACCTCGGATCCCTCTGTGGAGCTGTAAACTGTAAATCAGTACGATAAATAATAAGCACGTGGGAAAAGTATTCTAACGAGACAATTATGAAAAGCAGCATTTAGAAATCCACCACCGTCTGGGAATTTCATCAACTGCAAAGCCTGTGCATGAAATATGTATAAAACAATATATTCTATATTACATAGCAGGCACTTTCATCCCAGCAGACTGATTTCACCCATAATGATAATACCCATAAAGCACAGATGTGCTTTATGGGTTACCATGCCAACTGGTACCCAGGGAGAGATAAGCGACCTTTCTTGTTTTCCTACTTTTTTTTTTTCTCTGTGTGTGTGTGTGTGTGTGTGTGTGTGTGTGTGTGTGTGTGTGTGTGTGTGTGTACGTGTGTGTACTGCATTTCTTTCAGTCAGTCGTGAGTGTTTGCTACCCGCTATATAAAAGCTATTGTACTCCTGAGGATTTGGGCTCCCGAAGGTACTTAACTGAGAGGTTTAAGCACATACACATACGGGATGTTCTGAACAATATAAGTTAAACTCAAATGCCTTTTTAAAGTAATGCATCCTGAATTATCTCTGTGTTTTTTAGCGAAGGGGAAACTAGATGGGTATTCAGTCTTGATAATCAGGCTAGTTCTCTATCATTTCCCTCAACAAACTGAGGCAGACTTCTCTCAATCCATCATTTTGTCTCCACCATTGTTGGTCACATTTGATAGCGAGAAAGCAGCACAGCTGAAAAAAAAATGTGTTTACAAGTCAAGAATTTGAGTATTTTAGCTTCCTTGAAAGCTGGTAAAGTAGGGAGCGTGTAGGAATGTCTCCCTCTTAGAATCAGGATCAAATTATTATTATTCCTGGCTGCAGGAATACAGTCACCCCTCCTCTTGTTCTTGTTAACCCTCCTCTCTCTCTCCCTCTCTTCTTTGCCCAGAGCATGTGTTTTTTTTTTCTGTGAGTTTCAGTGGAGCACTTAAGTCTCCCCCTCTGTGTGCAGCCTGTAATGAGGGCTGCCAGCTGTGTCTCAGTGGCTAGTGCACACACACACACACACACACACACACACACACACACACACACACTATGTCGCTCCTCCACTTGTCGGTAAAACCAGATATGATGTGATCAACCTATAGGCTGTATGTGTGTTTGTGTGTGTGAGGAGGCACGAAGATGATTTGTATTTGTGTTGAAATGCTTTTCTCTGTTTTGTTTCTTTTAAATTCAATATATTTGAGTGTTGGACAGAAAACTAAAATCGATTTAAAGATGTCACTTTGGGCTGTGGGAGACTGTAATTGGCCATTTTTCATTGACATTTCAAATAAAAGACAATTCATCGAAAAAATAAAGAACAGATTATACAAAAATAACTGTTACGTGCAACCTTATACAGTATTGTGTGTCAATGTTACAGCGAAATATTGCTTCATACTGCAGAATTTTTAACTGTGCTTAATGCATGTTCCTGTGTGTGTGTGTGTGTGTGTGTGTGTGTGTGTGTGTGTGTGTGTGTGTGTGTGTGTGTGTGTGTGTGTGTGTACACAGAATCCTGGCCACGGTGGGTTCGGACTTTGACCTGCGAACACTGCGAGCAGTGAGAGTGCTGAGACCTCTGAAACTTGTGTCAGGAATCCCCAGTAAGTTCCTCAACATTTGAAGATATTGTCATGTTATTATCATTACAAACTCCTGGAAAGTTATTTTGTTGCTCAGCTCTGATTTGAGCTTTGAGATAAATGGACAGGACTCCACCCATAGTATTTTTCCACCTTTCTCTTTGTGCTCTTTGCTTTGATGTGTTGATGTATTCCTTACGTCTCTGCCCTTCAGATGTAGGTACAGATAGAAATGTAGAAAAAACAGCCTTTGATTGTCTTACAAAGTTTTTATTATGTCTTTTATGGAACGTTTTCAATATAAAGTTGAAATGAAAAACATGCACCACAGACTTTATTGAAAATAAAGTTGCTAAATCTTGTAAGAAAGTCACCATTTGGGCAACACTGACAGCCCCTCCCTTCAGGCCGCCCTCCAACCTCTCCAACAACAAGCAAACATTTATTTTGTTCCAGATACAATGATTTGATGTGGCTGTCACAGATTTTTTTTGTCAGAGCAGTTGATTTATTGATTCATAAATCAACTGATATAAAGAAAATGTATATTTATATAAAGATCATTTTTCAAAATATATAAATTAAATGTTTTTGAAGAAGATTTCCAACCCTAACTTTAAATGATGATTCCTGTTTATTACAACTTGTGTAGTTTGGATGATCATTATTTGGTATTAATAACATTATAACTGCTGAGACCTGGGAGCCGTTAACATTGCTCAAAAGAAGTTGGATGATCAGATTGGAGTGATGTTGTTGTGTTCCCAGACCTCAGCTGCTACATAGAGTCTAATGTTATCATAACTGATAGAAATGACGGGCAAAACAACAAAAAATAAGACCCAAGGTGCAATGAACCTTAATTATCCTCAGAAATAGACCGGCTAACGCTCTGCCCCATCTTTCCCTGTCCCTCAGGTCTCCAGGTGGTATTGAAGTCCATAATGAAAGCCATGGTTCCTCTGCTCCAGATCGGCCTGCTGCTCTTCTTCGCCATTGTCATGTTTGCCATCATCGGGGTGGAGTTTTACATGGGCAAATTCCACACCACCTGCTTCAAGATAGAGACTGGTGAGAGCAACAGCTTGGCTGCGGCGCCTTGTTTGTATCACAACACCGACTATCGGCTGAGCTGACGCCAGGAAAAACTTCTTTCAGCCGTGTTCCCAACATTTGTCACAGATGAGAGCATTGTATTACATTGCATATGTATGCAGGCGTACATAAATGATTCATAATATTCGTATGTATGTGGCTTATGCGTAGCCGCACACATCCGCAGCGCTGGCAGGCAGTGTGCCTATATCAACGTAAACAAACAAGTTGCACAGCAGAATTTCCGACATGTGATTTTTCACATCTTGAGTTTGATGAATGTTTTTTTCACAGTCTTCATGGTTTGATTGATAACGCCTCTGCTGTATCTCAATAGAGATGCTTATGTACTCGGCCTCCTGATCGAATTCTACCTCGGAGTTAATGAGGTTACAACTCACTAGCTCTCTCTGCTACATTAGAAGTGCTGCTGGAATGAGCAGCAGTAATACCTAATGGCATTCCTTGCTGTGCGAGTCGGAGTGAAGCAGCGTCTCAACAACAGTGTTTTATAGATTTGAACTCCTTAAATATGAACCATGTTTACATTTCTGCTTACCATTTTCCAATCCACGCTGTAGTTTGCAGTTTTGCAGGTTTATTTGAAAAGTAGAATAATAATAGATCAGTATTTATGTAGGTTTAGATGGATCTGTGTCCTTTTTTTCAGTTTCAGCAAGTCTTTCAAAGAAATATCTCTCTGGAATCCAAACTTAAAAAAACTCTATACAACTTTCAAATTTGGAAAAATGTATTCTCCATATTTGTTAAATTGCATTGTTGCCTGTAATTTACAACTACACAGAAATACATACATGCTTACGCTTCAAAACAGTTAAAGTAAAGGTTAAAGCTGTACCAACAACCAAGGATTTGTTGAAAATGTAGCAACACATATTAATTTTCCCTATAATTATAATTGTTCCCTATAATTAATTCCTTTCAATGAAACCATCAGGAAACTATAAGGGCCGTGCCAACGATAGGCTTACTCAAAACGTCACTCACTCATCTCGGTGATAATAGATTAGAAACTGTGAATGCTTTTGAATCGAGCTCATATTGTTTTCTACAACAAATTTCCAACTATCTATGAGATCGCACAAACGCACAAGTCTGTCACACTTGAAACATGTCACAGCTCACCTCTTTTACACCTTGATTTTTCCACCACATTTCATCAAGGTGTCAATGTGTCGTCTGTGAAAGTAAGAGGGAGGAAGAAAGATAAGTCTCCCCTGTGTTTGAGTCAGCGTAGCAACAAAACCCATTTCTGATAAATCACAGTTAGGTTACTATTGCTGTCATTATTACAGTATATGCAGCATTATAGTAATTGCAGAAAACACAATCAGTCTGCTCGGCTGAAATGACCCGTTGTGTAATGCAGTGATGAAAATTACAAGAAGGATTTATTTCCCCGCTGCTTGTGTCAGAGTGTGAAGGCGTGACTCGAGGGCTGTTGGCTGGGCCAGCTGTAAAATATGTGTATCCCTCTATCTGTGTGTGCGGACATGTTTCCACCCGGTCAGGGTGATCGTAGTGGTGTGAGCCGTTGTGACAGCCTGCTAATGTACAGTACGTGTGTTACTGAGTTATTTTAGTCACAGAGTCACAGGAGGGTTTGATTAAGATGAGCAGAGCTGGTAACAGCTTTCTACATGAGGGCTGTGTGGCTGCCTTTGTGTGTGTGTGTGGGTGTGTGTTTTACCTTATAAATGATGTCTTGTGGGGACATCATTCTGATAACAAAGACACCTTGTGGGGACTTGCCTTCCTTTTGGGGACAACTGGTTAGGAAAAGGTTAAATCTCCAGGAAATTAAAGTAAGTATATGTAATGTCCCCGACAAGTCCTAAAAACACGACTGTGTGTGTGTGTGTGTGTGTGTGTGTGTGTGTGTGTGTCTGTATATGAATATGAATGAGTGAGTCATAAGCAGGTAATGCTGGATAAAGACAGTTTTGTGGACCATTTGTTTGAGAATATTTGCGTGTTGGTTTTATCTGGCTGTACATTCACATGACCTCAGGGTTTTCACGGTATAAAATTGTTTCTTTCTCCCTTTAATTGTCTCCGCTGAGATTTTGCCTTTCGATACATGATAAGACCTTGCCATGAGCCATTCATTTAGTTTTGTTAAAGATAGACAGACGGAAGGATTGAATTGGATACATTCCCTCGTGACATTAACCAGATTGTAAGCAAACTCCACAAAGACACCAACACATCTGCAGATTTATATTAACAATGAGTATTTGATCTACGATCCTTTCAACTCACCAACATCCCATTTCCACTTGCAAAGCTCATTGCTTTGAAATTATGCACTAATACCCATCACGCTTCTTTAATATATTCACGCCTATTTCTATAAATCTGTTCTCAAAGTTGATGGCGGCACTACGAAATATGTCCTTGATCGAAACGTTTCGCAAGATGACATTTATTTTGAGTTTCTGCTCAGGAAGTCATTACTCCACTATATCTGTTCTTAGCAAATAGTTGTTTGCTGCTATATTGATGCTCTGAATATCACACAGAGAACCTTTAAAATTTTGTTTTTTAAAATAACAAAACCTGATAATAAGCCCTAGTTATTTTTTCAATGTATTCCATTAGGAACTGCACCCAGTAGAAGAAAATAGAGACCTGAGATGTTCCCATATGGTCCCAGGACACTGAGTCCGGCTGACACAGCACCTGTCAGTAGGAAGGAAAGGGACACATTTCACTGGAGTGACACCAGAGGCATGTTGGCTGTGCAATCTGGCTCTGCAAATCATCGTTAAAACTTGGCACGGCTTGTGATCGTGGCAGTATCCCTCATGAAACTCTGGGCGCACAAGGCATCTGTTGTACTCAGCACATTTATTCTTTTCCTCTGATCCCCATCTGCTGACATGTGTGCCAGCACATCCTTTAGACAAACTCTCAGCACCCTCCATGTACTCTGGCACCTCATCCCTCTGTCACTACGTAATCCCTGGAAAGTTGGGACACATCTTGCTTAGTTATACCACAGCCACACTAAGCTGACTAAACTTGAAATCTTTTACAAATTCACTGCAGAGGACAGCTTAATCAAATGTCAAAGTTCATTTTTGCACATAAGTTAGTCATATCCTGTATGTTAGAATGGCAGAAAAACACTTCTGTACGTAGTGCAGTTTATGTCTTAATTTATTTTATTTTAATTTATTATTACTTGAAGTGCACATTTTCTGCAATTGTGCGTATCTGTGTTAGTAACATAGGGATGAGATTCGTCACACTGAGGTGTGCACTTAAAGACCAATAAGCATCCTGGTCTGACTCAGACCCTTAAAGCCAGTGTGGTCCACAGAGTGCTGGCAGAGCTGTAGATGCAGCTGTGGTGCAGAGTAGGTTCAACAAGTATGCTCCACTGGTTTGAATGAAAGATAAGGTGTGAAGGGGTGACCGTGGATAAGTGGAGAGCAGGGCTACCTTTCAATCAGTGGGTCGGCGGTTCGATCCTGCTCATGTCAATGTGTCCTTGAGCGAGACACTTAACCCCAAAATGACTCCCGTAGCTGCGTCTACGGTGTGTAGATAGATACTGAATTGTAAGTCGCTTTGGATAAAAGTGTCTGTTAAATGACCGTAATGAGTGCAACAGAGATCTAGATCACACACCAACACAAAAAAGTCACAAAAATGATTTAGAGCCCACTGTGACCTGTTGGGTATCAATGATACGTCCTAATCTGAGGCTCACCTCTTGTCTTGCTGGGGTTTTTTTAATATAGGAGGAACTTAACATGAAAACCTTTCCATGCAAAACCTGAACATTGTCAAGTCTGTTGACATGAAGATCGAAGTCTTGATTTACTTTCTTTATCTTTCCCCTTGTCATGATCACACCTGCTGCGTAACTCTTCTGCACACACTTCTTTATACTTTACACTTAATAGTTCATTTTCTCCTCACATTAGTTTTTTTTTTTAAATGTGACCTCATGCACATACATGAGTAAACAGATAAACGATGATACATATTTGTTTCATACATCACACTCATTTATTTAGCATTGTTGGAAGTACATTCGTTTTCTATTTGTAGCGCACACATTTAGTTCGTATTTTTTGGTACAGTCACACTAAAATACAAACATTTTACTTGTTTAATTGGCTTACATCACATCATCATGTGATTACCCCTTTGTTTCAAAAATGATCTGATCAGCGATTACATGCCATATGTTTTTTTTTATCATTCTTAGGTCAGTTAAGTAGTTGACCTCTTTTATTGGCTCAGAACTACATATTTTGTACATTGAATATTATTCATGTTTATATTCATATCTATATTTGAAAATCCACCTCTTGCCTACCAGCTCGGTCCCTCACACCTTCCTCTATTTTATAGCTGATAGTAGAGAGATGACATGGACTGAGGGGAGAGAGACTCGTAATGACATGCAACAAAGGTGCCCGGGCCAGATGTGCACTAGGGATTTTACTGATAATGATCTGCACCTCATCCTCTAGGCCACCTGGGCCCCCGAGACTAGAAACATCTGCACAGTTTTGTAATATGTTATCCTTAATTATCCCAGTCGCTGTGATAACTTTTTGTCTCTTAGTCAAACTTGGATGTAATTATCTTGTCCAACATGCACATTTCATTGGTTTTGATGTTGCAGATGTGACAGTGTGACTGTGGTTCTTGAGTTGTGTATGTTGTACCATCTTGTAGTACAGTGAACAGAGAACAATTGAAATCAAACGAGAACCCATCAATAACACGTTTTTTTTTTATGTTTTTCGTGAAGTAACTGTAGGGGAAAAAGGGCATGTGACAAATAGATAACTTCCAGATGTTCTGAGTGGAGAAGACAAGCTGTGATATCGGCTGCCGGCTAAGTGCCTCAGCTGCGATAACAGTGGCGCTCAGTTGGAGCATGCAGCTGAAAAGTGAGCCAAGCCACAGAGCAAAGCTCTAAATTCACCCGTCCATCTTTGTACCGGCTTTCACCCGTGGACAAAAGCTTTGTGCAATGACTGACAGAATGAGGTTGCAGCCACACTCTGCACGACATGGTTGGGAGGTCAATGGTCTCCACTGAGAGGAACCAGTTGAGGTGGGTGGGGCACCTGGTAGGATGTCCCTGGGTGTTTCCCTTTGGAAGAATGACTGATGACTGACTGTTAGGAGGTCATAGGTCACATCAGATCAGTGTGAGGCAGCTGGAGAAAGTGGCAGGGGAAAAGTACCTTTTGGCTGCTTTGCTGTCCCTGCTGCAGACCCGACCCACATAAAACCTGTTAGCATTTGGGGACACTGGAATTGTTATCGTGGCTTAAGTGGCAGAGAACAACTTTTTTTTAATCTTTTCAATACTTCAGTTTCTTTGATATCTATTTATTCATCCGCCCATCAAATAGACACTTTGGTTGAAGTAAAAGTCACCTGAAAACATAAGTATGGATATACAAACTCATTCCCTGTCTCTCTCCATTTCTCTATCGGTCAGGTGAGAAAGCAGCAGACTGGCCTTGTGGTCTGGAGCCTCCGGCCAGGATGTGTCCCAACGGGACCAAGTGCAGAGAGTACTGGACTGGACCCAACTTTGGCATCACCAACTTTGACAACATCCTGTTTGCCGTGCTTACTGTGTTCCAGTGTATCACCATGGAGGGCTGGGTGGAAATCCTCTACAGCGTGAGTCTTTCTGCACTTCAGAGTTCAGAATGTTGTATAAGCTTTATTTCTTGCAGTCTGTGTTTTTCTTTACAAGTTCTTCATCAACATCTTCTGTTATCATCTTTGCTCAGCTATATTTCCCTCCCTATTGGCAGGGCTTAAGCATTTCTTGCTTGTTGGTGTGTTTGTTAGTTGACTTGTGTTCAGAGTATCATACCTATCGGTAGCCAGATTGGTATGGTTATTCATGGTCCTCAGAAGATGATTCTTTAAGATTATGGTGCCAAATGAAAGTGGTCAAATTTTCACCTGGACAAACACTCTACGAAAATGTGTCTTGAAAAAAATAAGGACTGGATTTATTGAAATTAGCTGTGGATTAGTTGTTGATATTCATGCTTCTCTGAGGATGAACCCCACTGTATGAAATTATCTGGAAACCCCCATGTTCCTCAGAGGATGAACCCTTTTTTATTGGACACCTCATGAGCTGTCTTCTGCTGTAGGCAATTGCCAAGGTATCTATTTATTTAATAAGCAGATTTCCATTAATTTGTTTATTTTTATGCTCCTATGGAGATACACGATGCTGATTAAATGGCACAATGGATCTTACTCTAGCAACACTCTCAGGACACACTTAATTTTAGCCCTACCGCTGGAGGTTATAGGTTAGACTAAACAGAATAATATTGTATTTACCATCCATCATTTCAATATTTTTGGATGTAATGAACATTTCAGCCTTCGGGAACCACTAAGGGTGGTTTGAACTCATAAAACCATGAATAATTCATTCAGTGAAGGATTTTGTTGAGCATACACGCTCTTTTTCCAACACCCATGTGCTTAACATTCATATAAAGACACACATTCACACCTGGGAGCTGCCAACCACAAACCTGTGACCATGGAGCGGCTCCCCTGGAGCATTTTGAGGATCAGTTAGTCATGTTCATTAATTTTACTCTATCAGGTTTTCCACACTGGTTCATGAATTTAAACACGACACTCATAAACCTGCAACCTTTAGCTATCTCATCTTTGATTTCTTACCCATCTGTGTGTGTGTGTGTGTGTGTGTGTGTGTGTGTGTGTGTGTGTGTGTGTGTGTGTGTGTGTGTGTGTGTGTGTGTGTGTGTGTAAGCCAGCTGAAGCAGAGATGGTGAATAAGGAAACACTTTAGGTTGTCAAGGTGCCAGTTTGAGTTCTGCACGGATGGTAAAGTTGCAGCAGAGGCACAGATACACTGTACCTGTCCACTGTTGCTCTGTATCCTTTTTGTATTCGGATAAAAGATGGCAGATCAGTCTCTCAGTATACTTTACAAAAATGAAACAGAAATACGATTTTAGAAAGGGAAGATAATTACAATATAAAACACATATACAACAAACATACATGTTCAATCAACAAATATGATTGTATTGCTTATGTACATTAACATTATTTACCAGGAGGAACACAAAACAATTATGCAATTCAATCATAGGAGAGGGAAAGTTAGTAGGTTTTCAGTCTCCATTTAAAAATCTCAAAGATTTTTGCTTCTCGGATTGGACAAGGAAAAAAATTCAACAGTAGTGTAGAACGGTAAGAAAATGTAAGAAATGGATGGAAATATAAATCTTGGTGTCATCTACATAAAAATGGAAATATACATACAGTTCAGTTAGGTAGTCGCCAATTGGGAGCATGCACAATAAAAAAAAAAGCAATGCTGCTAAGGGTTAGGGTCGTCGCCTCTTCCAATATGCAAACTTAAGGTAGTATTGAAACATTAATTACAGCATTAAGGTGTGTTCAGACTTAATGGGAAGTGAGGCTGTGAAACGGTGGAGGTTAACACATTGTTAACGTTGTGAAACGGTGGCAGTTAGTTTTACGCAACAAAACTACTTGGTTAGGGTTAGAAAAAACATCATGGTTTGGCTTAATATAAGTACGCTTATAATGTAACTTAAGCTTCGGACGTAACGTCAAATAAGGTCTTTTAGAATAACACGACTTCTGTTTTCACAAACAAACAGCTGTCTGACCCACCCTACAACCTGGAAACAAAGCAGAGAAGTTACGGCCATGTGGCTTCTGTCTTAGACAACTGGGTCAACGGGACCCCCCCCCCGAGCTGAGTTTTTTAGTACTTTTCCCTCTGTCATTGACCCAAACAGTTTTGTTATCTAAATGCCAGCACCTCTCTGTTTTTTTAGGTCAGCTGAAAGCATGATAGTGCCTTTTCAAAAAATACACAATTCAAGAACACAAAAAGGAAAACAAGAATCCCTAAAGCATAAGCGTCGCCCAACCAGGCAGAACTAAAAAGTGTCTGGGCTAATACCACAGTGGCTGGCTGCCTTCGTGCTTCATCTGTTTGTTTTTTTACCACGTCATGTATGCAAAATTACACATAAGTTTCCATCAAGACAGCAACAAAAAAATCCCCAGTGTTTAAGAGTGAAGGTGTGATGAAATGCTGGCTCTGGCACATGGAGATGGTTTCAATAAGGAAAAGGAGAACAGAGGAGAATTAAGTAGAAGTTCAACTCAATTCAAAAACATGTTGTGATCTATGACTTCAAATTAGCCTACACCCATTTACACACTGATGGTAGAAGCTGCAATACAAGGTGCCAACCTGCCCATCAGGATCTAGTCTAAATGATCATTCACACACACACACACACACACACACACACACACACACACACACACACACACACACACAATTGGGAATGGCCCAAGGAGGTGATCCAGCATTGCAACAGACTTGTGACCGGCAGCTCATTAAACAGATTTGTACTTGGGACATTTAGCATGCACTTCCCTGGACAAATAAGGTGAAAACTTTATTTTAATATCAGATTCTTTTCATTTTTTCTTCAACATTATTCGACACACAAATTGCCCCTCACACCAGCTTCACAGGAGACGTAGCTGGAGCAGCAGGAGCTTCAGTCCTCCGCCTGTGTCTACACACAAACACTAAAAATACGTTTCTGGCTGTTGTGCGGCCTGTGTAGACAACCTGTCTTGATTAAAGTGGGTGTACATCTGGTCCACCAGGCGTGTATAAGCATATTGTCTCATCAAAAAGTCCCTTAGCTGGGACCTCATTTGAAGAAGAATTTAACCAAAAGACAAAGATCTCTGTGTGGACAGTGTTGTTTAGGGACATTACCATTCGCTGTGGAATATGATCAATTATTCAGGATACATTTTACTTTGCAAATTTGTACTTCTTATGTATCTTCCTTTGCTTACCACATTTCATTTTCACTCTCCCTCTACCTTTATCTTCTTCTTTTCATCCCTAAATGCCTCTCCTTTTCCTTTTCCCTTCTCCCTCTACTTCATCTGTTCCTTCCCCAGGAGATAGCAGATAACTGTCACTGCATTGTGAGCCATTTGCAGAGCCATCTTTCCCCCTCCTTCTTCTTCTTCTTCTTGCTCTTCATTCTGTTCTCGCTCCAAACATCTCCCGTAGCTTTTTCTGGCTCATTATCCTAAGCGATGCCGACCCACGCTGCTGTGATCCGAAAATGCCTTTTCTCTCAGTCGGTGCTTTTTCTTTGTATTTCAGTCTTTTTCTTCTCGTGGTGCTCAAGGTCATTCCTTTTGATCCAGCAGTTATTTTTACCACAGCCTTTTTTTGTGTGGCGTACTGTACTTCTTCCTGCCCACCTATTCAACCAGGTACTTCTTCTCTATGTACTGCTTCATTTCACATTCCAGTCCTCTCCGTTCTTCTCTCGGCCTTTTCCTTTTCATGGCTGGATTGATTCAAATGCATGAAGTAGTCAGGTGGCATCGTTTTCTAAATCGCCTTGTAGAGACCATTCATACGTTCCGTTGAGGCAAACAAGACACATTTTGGGACTGTTTTGATTTGCCTGATTGCTGCTCTTGCAGTGAAGGGTTTTACTTCACCGCACACAGACGGTGTTGAGCTCATTGGAGAGTGTTTTAACAGAAGTTTAATACCTTGCTGACCATCCGTCTGTTGAAGCCTTTGCTTGCTCACTCACTGTGTCTGTGAAACATCAGCCTACAGGCTTGTGTGTGTAACAAGTGCCAGTGAGCCATTACAAGAACCGCGGCCATGGAGAACAGGTGACAGGTGTGAATGCTCAGGACACCTCAAACTGAAACCCAGTCGACAGTTGAACCGCCGGTCTAAATCCATGTGCACGGTATATCTTAACATTCTCTACAGTTGCTATTGTAAACATTTTATGCTACTTGTCAGCGGTGAGAAAGTCCTAGCCATGGGTTTAAATTAGCCTGAGTGAGAGGTCTTGTGTTTTCTTTTACCCTCACCAAACCTATTCATATGTAGGCAATGGGACAAGATTTTGACATCGGAAGCATTCTGGTTTCTGTTTATAGGCTGTTTATAGACTAGGCAGGCTTTTGTCAAATGCAGGTAAACAGTCTGTGCTGAGAGCAAGAGAGGCAGAACACATTTAGCCGAAATGCAATCTGGGAACCTACCTAGTCTGACGACGATTACGTTTTTTATTATAAACTGGCTACTTGAGAAACAAACCGGTCGGACACGTCGTCTCTCAACCCCAACTCCAGTCATCTCAAGTTGTTAATCGGAGTATAAACAAAGAGTAGCGCATGGAAAAGGAAGTCTTGGCCCGCATGTCCGCTGGCCACACCGGAACCCCAAAAGTGTAGCCCCTCGCCCCCCAGAGGCTTTATCTGTCGTCAAACCGATGGCCGACGGGTCTCAAAATATGAGTGCAGAGAATGTTATGGACGGGGACATACAAGCTGTGTCATTACAGAGTAAACGGTGGTTATTGTTTTATTTTTTATAGTAGTCCTTGTTTCTTGAAGCGATGACACATTTCGTTGACTCATCTTGATTGACAGTAGCGTTAGCGCCTCTTAAAGTACCTGGAACTCATCATCGGAGCGGGGACAAAATGTCCCGCAAAGAATGTGGACAACAAAGGAAATAAAAGGAGAAACCATGACGACCTTATTTAGTGGAAAAGAGCCATAGGTGTATTTGTGTCAATGCAGTGGAGCGTGCATGCCACGTGTGCATTAATATCCTGAGTATACAATGTATATATTCAGAAGCAGGGGACGGTTGAAGTCTAAAACACCATGAGGCCACAATAGCATCCAGGGGCTCTATTCTGCGGATTATATACTTTCCTGTAACCCAGCATTAACCCCGCAGATTGATGACTATGCTCCCTCTGCCCAGAGGGGGATTGCTCAGACCTTTCTCTCTAATGGTGCAAAAGAAAATGCAGAGTACATCTCCCCGTCATTACCACCCTGCCCCCGCCTCTTCTTTCCTTATTGCTTCCTCCCTGCCGTCCATCCCCTTCCCCCTCTATCTTCTCTCATAACTTGGCCTCCTCCGGTGAGGCCACGTCCCCAGGATCCTGTGGTCTCCCAGCAGCTGCTGTCTGCCATGTTATCCTTCAACTGGAGGGAGTGGCGACAATGAGGCCACGTTCAGACCGACAATGTGTCTCTCATGGTGTGAGCATGTCGCCGCAGTTACCAGTGATAACGTTGAACTACGAGCCAGGAAGTCCAGTTTGAAAGCCGAATCGGACAGGAAGACACTATCATGTTCAACGAAAACATAAAGATTTTATATTTGAAAAACTGCTCAGAGACTTGAAACGATGCTTTTATGTGCATGACGCAAACTCGGTTGTAAAGGCAGAGGAAAAAGACACTAAGTGCATGTTCAGACTAAGAGTAGCACTTTGTTCATTTCAATGATACCACTGCGTTGGTACCATGATAGTCACAGAGGGCTCTGTTGAACCCGACTCAACTGTGTCAGCAACACTCTGCTTTGACCCCAATGAGGTCAGAAAGATAAGTGACATCGTTCGATTTGAGTAAAACCTGAGTAAACGAGTAAATCGTTGTTGTTTTACTTTAAGCATATTTCATTTTTTAGTTAAGAGTCTTTTGTTAACCGGTAGTTTCAGTGTCAGTTTCACAGAAAACCTCACAGATTAAACTAGTCAGTTTTCAAATAGTCCTGGTTGTCTGGAAAGACATGCGACAAGACATCCATATTTGAAGCCAACGGGAGATTTTGAGAGCCGGACAAAGTTTTTGGCCTGGGACTGAATTATTAAAACTGGCCTTCGTGTTTCATAATTAATGATGTCACCAGGACCTGTGGCAATGTGCCCCCTGCATTTATTAAATACAGTGCTGTTTTTGCCTCATTAATGCTAATGTGTCGTGGGCTGCGAAACAAACTCGGATTCAAATTCTGTGGTATGCGTTGGATGCACAACTTTCATTAGAATAAATGGGTTCATTTATGGGTAACTCCTCTTAAGGAGGTGGCCTCACTAAACTGTCCTCTAAGTGTATCCTGTCTTCTAGCAACAGTCAGCATGAGTTTATTTGACCTGCAAACACAACCTGTCCGTAAACTTACACTTACTTAAGTAGTTGCCTAAATCAAAACTTAACTACTGAGGTTAGAAAATGCTCATATCATATAAATAGTTCCTGTAACCATCATGTCCAGTGCGTCAATTTGGAAGGCGATAATAAATAAAGCGTTTTGTGGATTAGAAGACTTTTTGGTTGTTGGGTGTCGTTCCCAGACGGCGTGCAGCACCCACGCCGCATCGACACAGTAAACGTCTCCTTGAAATCAATGGGGAGTTTTATGGACAAAGTGTTCTTGTGCTGAGGAAGACAGGGAGACAGCATGTCCTGGTACATGATGAAATACAAGCCTTCACACACCCAGTGAGAGCCTGGGAACGACAGAATGCCACCAAAGGGAACCTTCTCGAATCCCGAAAGGAGCAAATGAAGAGAGATTTGAGCTTATGCTAATGATCATAATGTTGCCAGCCGCTGCAGAGCTTTTGACTGGAGCTAAATATCCTCCCATCAGTGTCGTCTTTAGTGGCTTAACCGCATGGTGGATGTTACAGATATGCAACTCCGGAACGTTGGAGGCCAGATTATGGTGGAATATGCTTCCAGAAGTTCACGCAGAGAAAGATACTGAGCATTTTCTCTCTCATTTGTTGGGTTTTCCTTCATATTTCCTTCCTCCCCTGCACACACTAAATCATTCCTGCCTTGATAATAATTGGTGTTCAAGGTGAAAACTGAATATTATTGTAAGTGCACTATTGTTTTTGACATTCGCACACGATAAATGATCTGAATGGCTTCTGGCCGTAAACAGAACATGCCATTATCATTCATCTGTCTCCAGTGCAGAACATGTTCACCTTCATTTTCACCTTCAGATCCTATTTCAGATAGTGCTGCCATGTTATCACCAGCCGGCAGCAACTAGATCAGATCTGACTTGTTAAAGGTACAGTGTGTAGAATTTAGGGGACCGAAATGGCTATTGGCAGAAATTGAATAGAATATTAATGATATACAATATTAAGCTTGTTTCCTTTAATCTGTATAATCACCTGAAAATAAGAATCGTTGTGTTTTTGTGACCTTAGAATGAGCCTTTATATCTACATAGGGAGCGGATCCTCTTCACGGAGTTCGTGTTGCACCGCCATGTTTCTACAGTAGCTCAAAGCGGACAAACGCTGGCTCTTCTGCTACACGCTTGGCACACTGGAGAAGTTTCAGTTGGTTGCAATCTGCCACCTAACCTCTAGATGACGACAAATCCTTCACAAAGTACCTTTTAATTCTACCATCGTTCTCTCAATGGAGTGCATTTGTTTTCCTGCTTTGGTAGGATAAAGAAATATTTGGTTTTGGAATAAGAACTACGTGAATAAAGTAAGGGAGTGATGATGATGAGGATGACGATCACCACCACCGTCATCATCATTTTGGTAGGAAACAGTAAACAGTCAGTGGTTTCTCTTGTCAATGTTGCACTTTTTGTTTTACCCAACTATCCTGAACTACTTCCCATGAGGTTTTGCAATGACAATAACAACAGGCTACTAGTCACAGCTCACTTCTACTTTATATTTGCCTTACCGTATAGATTTATATTAAACAATATCCAATAAGCTAAAATGTATTGAGTTGGGCCTATTTATGTACAATTTCTCTGAAGAAACTTTGATAAATCTCAAAACGCAAGACACAAGTACCATCTTGAATTGCCCATCTGTGTCCACTCCACTCTTTTTGAGCAGAAAAGCCATGACGGCGGTCCACAAAAGACGCCTAAGGCTTGCACTGATTCACACTATGAATGCTGCTTTAGTCAGCAGGGAAGTGGCACCGTTGTAGCAGCAGCAGGATGCGTGGGTGGTTTCTCAGCGTTGATAATGTGGCAATCTTCGCTTCATGCCTCGTGATTTTGTTACATTTCCTCTGTCTCTCCTGACAATCCAACGACTGCCATCAAATTCAACGCGGCCCTAATTACCTCTGCTGTGTCATGTTCAGTCACTTCACATCGCGTTTGCTCTCATTTGTTATAATAAAATCTTTTTCGAGTCCCTAAAAATATTTTCTCAATCAGCTGATTGCTGCAAGTGATGGGAGCACATTTTTAAAATAAGGTTAGTTAATATTGATTGGAATCTTGCATTGTTTTATGAAGATCTGTATGTGAGTTTGTGAAGTTTAATGTGTGTGTGTGTGTGTGTGTGTGTGTGTGTGTGTGTGTGTGTGTGTGTGTGTGTGTGTGTGTGTGTGTGTGTGTGTGTGTGAGAGTGACATGCGAGGGGTCACAGGTACCTTTTCCTCTCACATCATTAGAGCCGGTAGAGTCACAGAGCCAGGTGCACCTTGACCTTGTCAGGGCGACATCTTGTGCTTGTCAAACCCTCCTAAAAATAGAGCGGCGCAGATGAGACAGTGTGTGATTCTTTGAACCTCAGCGGTTGAACTGTAGCTAACTCGAGTATCAAAATCACTTATTTGGAGACGTATTAGTGTCCACCTGATACATTTTAGTTCTGTTACGCTCCTCTTCGTCCACAAACTGCTCTCTAACTTTTGTCTGTCAGCTGTTTGGTGCTGGGCAGATAGTGTAAGCTGAAGGCAGGTTACGAGGTAAAGGCCTCAACAATAAATAGTCTGAATACCAGACTTCAGCCTGTAAGACTCATAATCCTTTAGTACTTTGATTTGAAAGGAACATTGTGGGCACATGTAATATTCTTCAAGCCTCAAGCCAGTGACTCAGGCCCAAAATGAGTGTATCTCTGCAAAAAGGTCTATTTGAACAATCTTGGTATCTTAATAAAGCCAACACTTTTGAGATATCTACAGAGGTTTATGCATCAGTATATATATATATATATATATATATATATATATATCCCCGATCCCAGGCGGTCTTTCTGTGTGGAGTTTGCACGTTCTCCCCGTGGCAGCGTGGGTTCTCTCCGGGTTCTCCGGCTTCCTCCCACAGTCCAAAGACATGCAGCTTAGGTTATTTGGAGACTCAAAATTGCCCGTAGGTGTGAATGTTTGTCTCTATATGTGACCTGCGATAAACTGGCGACCTGTCCAGGGTGTACCCTGCCTTCGCCCAATGTCAGCTGGGATCGGCTCCAGCGCCCCACGACCCTGAATAGGATAAGTGGTTAGGATAATGGAATGGAATATATATATATATATATATATATATATATATATATGTATATATATATATATATATATATATATATATATGTATATATATATATATATATATATATATATATATATATATATATATACTGTATGTTACTAGGTATATGTAAATGAAGATGGAACACAACATGAAATTTAATTTCCGCCAAACAAAACTGTACACTTCTGGAGTGAATAACCCCTTTAGAATGATGCAGCCCGAAACCTCTAGCAAACCATATCATAACACATTTTTACTTTGGTTTGAAAAAAACAATATATCAATCAGACCTTTATACATGTTCCCATTCAAAGAAAACCATCACCTATTGGTCTTATGACTGTATTGAAGGCCAATGCCTTTAGAATGAGTGCAGTACCATGATTCATCCACCAGATGGACAGACATGGACCATGTTTTTACATGGAAGGCTGAGGATAGGCTGTCCGAGTGCAAATGCTCCTCCATGCCACTTGGCCCCACGTTACGCTCATGTACTGTAAGAGTGTTTTCGTTGTGTGCTCATTTAGTAGCCTGGTGTTGGAATTGTCTTCGCTTTAGGTAAAAATAGCTAACATGAGCTTTTAGCCGAGCTCTTTCCCGTTATGTGTGTGTGCAGGATGACACGTTTCAAAACACGTTTCAACGTGTCCTGGTCTGGTGTATGTTGTGATGCTGCAATTGTTCAAGCCTTGAAGTCAAGCAGGCTGAGTAAATATTACTAAAATTTGCCTGCAGCAAATTCAATCAGTGTCAAAAGAGAAAAATAGTAGAGTCAACGAGAGACGATGCGAGCCCCAAAATTCAATTTAAACTGTTGTGATACATTCTCCCTATTCAAGCAGCCCTCTGAGGACCTTTTGCTTTCTGTGCCACCAGAGCTGTAGAGCACAGTCACCGCTGCTTGTTGTGAATGTTTCAGGACTGTAAGGAGCTGCAGAATTGATTCAGAGTGGCTGTCTTTATCTCAGCAGGCTTCCCTTGGCATCAGAGAAAGTATGTGTGTGTGTGTGTGTGTGTGTGTGTGTGTGTGTGTGTGTGTGTGTGTGTGTGTGTGTGTGTGTGTGTGTGTGTGTGTGTGTGGTGGCGGCAGCACTGTAAGCTGAGAGTGGGAGTACACTGTCACACCACTACTGCATGATGCATGACTCCAAATTATGTGGCAGCGCTTGCTTTTTCCTCGCTGATCATTCAGAGCAGTCAGCCAGCGATGACTCATGGAAATAACAGAGGTGGAATAACGATATCAAGTGAACTCATGAAAACATCAAGATCAGTGAAGTCACTGAAGTTTGTTTTTAGATACCAACAAAATGTAGGAGGCAACTTTTTACATCCACCATGGAGGTTCTGTTTTCAGTCCCATGTGTTTATTTGTACAGAATGGTTGGTGTGTGTTTTTTTTTAAAGTACCATTATTAGCTTTCTTTTTGGAGATTGCTTTCAGTGTTTTCCGAATAAATAGACCTTATTATACTCATAACTCCATTTTACTCTTGTATTAGTTTTCTTCTGTCATCGTTTTGCACTTAAACAACATATGGGGTCATTAGAAGCACTGCTAAAGGCAACATAGTGCATTAGTAGTTTTATAATGAACTTAATTAGTATAGCCAGTGGCTTTGATTGCCATATGCCCTGTATTTGCTCTCTTGCCTTGCACGCCGTGTGTTTTAATCTCATTGCATGGCTCCATACTCAGTGTGCTTAAAGGTGGGGTCCAAAGCAGAGCCTTTCACTTGGAACATTTAGGATTTGGTGATCTTTATCTACAAAAGTCTGTAAACTGTGGTATAAAAAATTGCTCTTTCCGTTTTCGAATATGTTGTAATATGCAAAAAAAAAAAAGTTCTTGTTTTTGACCATAGGAAAAATCGTGAACTCAAACATCTTAGCCTTAATATGTGAATTACATGTAGAGGGAACCACAGATGTGTTTGTCTGACGTTGCCAGAGGCTGTTTGTAATATAGAATACTGGATCACACCCTCCATCCTGATGTGACATATGATAAACTGAAGTGATGGATGTCCTTCCATGCTGCCCAGGGGCCATGGTGCAGCTCTCTCCCCTCCTCTCCTCTGCCAACAAGCAAGACAAGGATGTCTATCATGTCAATCTACTGAATCCGACATGCTGGTCTTTACATTGGGGCCTCTGCAGATGAAATGATAAAGTTGTCAAGTAGCATCCCTTCTTCTGTTTGGTCATGGTGCTGATGTCGTATAATGTCACGATGACACTGGCTATTTATGTACATTAAGCAAAGTCTTTATTATGAAGAGAACTTTGGATACAATGTGAAAACCCTGCTGAATTCATTCTTTTTGATAAGAATCAACCAAAAGCAGTCACCCGAAGTAGTGCAAAGTCAGATTCAATGGGCTTGATTGTGTTCAGCTTGTACAACCTCTTAAATCTGAGAAGAAAAAAAAAAACACTTTGCTGTTCCAGAATATGAAAAAAAAAAAAAAAAGATTTGCACAAGCTCAACTGAACTCAGCTCGCCTGCCTGAGCAGTCAGCTGAAGAATTAAGGTCTCATCAACAGGAGAGAAAAGTCTTCCCTCCTCACCAGCTGACTCTGGGACTGAAAGCTGATGCAACCGAGTGCATTTCCACTTTATTTTGTGCTCCACACTAGACAGAGTTCCCCCGAGAGAGAGAGAAGACAGCTACTGCTACTGCAAACAGACAAGAAAGCCGCGTGGCACCTATGAGCACAGATGCCAAATTCCCTATCCTCTAACTCGTTTTTTTAAACCATCCAGCATCCTGGAATTCCTTTTTATTTGTGTTTTGGTCCTTTAATTTGTTCAATATTCACTCTCCTATAAGCTCTGTTTTGGTCTCCACCAACTTATCTGACCCTGTATTGGTAACAGCTGTATCTGATTGTTTGCTGTCTGTCTGCCGCGTGGTGCGGGACAGGACCGTTTGTTTCTGAGAGCGATGGGACTGAACCAAAAAAAGTGAAATGCCATAAAGCCAAGCTCAGCGTGGAAACTTCTGGAAGCTACGCACAGTCACTGCACCCAGCGGCTGCTCGCAAAACAAATAGTACCAAGATGACGAGATGTTGGACATGCAGAAAATGTATGCCGAGCAACACGCTGAAAATTCTGATAACCATTTATCCTGCTGCTCCTCTGACAGCTGAGGCAGAGGGTGTGCTGCTGTGTGTGTGTGTGTGTGTGTGTGTGTGTGTGTGTGTGTGTGTGTGTGTGTGTGTGTGTGTGTGTGTGTGTGTGTGTGTTCATCTCACATACCCGGGTGCATAATATAGATCTCAGGCCTGCTGATTCAGCCGACCCGAACCTCCCATCACAATTACAGCCAGCGCGTGGCAGCGCTCCGACACTGGCGTCTGCAGAATGTCACTGTGCTTCACACAGCCCATCAGTCCACAGGTCCGTCCCCCGCTCACAGGCTGCTGTGTGGGAGCGCTCGGAGACATGGGGTAGTGCTGACTCCCAGAATACCCCCCCCCCCCCCCCCCACCGCAAACAAGCATGAACATCAGCCCTGCTGCTAAGTGCACACTCAGGTCGCAGATGTGTCAAACCAGTATCTAAGGAATGCTTTAAATGAAATGTAAGAAGCTGGTGTCGTGCATCTGGGCTCACTGTCACACTGTCACGACTAACTGGGACACTTACTGGGAATAGAACGGAGCCACCGTTAATGTTCTTACTGTAACACCTGTTCTTTTTCTTCTATGGCAGGAAGGCATGGAGGATATCCGTACCAGTAAAAACATTTACATGAATTTAGTATGGGGGGGGGACAGACACAAGATGGCCAAATGTATGTGGACACCCCGATCCAAATACTTGATAGTTACATTGAGGAGAAAGTTTTGCATTCTACTTTGTGTCGACAGTTTGCTGAGCTCTCCACACTTCACATATAACATTGCCCCATGCTTAACGGCGAGCTCATAGAGCTCTGGAGACTGCTGTTAGTTCCCTTTGTGAAACTCAACATTCATTTATTGTACTGTAGTTTTGTTCTGCAATTTTCATACTTAACTATCACCAGCTAAATAAAAAGTGTAGTATTTTACCAAACAAACAAATATTTGTTTCCCCTAATCCTAACCAAGTACTTTTGTTGTGTAAAATAAAAACGTAAAGTAAGTTAACCTAAAAGCGAGGTAAGCCTACGTTGGAAGGTTATTTAGAAAAAACACTTGGCATGTAACAAGTGGAAAGTGACACGTTGTCACTGACACATTCAAAAGTGATGCTAGAGGGTTATTACCTAGAGCGAGTTGGGAGTGAGAACATGTTGCAATAATTGTTCTAGCAGCAGATTAATGCACTCATGTACCAGCTAATAGTCAATAAATCAGCATAAATGCTATGGTAAAATAGCACGGGTCAATGCTGAGGTGGTGGGTGGTCAGTACATACTACCAGCAGTTAACTCTCTGTATGTGAGTGTGTGTGTGTGTGTGTGTGTGTGTGTGTGTGTGTGTGTGTGTGTGTGTGTGTGTGTGTGTGTGTGTGTCAGTCATTTATCCAACCCCCAGCTGTGACGGCTCATTAACAGGCTTAAAGGTCACACCTATTTGCCTGTGAGCTATTTATTCAACGTGGATGTTTCTGAGCTGTAACTCGTGTTGAATTCAACAGTTGTTTCACCGTGATCGGGGTTGTTGGGTTTGTTCGGTACAGAGTTCACAGAGACGGCGGAGACTTTTTTAATTGCTTTTTTTTTTTTAATTGAAAAGTAACTTTCTAATGAGGCATGTTGGCAAGTGTTTTTGTTCTGTTCCAGGTTTGTAAAAAATACATTGTTCGTTACAGCTGTTGATGGGAAATGGGAATGCGAGATAATACATATTCATACACAATCAGCTCAGCTCAAGCTGGTTCGGTCAAAACAAAACAAAATGACTTGTTATTTTAAGTTCATTTGCCATTTCTTACAAAGATGACTTTCTAACTCGAGTTTATTTGTGGTACTGGTGACTCTTTGCATTTTTCTTTACATGAGAAAAAACTATGCTTACACTTTGCAGATGATATGTTAAAAAATGGATTATTTATTTATATACTGTATAGGTGCTATAGGTATAATGTGTGTGACTGTGATGACTTGCTTCTTCTTACATCCGTCCTTGTGTGTGTGTGTGTGTGTGTGTGTGTGTGTGTGTGTGTTTGTGTGTCCAGACCAATGATGTAGCTGGAAACACCTGGAACTGGCTCTACTTCATCCCTCTCATCATCATCGGCTCCTTCTTCATGCTAAACCTGGTGCTCGGTGTCCTCTCTGGGTAAGTCGACTCTAAACATGAATACACATATTCCAGATATGCTCATAGCAAAATCACATAGCATGCAGTAAAGGCAGATTAATGCAGATTATAAACTCAATTTTGCTAATATGAGTGACTAGAGGTTGTGGAGAATCTGCACTGTAATTTCATTTGTTAACGATAAAATGCTTGAGGTCGTTTTGTGTTTAATTTATCTATTAAAAATGTGTACAAATGTAATAAAAGAATAGTGCAAACATCTGAGTAAAAGTCTTGCCAATGTTGCCATTGTGCGTTTCTGCAAACTCCGAGATTCGTTGTGCGTCGATGTTTCAGAACCAAAAAAAAAATGTTCCATATCAACCTCGAATCACGCTTGCAGAAAAGCACAATGCCACGTGAATAAGGTTGTGAAACAATGGTTAAGGTAAGAAAAAAAGATCACGATTTGTGTTACAATGTAACGTCACAACCATAACAACATTACTAGTGTAAATAAACAACAACCACCCTTAGCAAGTGTAAAGTCAACGTTTACTTTCGGTTTCACATTGGACATGAACAGCGGTCTCCTGGGTGAATGTCCTGTGTTTGTTCACTTCAACGGAGGAGGAGGTTGCGAGGAAATGCTGAATAAAGTGTAAATCAGCAGATTATTCATTTTTCTCCTCCTCCTCCTCATTATCTATCTCCGTCCCTCATCATCTGTCCCTGATGTCCTCTGGTGTCATGCAAAGGCCTCGCTCTGTGGCTTCAGTTGTCCCGGTCCTGTGTGCTGCTGGATCTGACATGTGTCCATCTCATTGTGTCTGCGCTCACAAAGAGCCTCCTTTCACCTGGCGTGAGCCCCTTGTCTCGACAATCACGGAAAAAAAAAAAATCAACCCAGTGCTGAGGGAGCTTCCCTAACAGTCCTATGAAAAAACTGTATTGGAAGATAAAGAGTGGATTTCTATTTTTTTTTCTATGTTCGTAATAAATTATGATGTAAATGATTTCCTTTCAGTCATCCCTTTCTGTTCTCTTCTCTCGTCACTGTTGGATAGATGTAGGTGATATATTTAGTACGTTACAGCCTGCAGACACGAGAGTGACATCAGCTAATGCTATGTGTCCACAGAGGCGGTTTTGGATGCAAAGTGTCACACGGCTTCTCAGCATCGGATGCTTGATGGGCTGCCACTATGCACCTGATTGGACCAACGCTTTCACTCGAGAGCTGTCTGATCTCGGCGGTTAAACCGAACCTACAGAGGGGCGCCTGTTTGGAAACTTTTGCTGTCTGACATTATTAAAATAGTTCACAGAAAATTGTTTCTAAAAAGCTTTTGAGGCCAGAAATTAGCCATGCAGTCTCTGAATAGTTTAAACGTTTTTTGGGGAGTTTTCAGAGGCGGCGAGTCGCGTTTGATGCCTCTGATTTGTATAAAGTAGCCTAACACTCAGCTTTATGCAAATATGGAACAGCCAACATCACGACCAGTCTCTCAAAACGCTGCACTACCAAAATGCATTGCACAGCTGCTCACATACGTAATGAATGGGAAGCGTGAAAATGACGATACTGTGAACACGTACCATATCTCTCGACAACAAATAAGGTTCTAAAATGTCCGAAGTAATTTCTGAAAGTTCCTGAGCAGGATTATTCAAGTGTCTTGATCGATTCGTTTACTCATAGAAATAGTTTGTCCAGAATAGTTGGTTTTGGATTTGCATTTCCAGGTTTTTGGACGTTTTAATACCTTTTTTAATGCTGTCTTTTGCTCCTCCTCTTTCAATTGATAATTAATTTATTTATTTAATCTAAAAATAGTTTTAATTGTCTTTACTGAACATATCACAATATATATCGCAATCTCAAAACAAAATTTCATATTTATGCTTGCATAAGACCTGCATGCGATGCATCTTGTCCATCAGTTTCATAACTATCTGCTAGCTTTGCCAACGGCCTTTTTCCTCTTTCGTGACCTCAACAGCTGCCCTGCTTTCTGAACTCCACAGTAAATAATCCTGCAGACGAACGCTTGAATCCCTTATTTCCATCATTCCCATGAGGCAGTGTCTCACAAATGTGTTGGTTTTTGTAATTCACATAATGCTGTTTGTTGCTGTGAATGATCATGCGCAGGTTGTCTCCTGGCAGATTGCTGACGCGAGAGGGAAAAAAAAAAAGATTTTACCTTTTAAATCCAAAATGGCAAATGTGATAAAATGTCTATTTGTTCTTTTTGTGTGTAGAAAATATCTGTGTATTTGTTTCAACAGAGAATTTGCCAAAGAAAGAGAGCGTGTGGAGAAGAGGCAGGAGTTCCTGAAGCTCCGGAGGCAGCAGCAGATCGAGAGAGAGCTCACCGGGTACTTGGAGTGGATCTGCAAAGCAGGTCAGACTCATCTCTGAAACAGTGTGAGAGCTGGCATGCATGTGTTTGTTGTGTTAGAAAAGCATGACAAATTGATAGAAAGTCCCTCTCTCCTTTCTCTCTCTCTCTCTCTCGCTGCAGAGGAGGTGTTGCTGGAGGAGGAGGATGAGATTGCAGAGGAGAAGTCCCCGCTCGATGGTGCGTGGTACAAGAGGAAACAAAACCTTCCAGGTAAAAAGAAGGCTGAGTATCTGTTTCCTGCTTCACCGTAATCCATCACCGCAGGAGGTACAGTTACTCATTTCCATTTAATAATAGCTTATTTACAGCATCAAGGCTACGGGACAGACACATGTCACATGCACGTCACATGCACCCGTTACCAATACAAAGCGCAGAGAAGCTCGGATTACCACACCTACAGAGGGAGAATGACTGTGCTCACACATTACTCCACTTCATCTTTACGTAGCAAATTGTTGTTTGCTGCTATGTTAATGCTCTGAATATATGTACATATTTAATTATTTTAATAGGCAACATTACAGTAAAACATACTAAGTATAATGAGTGTAAGGCAGCTTTACATTAATCCCTAATGCTGCAAAATGTGCTGGTTGAAGCCATGCCAGCCAACCATCAATCACATAGTGAGCACATATGATTCTGATTATTTGAGTGGTAATCAATGTTTCCAGTTCCACTCTTTATTCTTTTGCCTTTATTTCAAAGGAGCTCGCTGTTACTCAGTTCTCTCTCTCTCTTTCTCTCTCTCTCTCTCTCTCTTTCTCTCTCTCTCTCTCTCTCTCTTTCTCTCTCTCTCTCTCTCTCTCTCTCTCTCTCTCTCTCTCTCTCTCTCTCTCTCTCTCTCTCTCTGTCTCTTTCTCTCTCTCTCTCTCTCTCTCTCTCTCTCTCTCTCTCTCTCTCTCTGTCTCTTTCTCTCTCTCTCTCTCTCTCTCTCTCTCTCTCTCTCTCTCTCTCTCTCTCTCTCTCTCTCTTTCTCTTTCTCTTTCTCTCTCGCCCGTGATGTCAGTCCATTAAGCCTGGTGTGAGGGCAAGGGTTAATTAGTGGGATTTACAGCTTTAGTCTGATTGGATTTGTTGAAGAAAATTCACTGTACACACACACACACACACACACACACACACACACATATGGAAATGCATTTGCTAGTAAACAGACACGCACTGGAAACACATCCCTGCTGATGATTCCAGTAAAGTGACAGCACCCAGCTGCCTTATTTCTCAATTAGTTACATATCAGGGATTAAACAGTCTGAGTCCACAGCCGTAGAAAAACACTCTGATGTTGTTAGAGCAGAAAATGTGGAGTTGACCGTCAGATGAATGGCAGGTATGAATAGTGGAGCAAAGTGCCAATCATCTGACTGGCTTAGTAGAGGTGATTTTAAAATGATTTGTTTTAAAACGATTTATCCAACGTCTTTACCTCGTTTTTGGAAAAAAGAAATTGAGGGAATTATCCCTCAGGCTGAATATTCAATTTAGAGATAAAAGATGGGTAAACTTAAGTAAGTTGTGTGTTTTTTCAATATACTTTCAATATGCTTTTGAAAAAAATCTCCGTCTTATGAAGTCATTCCTTCATTAAAGCTTTATCATCTTAAAATTAAATGAAAATATATATATATATATTTTAAATAAACCTTTCTACAACCCTGAGATTGTTTCACTTGTTTAAAAGAAAAACAAGCAGTCAATTCCAGACCTTTGAGCTGAGATACGGGGATGTAGATCTGGAGAACCTCTCCGGTGACACCGAGCTGGTCATGTGACGGTCACGTTCATGTTGCGCTGGCAGTTTTTCATTCCAAGGCTGGCTTCAAGCAGGAAGGCGGAAAATCTCCAAATGAAAAACATGATTGATGCCTGCTATTCATAGATTCCAATTAGCTCACCCCTCCACTTTTCCACACACACACACACACACACACACACACACACACACACACACACACACACACACACATGGACATAAACCATGTGATGGGATGAGGGTTGTTCCATTGTAATACAATTTTAAAATGCTTGTTTTTCATGCTATAATTGACGATGTTAAAGAATACAGTTCTGCATAACTGACTATCGCTATTCCTATATTGCAATCACTACATCACACACATTTCGAGACTCATACATGAGCATTCTTCCCTCCCTCTCTGTGCTGTTCTCTCAACAGTCCTGAAACGAGGCAAAGTCAAGAAAGGTAAAAACGACCTGATCGGCGCTGAGGAGGGTGAGGATCCTTTTGCAGACATCTCCTCCGTTCGTAAGTCTTTTTATCCACAGCCACCAGCACCTCATCTCTGACCTTCACATGCTGTCTGTTCACAGAGTTGACCTTTATAATGAAAGCCACCATAAAGGCCTGTCTCCTCTAATGAACAAAACCATGTCCACTGACTCTCTGGTCTCCATTTATCAGATTAGTATATGTCATGTCACCTCTATAGTATAGAAGAAGTTGTTAGATCTCTCACACAAACTTAAAAATGTGCATTACAGAAGCAGAGTCAGCTTTATCTGGATCTGGAGTCCATTGCTGCTGTAGACGCATATCCCCTCGAGGGAGAAGAAGTATAATTAACTTTTCTGATTAGACTGTTACATTAAAATAGCAAGAGAATCACCTGCAGCTTCTTAGAATGAGACCATAGAAATATAATAGGATTGGAACGGACATTGGACACTTTTCTGTGGTCATTTGACAAGTATAAAAGAAAAATAGCAAACATTGTTAGTTGTTATAGTTGCATCAGACGTAAGTTGGGCCTTAAAGTGTTGTCGCAGCTTGCTGGGAAGAGAGCGTACGCCGCTCCGGAGACGGATGGCTGGCTAGGTAGCTTGATAGCGAGACCCAGCGCTGTCTACCAACCCGCTGTTCAGCTCATTTTCTGTAAACAGTGTAGCATTAAAGCATGGCGGAATTAACAAGTTAGCTATTTATCCTGCTGTCAGCTAGTTAGCTAACAAGCTTGTTAATTCCACCATGCTTGATTGTCATCTTGGGATAGCAATGTGCTATCCTACGCTGTGACAGGAGTGTGTGGATGGAGCATTAAGTTGTTAAATGTTACTGATTTTCTCTCTACGCTTCGTAGCGTTACTACTCCACTGCTCGTTTTAGTAGTTACGGCAAAACCTCAAGAGTCGATTTAGTTTGTATGGACGTTAACTTGCTACAATGGTTGCAATGGTATAGCGTAAAAATGTCCGCCGCTCTGACCCTGCTGCTACATTGGTTTGCATGGGAATGTCTGTTCTACTTCTATTTCTATGAACAAGACGTTCTTAACAGGAATGGATTTCATGGTTCCGCTCAAAGACAACATGTAATTGCTTTTCTGTGGGTTGGAAATGAGCACAAGCATGCTAATTGAAAGCATTTTGTTGCCTTCGCTACTTTTCTTTCTATCTCATCTCATGTCTGTTTTCCCGTAAAATTAAGTGCCAAGGGAATAGATGCACTGCACAGTCAAATTGCGTCTCCCATTTCACACATGATGCCTGCAGTCCCGGGGCACAAAGGTATTAGGTGCATATTTTTTAATGAGCGGCTGCAAGAAAAAATGTGATTTTGCTCTTTTCTTTCTGTCCCTTGGGCAGCTATTGCTACTTTTATCAGTTTAAAAAAACCCTTTCAGTGCTCCTCAGCAGATGTGAAGTAGAATGGATCCCTACCCTACCACACTGTCACAATTCTGTCTTATAAAACTTGAGGTCCTAGAGCTCTCATTTCCTGTGACAAAGTAAACTCTGCACACAAGCACGTGTTTGTGTTGCCAACAAATGTTTGCAATTTCCATAACCGGAGGCACCAGCGGAGTCCTGGTGAAGCTTGGGAACGATGGCAGAAAAAGAGTCTGGAACAGAGTAGAGACATCATTATTAGGAGGAATATGGCACCGGCAGGTGGAGATGGGACAAAACAGCATGAAACACATACATGTAAGGAAGCTGAAATAGCAACTGAAAGGGAAGGATGTGATATTCTACAAGCAATAGTAGATGACATTGAAGGAAAAAAAAATCTAACTAAAAATGTTTTCTTTCCTTTGGAAGGAACCAGGGCAGGTGTTTACATCTGCTTCAAGTCTTTATGCTAAGCTAACCGTCTCATCACATTTGTGGTACAGACATGAGCGTATCCAACTTGTATACCCTGTAAGAGCAGCTGAACATCTTGTTTTTAGTGGGATTACATCTTGCTGCATTGATATACAAGTGTACCTGACGGTGTGGGCAGTACACCATGACATCACTGTTGGGTGTGGTATAAGGCTCAACACACTAGGATCTTTCAACCACAAAGGGCAGTGAAACACTGCTTTTAAACCTGGTGTTAAGTTCAAATAAATACAGATATACAGTATATATAGAAACGTGAAAACTGTGACGCAGGGACAAAAATGACACCGCTGCGCACGTTTCCTCTCTCACCTCTTCATCACCATTTTCAGCTCCCCCCGGCTCTCCGTTTGGTCGGGCCAGCATGAAGAGCAGCGGTAAGATGGACAGCTCCTCCTACTTCCGGCGTAAGGAGAAAAGGACCCGCTTCTTCATCCGCCGCATGGTGAAAGCTCAGAGCTTCTACTGGATCGTTCTGTGTCTGGTGGGCCTCAACACTCTGTGTGTGGCCATAGTCCACTATGACCAGCCCGATTGGCTCACAACGGCCCTCTGTAGGTCTCACATACAAATGCGCACTCGTACCCCTTCACGCTTATTGATGTCGATTGCCTATAAAACCGGTTTCTCTTTGTGTTGTTGCCTTGTCCATCTTGAAAACAGACACAGCCGAGTTTGTGTTCCTGGGTTTATTTCTGACTGAGATGTCCTTGAAGATGTACGGCCTCGGAGCCAGGAATTATTTCCACTCCTCCTTTAACTGCTTTGATTTTGGGGTAAGTTAGCTGTGGACTTTGTAGATATTTGACTTTAACCAGCAGTGCTGGTTCTGTTTGGATGCTTATTGCAACAGGTGATCATGTATCCTCTGCTCTCCTCTCTAGGTGATTGTGGGAAGTATTTTTGAGGTGATCTGGGACATGATTAAACCAGGGGCTTCGTTTGGAATCAGTGTGCTGAGAGCTCTGCGACTGCTCAGAATATTCAAAGTCACCAAGTGAGTTCAATTCTCAACATACACGTGAAACGACGGACAATTAGCTGAACATGTCTAACAGCACATGCTCACAGTGTAAAACCAAATTGAACCTCTGGTCCATGCTTTTAGTTCAATAGACACAGTCCTGAATGAACAAACACATCTACGACTACATCTGTAACATTGCAACGTATCCTTTTAAACGCTGTGTGTGAGTGCGTCTCTTAAAACCCTTCATTTTGGAGATGCCATGTTTCGACATTGCACTTTTTCTCATGACGCGAATCTTAATTCTTTTCTCCCCAAACTGACAATCCTGTTAGAGTTTGAAGGCAATCCTTTTATTTCATTCGATTAGCTTTAATCCTGTGATTCACTGTAACTGGCAGCTATAGACCCTGACACATTGGTTTGTTCTCGGCCACCTACAGCTCACATTGTCATTTGTTCCTCTCCTTCCTCCTCTGTTTTGGTTGTCTTTGTCTTTGTCTGAATCTGTTTGTTCTTTCAAAACAAAAACAAAAAAGGGATTTCTCTCTCTCTCTGTGTGTCTTCCTGTCAGATATTGGAACTCGTTGAGGAACCTCGTGGTGTCCCTCCTCAATTCCATGAAGTCCATCATCAGCTTGCTCTTCCTCCTCTTCCTCTTCATCGTGGTCTTTGCTCTGCTGGGCATGCAGCTCTTCGGAGGACAGTGAGTAATCTCTCTCTGACCTCTCTTTCCTCCTCCTTTTATCCCCCTATTGAACACACACGCACACACACACACATCCTCTCCTCTTCTCCTCTATCCATCTCTTCACCTGACCCTCCTCCCGGTGTGTGATCCCCGGCCCCGGCGAGGTGGTGTTGACAGACGGGAGGACACAGCAGGTAGCTGGCAGAGCAGCAGCACCGACTGTGGCCCTTTGATATCACTCTCAGCAGGAGCTCCATGTCTTCTAATGGCAGGAACACCTCATGATTCTGGGCTAGGCTGCAGTTAATCAAAGGCCTGGCATCTCACCCTGCCTGACTCAACTGATAAACACACACACACTTCCTATCTCCTCGCAACAACAGTCTTTATACATCTGTGTAGTTCTTTAATTTACAGCCTATTGGTGTATCTAAACCCGTGAAACCTGAGCTTCTGCAGTGCTGTTTTCAGTTCACAAGGAAAGGAATCCTTAATTTTATACCTAAATTGGGTGAATCACGAGAGAGAGAGATTTAAAAAAAAAAAAAAAAAAAAAAAAAAAAAAGCATGGTCAGGCTGATTTGTATTCCCCACTAGGACTCAAAAACAGTGGATCCTACATTTCCCATGGTGCAGCTTGATAGAGGCTTGTAGTAGACCATCACTGCTTTCCAAATCGCTTACTTTTTCTTTTTACTTTTAGCGCATACTGCAGCCGCGCTTACAAAGTACCAACTGTTGCATTCAAGTGGGAGGACCTACTTGATTATAACATTGCTCCTTGAACTTTGACCCTCTTGCTCATATACCCGCTGTGCAGAGGACTGAGGGTCAGAACAGGCAGAAAAGCTTGCTGGCTTGCGTACAACAAAATGCGGTTAATCTGGCAAATAAAAGGAAATCTGAGATCAACATGAGATTAAATGGTTTTTAATCTTTTCTAAGGGAGGTTTGTCTGCCAGTGATTGGCTTTGATATTTATTCATGATTATAAAAAAACACATTTTGTATCATTTTGCCTTGTTGTTGTTGTTGTTGTTGTTTTGGTGGAGGCTGGGGGAACCCATGCTTGCAGAAAGCACCGAAAGTTCGAACACAATAATGAAAACAACGTGTTGACTTTTACCTTCACATGATGTGATGTCCTCGAGAGATTTGGAGGTGATGTGTTTCTACACACGAAGCCTTTCAAAGGTCAGAATCAGCACTTGAAATCAATCTTACGTTCATATAATAGAATAAGCTTTCACTGAAAGCATTGCACTCGGCTGGTTTAAGTGTGATGTCACCAGTGTGTGTTGTTACATGTTGTCACCGCTGTGACAGGTAGTGTACGCTCTCAGATGAAACGCCACTTTCACACAAAGTCATGTCTCACAAACATCACATCACAATAGTTGGGTGTCTGTGAGGCAGCAGGCTGTTGCCATGGCGCCGAGCCTTACATCCGTCTGCTCCGCCGTTAGCATGGCGTTATTCTCCGCTGATGGACAAGTGTGAGATGAGTCTGACGTCCACATGGTGCTTCCAGCAAGCCGAACACATCAGACCGAGAACACGGTCTACATTTTCACCTTAAAGTCTAAAAATGTACACAGGGTGTCAAATGATTTCATTTTCTTGAGCCAAGAAAAAAATTCTATTCTTGTGCTTGCTGATAATGTCAGTTTTTGGTTCAGAAAATTTAATTTTATCAAAGCTAAATAACACACAGGCAGGTAACGTAATGAAAAATAGGCTTTCAACTCTAAATAGAAGATGAATTGGCTCGTTAAGGATGAGAAGAGATGCTTTCTAATATTCCGACTTTATTTTTGGCACAGAGATTATGTTCCTGCTCTCAAAGCACCAAGCGTAATCTCCTGGTAAAATTGTGAGAATTGAAAGATAAACAGCTTGAGGCAGGGGACCATCTCCCCGCTGAGACTCACAGGACATCACCGACTGTTTGGAGAAAAAAAAGTGATAAGCTCAAAGGAAGCGTTCAGGATTTACTGTAATAGAATAATGATTTCGTTTTCCTGGTTGCTGCTTTGTAGCTTTCAGTTTTAAAAGTGCAGACCGTCTTTGTTGAGTAACTGGGACTTTGTCAGAAACAGTAGAGATGGCATTTTATATTTTCAAACAAAGAAAGATTTTGCTCTGAATGCCAACTAGTTTACTTACCTCGTGACATTTTAAAGACTTAGCATTTAATGAGACGAAGTGGAGAGATTAATCTAAAATAAAAATAATCAGTCCATCTGGGAATGTGTAATCTTGCAATGATATAAAGCTAATCCAACCAATTCCCATCATTTTCCTGACTCTTTCAATTGTTGAAATTATTCCATCACAATTAAATCAAACTGTAAGGATGTCAATCACTCATATTTCTCATGCAAAATTCAGAACCACTTTTTTACAAACCGAAGTCAAGTAAAAACAGCTCTCAATCTCCACAAACAAATGTCTAACTTCTCTTCTAAGGCAGCGCTTGTCCCCAGGTTATATATCACACCACCAAGTTTCTTAAAATTGATCATTTTTAAAGTTATCATTTAACCAACCAGTTATTCCTAAAACTGATCATATGGTTTATTGAGCTTGTTGGCAACACGTTGTGGTAGGAAGCGCTATTGTTACCTAATAAACTGAATACAGATTTTAAAAAGTCACTTGCTTGTGTAGTTAGCTTCCTGGCTAGCTAACTTCACAGGTATATGATATGACGAATAGATATTGTATGAATTTCAGATTCTTACATTATTTATTTCTTGACTTCTCTTAAAGCTGCAGGGTGTCACGGCTGTCTTGATTCATGTCGCAGTCCCAATGCTCAGCAGTATGCCGGTTATTTTTATATCAATATCATACAGCCGTTATCTCCAAACCACTTGCACATGCCTGTGTGTTCTCACCCACACACTGTAAACCTGCTATCGTTTGAGGGATTAGATATGGAAAGGGCTAGGGCACGAGCTGGAGGGGAGTTCGGCCTCACATGATTCTTGTTTTTCAGGATTGATTTAATGAAGTCCCTGTGGATGTCGTGCGGAAGCTGAGCAGCACGCTCCCAATCCCTATTATCAGAGTAAACAGAGGTCGGCGCACACAGGCGCAGCAGCAAACCACCGTCACTCCCCGCACCGGGCCCGCTAATCCTCAAGGAAGGAGGAGAGGATGGAGGGAGAGGGGAGGAAATTGGTAGAGTGCAGGGAAGGGGAGGAAAAGGAGGGGAGAGGTAGAGGCTTATGTGAAATGGAGAAAGTGATGAAGAGATGAGCAATGGCTTACAGTAGAAAGGGGTCGGGTGATGGAGGAAGCAGTAATAGGACAGAGAGAGACAAATGTAAGGAGAGAAGCATGGGGAGAGAGAACGTGATGACACACCAAGGGAAAAAATGGCTTATTAAATTAAAAGCCCCTCCCCCTTCTCCTCCCTCTCTTCCCGCCCACCCATTAGAGCCAGGCCGATACTCGTTGGCTGATATTATTGGACTTCCACTGGTTCATCACATGGCCTAAAGTATGTGGATTCATACAAAACTATGGCCTTTTGATGAGGCCCAGGCTCACTGTCAGTTCATCCACTAAGGTGTTGGATGGGGTTGAGGTGAGGACTTTGTGTCAAACTGGGAGAACCAGTTCTTTATGGACTCATCTTTTGCACGGGAGCATTGTCATGTTGAAACGAGAAACAACTCTACACAAGCTGTTGCCGTCGTTTTGTATGTATTACGTTTTGTCCTTTCTGTGGCCGCTAAGGCGTCAGCTAATGGGGATCCAGTTAATAAACTAAACTAAAATAAACAAGCTCTTGCCACAAACCAGACCTACACCAAAAGTACACATTAATGTGGGTGGCCATATACTTTTTTGCATACTGGTGTCAGCACAAATGAAAGAAAAAAAAGCACTAAATGTTTTATTGGCTGCAGATTTGCCTTAAAAGTTTCTTGAGTAAACTTATTATAACACTATTTCATTTGTGTGGTTATTGTCATTCAAAGCACTGTTTCCTGTTATTTATTTTTTACTCTAACGTTCATCTTTGATGTTAACATTTATCGTTTATTGTCATCCAGCTGGGAAATATCTTTATTCAGACTTACCTTCATCGCTACATGTTTGCAATAGAAGTATCCGCCTCCAAAACCCAGGATCAGTCGGGATCAAGTACACATGCATACAGTACACACATATACACACACACACACACACACACACACACACACACACACACACACACACACACGTACACATATCACAGGATCTGCTCTGGGAAGGAGGAACCTGCTGTCATTTGTGCAGACGGTCGTTGTGGCAACAATGTGCTCCACTTCCTCTCTTCATTTTTTACAGGACCTTCTGCTTCCTCCGTGTGTTTTTCTCCCGTCTTGCTTAATGAATAGTAATGAATGAATATTCCTTAATTGTGTTGTGTAGTGTCAACTGTATTGTCTGTCAAGCTGTGTTATTCAAAACTACTCTCATACACCTTAATATTAAAAGATATTCAAGAAGGAATGAAATGATCATATTTGACATGGTCTAACACTAAAGCATGTAAACAGTACTCCTGTCTGTCCTTGTTCCTTCAGAGGGATTCAGTGACCTCCATTTTACAGCAAAGGTTCATGTACCGTCGTATTCTTTATTTCTATGCCTGTTTGGCATTTGCGCTAGAAAGTTCCCTCTTTTGTGAAATAGCTGAAGTACAGAAGCTCACAGAACAGTGTTCTCTGTCGTCAAGAACAGACACAAACCTTGACTTAACAAAAAGTTCAGTTTTTTTAGAAGAGGCAGACAGCCTTTCATTGTAAAGTATTCATACGAGTCGGCAAGGTGATGTGGGTCCAATTTAAAGTCCTAATGACAGAATAGTGAAAGACGCAGGTGGAGATTATCAGGTGGTGACTGGAAAGCTTCAAAGGCAGACTGGAGTAGAATTAGTGGCATTCAACAAAGTAATATCACCAGCACAAGAAATGATGTACTGATTAGGAGGAATTATGTTATATATTGCATGATGTAACAGTAGTGAGCCGAAGAGGACCCCTGTGGTATTCCATTACTGATGGCCAGATGGTTTGATTTAACATCAGCCACAATGAGTTCTCCCTCAAAGGAAAACACGGACCCAGTTGAATGAGGCACCGTCTGTGCTCATTTTATGATCTAAAACTATGGTTCCCAATCCTTTGACGTACCCTGTCTGACCCACAGCATGAACCGGATCAACTCAGTAGTACCCCTTCATCAACAACCACCGTCATGATCAGTCACAGCGGACACGGAGAAACTCAAATACCCAGACCTACAACATTCCTAGTATCGTGAATATAGTTTTTAAAAAGACCTTTCCTGGTGAGCTGGAATCTTCTACAGGTGAGGAACTTAAAAGAAGAGTAACTTCATCGATCTCCAGATTCTCTATATTTGGTTGATAACAGATGGTTAACCCTGTTGGTCTCTTGACTTGCTCCATCACAGTTCCTAATTTTTGCACCATGTGACACGTGTCACATGGTGCAGCCCTGATTTATGGTTAAGCCTTGGGTTTAGGGAAAAAGTTAGCATTCGGTTGAGGTTTTGGTGGTTAAAGAATAACTACAGTTTGATGCTACTTAGGTCTTATTTTTGTGGGGGTTTTTTGTCATCATTTCTATATGATAAAAGGTTGTCTGCTGAGTTCTGGGAACAACAAGCCTTATATTCACCAGCAGTTAGATGATGGGACAGGTTGTACAACACAACAGTTTAGCCAGATTATATAAACCTTGGGGACCTCGTGGATCGACAATAAATGTGTCACAGACAGGAGATAAAGAAGAAATAAGAAGCAGTGCAGCTTCCACTCACAATGTGTCTGTTTGTTTTTGTGCCGTGTCACGCTTCTCATCTTCTCATGAGCAGAAACAGGATGCTTGGACAGCAACAGGCTCCTGACGCTATCAATCCAAGTGGTTTCTTGATATTTTTGATTTAAAAATGAAAGAATGTAGCTTCTGCTGAACTGCAGGCAGATGAGATCTGACTGGGACTACAGTTTCATTATTTCGAGTTTTGTAATGATGTTCTGATTCTGATTTTTTTAGGTTTAACTTTGAAGAAGAGACGCCGACAACAAACTTTGATACCTTCCCAGCAGCCATCCTCACTGTGTTCCAGGTAAGACCCCCCCCCCCCCCCCCCCCCACACACACACACACACACACACACACACACACACACAGAAGGAGCACTTCATACCGTCTGAATAAATGAGAGAATATTGACTTTATGGAAAAAGGAAGATCGTTACCAGTCATTTTAATTAGAGGGAATGACTGGTCTGTGTACCTTCTGTCCCTTAATGAGCTCACTGATAATCCTTCAATTAGTCTGCGCTCATAACCCTTCACTCGGTAAAGTAATTTAATTCAACACAGATTTGCACGGGGCTTTACAACAACCCGCCCGTGTCCCAGCCGTCGTTCTGACTCTGTTGTCTTCCTCAGATTCTGACTGGCGAGGACTGGAACGCCGTGATGTACCACGGGATCGAGTCTCAAGGGGGCGTTCGTCGAGGCATGTTCTCCTCCGTCTACTTCATCGTACTCACGCTCTTTGGAAACTGTATCCTCTTCGACAGCTCGTAATTAAAACTGCAGTGTGTCTGAGTCAGAAGGAGCAGGGTCAACACATGGAAACGTTTTTAGGTGGAAAAACGGCGTTCATTTTGTTCCAGGTGTGATCCGTTCCTCCATTTCCTTTTCTGCTCTGCATTGAGGGGAAATGGTGTCCATCAACAGCATACTCAAAATCTAGCAATTCTTTTTAACTTAATTTTGGAACTTTTAATAATCATACCTTAGATTCTTGAAACTCGGGTAGAATTAGTAAAGTGGTTTGAATGCTTTATGGAACTAGAGGCTGCAGTGATCATTGCACCTCATTTACAAACAGTATTGAAACAACTTACTGACAGTTTTGTTCTTCAGTTGTGACCCTTTGTCTTGAGAGAAGCACAGGAGGAAAGGTCTAAGGTTCATTAAAAGTTATTTACCAAGTTAAGAAAGTTACAAAAAAACTTTTTTCACTCCTAGGTCAAACAGGATGTAAACTGTACATGTGTAATTTCTCCTGAGTCTTGTTGTTATTCAGACACCCTCCTGAATGTCTTCTTGGCTATCGCTGTCGATAACCTCGCTAATGCACAGGAGCTGACTAAGGTAGGCTGGGTCAGACTGTCTGAATGGTGTGTTTTAATACACATTAATAACACAGAGCCAAATAAATGTTGTAGTTCTGCTTTCTACTTCTCAGTGAACCAAGTCAAACCAGCACCTGAGAAAAGCCCTGCATCTGCACAGGGCATCGGCGTGTAATGTATTTTCATTAAAACACAATTTGATGTCTTTGCTTTCACTGGCTAAAGGATGAAGAGGAGCAGGAGGAGGCAGCCAATAAGAAGCTTGCCCTGCAGAAAGCTTTGGAGGTGAAAGAAGTCAGCCCGATATCTGCAGCCAACATCTCGATCACTGCGTAAGTTTCTAAGCATCTCTCTCCCCCGACAGCAGCTCTGTTCAGCCCACACTGGACATAGATGTCCCTTTGTCTTTCAATGTGTTGTCCCTCTCAGTCTGAAATGTCTCTGTAAAAACATCATGGTTAGGCTTTAAATAAGTACATAAACCATGTGAAATGTAAACAAAATTGACATCGTTAAATGTTTTTGCCGTCTTTAGTAGCAAAGTGTTATTCAAGTACTCTAAATGTTAAACTGCCAGAAATATGGGACACGAGTCCTATGAACAAGATGGAGCTAAACCTTCATCTCCACTGTCAGAAGTTCCCACTCTTCTGTAATATGACAGGGTTGTCTTCATATACCCAAAAACAGGAGCTCCTGTCATGTAAAAAACGTTTGGCCCGCCCTCTCTCCAGCACAGGCCTGTGATTGACAGGTGTGGGGACTCGTGTCAACGAAGAAAGAAACTGCGCCTCCAAACTCACACTATTTTTAGAGCCTAGATGAACACGAAAATTATGAGTCTGTCGAAAAGGGAAACTGGTGGTAAAACGGAGCGTTTCCATCAGTGATTCATAGGCTCAATATGTAATGCTGGAGGTTAAAATATGCCTTCCCCTGACACCCATCTGTTCCGTTAATGTGCGGAAGAAACAGATACAATGCTCATTGTCTGTGCATTGTGCACACACAGCAGATAGGTTTGACTGTGTGTCGTATAATTATGTGCCGCCCTCTGTGTGACGTGCAGTTTCACACAGCCCTCTATTCAGATAATGAAGTGATTATCTTTGATTCACACTCGCTCCTTAATTGCCGTCCTCTTCAGTAAGAAATAGGTCAGACTGATCAGGAGCTGGTTGCACCAGCTGTTCATAAGTTCAAACGCAGCCTATTTCTAACTTATGTGTTTACGAAGTGGCGTTTCAACATGACTAAATCAAACTGGGTTGCACCGCCCACTTACTGCCAGATGAAACTGTTGTGTAGCTAACTTACCCAACTGACAAGACTAATGTTAATGTTAGCTTGCTAATAAGTGATCTTTTTAAAGTAAATAATAAAAGAGGTGATATGGTATACAACATATCTGTACTAAAACTTGATAAATGCTGTTTATTAATAATGTAGATCTGGAAGATTTTAAATTGAACATAAATAATGCCTCAAATAACAAAACGTTATGCCGATGACGTTAGTATGCTAAATAATGTCAGTTAGCATACATTTTCAACTCTTGCCGTTGGATACAGACATACCAACGCACCAGTTAGTGTCTGTATGGGACACATCAGGTTTTTCAACTAACTCCAATGTAAACCCATCCACGTCATTATTAGACAGTAGGAGCAAATGACGTAGTACAAATAGCAAGTAAGTTGTCGAGGGTGGGTCGGAGAGGAGGATGGACGAGTCAAACTAACTCAGGACTTTCATCCAGGAGACCACTGAACGTGTCCCGTGTCAACGTTGACTTTTTTTTACCTTAGTTGTTGTTGTTACATAACTTCCGGACTTTACTATCGCCAGTTACTGACAAACTTACTATTTTAACCCAAACCATGTTCTTTTCCTAACCTGACTCTGTTGTGGAGGTAAAACTAAAGACTCAGTAAACCTATCTTTGCAGACACGACGCATGTAAAGAGCAGAAGCCGACAGGCGTTGACATTTTCTGAAGTCTACTTACTTCAGCATGCATGCAGATAGAAATATAAATAAAGATATATATTTTTTGCCTCTTAAAATGTAACTTTTGAAAGTGAAGTGACTTCCTGTTTACTCATTGCTCTTGGACAGCGCTATAGATGTTTCCCAGCAGCACATTTACACATTCCTAAAGCCTTTACTAGCTAAGACATTTCTTACGTTTTAATGGTGCAACCTGATTCAGTAAACCACTATTTTGAAACTAGCTAGTAGTCACTAAGAACTTAGGAAGGACTCTGAAACTTAGTGAAGGATGTAGGAGGCTGGTGCAACACTTTCCAGCTCTGTTAATTGCTGTCGTTCTCTTTTTCACTGTCATTATTGTTCTTATGTGTTCCTATGCATACTTTGATTTGTACATTGAACAGTGACAACTGCCTTTATTGTAAACAAACAGTTTTATGTTCATTATGTGTGCTGTTCAGAGAAACACAGGGTTTCATTACAAAATGACTGCACCTTTTATTTTTATTAAAAAAAAGGAAAATAAATCACTATAAAAAAGATTTTTCAATCTAAGTATAATTTAAACTCTTACAGTTTTAGTATTTAAAGATCATTTTAGTCAGTAACTTGTGCTTTTCTTGTTTTGGAATGAAACTCCTGAACAGTTTTCAGTTTCAGTTTTGTGTCATTATAGAAATGTCTCTGCTGACGAACACGCTTTTGTTGCTGCTGTGTTATTGACATGTTGCACAGTTTAGTCTTGTACTGTAAGACAGGAGGGGACATGTGGACAGACAGACAGACTGACAGTCCACCTGTCCCCTTCAGACTTGTGTCTCATTTTTCTTTTGTTTTTGTTCTGCATGTACAGTTTTGTAAAGCAAAATCGAGATGCACTCTCTCGCAGGTCGTCCATCAGCAGCATTCAGTCACCGTGAGTTATCGCTCTCTGTTACTATATTCTTCTCCTCGTATCCTCCCCTTTACTCCCCTCTCCTTTCCTTGGTTGCTTTCTTCTTCTCTCTTCTTCTTGTTTCTTCTCATTTCCTCTCCTTGCATCATCCTCTTCTTACCTCTCCTCTTTGTCCTCCTTTTTTACTTGTTTTATTCTCCTCATCTTCTCTTTCCTCCTCAAATCCCATCTCTTTCCTTGTTTCCTCTCCTTTCCTCTTCTCTTTTGACTCTGTTCTGGTCTCCTCTAACTTCTTGTTATCATCCACACTTTTCCCATTTTCCCTTTATCCTCTTCTTTTCCTCTCCTTTACTTTTTTCATCTCCTTGTCTTCTATTTCCTCCTTGCCTCCACTTTTTTCTCCTCTCCCCTCCTCTTTCCTTGTGTCCTTTCCTTACCCCCTCCTTGTTTCCTTTCCTCTTTTTTCTTGTACTGTTTCCTCTCCTGCCCTGTCTTCCTCCCTTCCACTCTTCTCTCCTTTCTTCTTCCCTCCTTGTTTTCTGTCTTCCCTTTGTCTCTCCTCTCCTCTCTTTTTTCCTCTCCTCTTTCCTCTGGACCTACATAAAACTAAATGTCTTCATTGCTTGTAAAGTGAAATGTATTTATGATTCTGGTAAAAAAAAAAAAAAAAACAGCCATCATGTACCTCTCAGAGTCCAGTCTGGGTGTCATTCCGAGCCGCTGATACATAAACACGCTCCGGTCTTAACCAGCCGTCTCCCGCTCCGTCCTCTCTGATGTGAATCATTTGTGTATGTTTAATTTCCATGAATCATCACCGCAGGCAGTTTGACTTTTACAGTCCGTTTGTTATGGAGGAGCCCCAGGACATCACTTTAAAAGACTTTACGAGAGCCCAGGCCAAAGTTTGCTCTCCTGCCCGGCGATCTGCTCTCTCAATCGGTTAGAGTGCAGACGGAAGGCCAGAGGCGCTTATTTAGCTCCTCACCTGTTTGAGATAACAGACGTGTATCACTAGGAGTGGCTGTAATTTATTTGACACGGCCCTTTGTGTGCATGTGCTTTCTTAATATAGCTCACTAGATAACACTCCCATCCCTCTCTGTTACAATCCTTCACTTTCTTTTCTGTGAACATTTAAACGCTACCTGTATGTCTGCAGCTCACCTGTCTGTGGATACCTGTCCTGTGTCCTCTCTGTGTCTTCTGTCTGTCTTTTAGGAGTTATTCTGTCTACTCCTCCCCCAGCCGACGATTCTTGAGGTACAGGTGACCAGATGGAACAAACTTAACTAACCCATAAAGCCCCATGTAAATAAATCATACTGCGCAGAAACAGTATGCAATGCCTTCATATATGATAGATGGACACATCAACAAAAATGTTTGATGGTGTTTTTGACTCGTTTCACATCTTTAGAAATACCCTTGTCCAAAGAAACTGCACAGTTGCCGGGAAAAAAATGTCATTGTACGTTGTTACGTTATTATTTTAACACAAACCAGGATTTCTTTCTTTTTTTTAAACCTTAACCAACCTAAACCAAACCTATTGTTTCACAACGTTAACCATGTGTCATTGTCGGTTTACACAAGGTTGATATGAAATGTATTTGTGAAACGTCCACATTCTACGTATCCTGTGGTTTGCAGACGCGTACAATGGCAAAATCCTTTCTGGCTTGAAAAAAAACAAACAAATCCCATTCCACCCATCAATGTGATCTCTCACCATATTCCTCTCAACCCAGGAATCTGCTCGTTTAAGACGATACATGTCAGGAGTGACCATCACCCACAGCATGTTGGTCATACCTGCCCCACTTACACATGACCCGAGTCAAGCAGTTTACTTACTTGCCAGATTAGCCAGGTTTGCCACATGACATGTCAGGCAGTGCCAACTTTTGACAGTCGCTGTGAAGCTAAAATGATACAAAATCTATTTCACATTAGCAGTTAACCAATTACTAAAATTAACACAACTGCCTTGAATGTTTTGGTAACACAAGGTGTAAATAAAGACGCCCGAAAACATTGCACTTTGTCTGTGCTCTACTGTGTTTTCCATCAGCCTGACATAATCTCTCACAGGGGATTTCCTTCTTCACCCTCTCTTTGGTTTAGGGTACACAGACATATAGTAGCTTTGAGTTGTGCCGGCATATCCTTGCTTTCATTTGTCACACAGCTTGTGACAGTTTGTTTTTGTTTTTGTTCTGACACGTTTTGTTTTTTTTAATAATTGACATTTTAATGTGCCCCGGGACTTTTCGACGCCATCTCTAATTGATTCGTTACTGTTATGAGGATGGTCATGGGAGATTGTGGCCCTGTTAAAGGATGGGTTCACATTTTTTCAAGGCTAAAACGCAACTCTCACATGCCCATATGTACACCGAGGAGTTATTGGTTGCTATAAGTGTTCCCCTCCTCCGTACTGGTCACAGAGAAATCCCTTCTTAAAACAGTTTCAGTGTAAAAGATGGGGTCCGAATCCACACATATGAGACTTCAGCAGACTGAGTTAGACAAATTAAGTGGTTATTTTTAGTACAGAATTCCATCTGGCGGGCTTAACAAGCAAACAGTCTGTGGAGAATCAAAGAGGGGATTTCATACTAAAATGACTAATTTTGGAAGATACCCTCTTGATTTGTTAAAGTGCTGAAGACTTGTAATTCTTACACACACAGACTATGGAATTTGTTCCAAATAGCCAATATCAAATTCACATTAAGAAGGGAATTCTTTGTGGCCAGTAGGAGGAACAATAACAGCAGCTTCCACAGTATCTCCTTTTATTGTACTTTATGAGTTTGTCAGTGTTGGTTGACTTGGAACATGTGACAGGTCCAACATTCAGAAATGAACTTGTCCCACACAATGCAGCTTCGTTAAACAGGCGTTAGGCTGTTGTATGCATCTGTATTAGTCCATGAGAGAAGCCTGCTTTGCTCAGCTCTTAGTCAAGATCTAAACTTCCCATGATCGGGTCATGTCATGACAACAGCATGCTTCAACATTCAGCAGTAGACAAACTATACCATCTTACAGTAGGTGTTGTGAAATTACAAATAATTATATTTTGCTGTGGAGGATTTTGGCTACTTTCTCCATACAACCCTCAAGCATGGTAAGTGAAAGCTTTACCATGGTGAACATTTGTGCTGACACATCCATAGACCACCTCGTGTCTGGTTACCTATAACTTACTTTTCTCAATTAGGGACTTGATGACTTGAATGAGGTAAAGAAACAGTGTGTAGTGATATTTGTAGAAGATTGCGGCGTGGCTATGGATGAAGCTGTGGATGGTGATGTTCTCCCAAAACCCATACGAACAAGAACTCAGAAAGTAACGAAAAAGTGAGTCATATAAAATGTCATTGTTTTTCCTTCTCCCATGATCCCTCTCTGTGGCTTTGATTCCTATGTGCAGTAAAGAGCAGCAGCGCTCAGCAAAGGCCATGTCAGTGTGGGAGCAGAGGACCAACCAGCTGAGGAGACACAACATAAGGACAAGCAGCGAGGCTTTGTTCAACGAGCTCGACCCGGAGGAGCGCCTCCAGAAGTCCTCCACCCTCCATCTGCACCCGGAAATGAAGACTCACCTGGACCGGCCGCTCGTGGTGGAGGCCAAGAACGGAGACAAACCCAGCAGGTCTCCCGAAAGAGCATGGGAGGAATCGGGGGAGCCCCGGCAGGACGGGGTGGGAGACAACTTCCACACGCACTCCAGGAAGCACCACCGGCACCGCGACAGGAACGGGGAGAGCAGGGATGGAGGCGAAGGCCGGGGAGGGAGGCACCACACCCATCACAGCCGGAGCAGGGATCACAACACCGACGGCGGCCAGATTAGAGAGAGGAGAGGGGAGAGCAGCCACAGCCGCGACGGAGGCCAGGGACACAGGCACCACCACCAGGCCGGCTCCCCCGAGGAGGAGGCCAATGACTGTCGAGGAGGAGAGGAGAGGGGGCACCGCCACCATCACTCCCATCGTCCACCAAAAGAGGGAAACGAGCTGATGGCGAATGGTGCGCAGGGAGAGCGCAGGGGGAGGGGTGGAGGAGGAGGAGGAGGAGGAGGGGACAGCAATGGAGAGAGGAAGGGGCGCTGCTCTCGTATGGTCAGAGCTCAGTCTACTCTGGATGGAGACGACTGTAAGAGGAACAAGAATGGAACAAAAGGTCACAGGTAAAGACTGCACATAGTATATACTATAAGTCAATATCATACAGGACTTTGTCATTGGCGATGCTTATAGTATGCAGCACCCCTTTTCCATCCTATTGTATCGCTCCTCATGTTGTTGTGTGGCACGGCAATGGATAAGTTAGCTAGAGACACACATCATTTCCAGCCGACTGTACAATAGATCATTGATTGTTCTCTCTTTGTGGCAACTGTGCGTCAGTGGATCAGGGTCGTCCTTCAATCAGAAGATCGGCGGTTCGATCCCCGGCTCCGCTAGTCCATGTCGATGTGTCCTTGGGCAAGACACTTGCTCACGCAGGCGGTTCCTGCGGTGTATGAATGGGTATGAATGATTTGATAGTCCTGATGGGCAGGTGGTGCCTTGCATGGTAGCATCTACTATCAGTCTATGAATGGGTGTGAATGGGTGAATGATGACATGTAGTGTTGAAGCGCTTTGAGTGGTCGAAAGATTACAAATGCACTGAACAAGTACAGTCAATTTACCATTTACCATTAAAATGACTATTATTTATCATTACAAAATAAAAGAAAATAATATTAGCAAAAAGAATTCAAGCAGGCTTTTCCTGCTTCTCAAGTGTCAGTGTTTACCTTTGTTTAACTTTGAATGCATGTGCATGGCCAGCCAGTAGAAACCCTGATGCAATGTGTTGAAAAATGGAGAAGTTAATATTTTATTACCATTACCATGAAAAGTACAACACTACACTACCAGACTATGAACAGCAGCATCACTCTCCCAGACCTGCAATCACTCTGCTCAACACTTTTGTATTCCACATATCAGAACCGTGACATCGCATCCTTTTTTGGGCTGTTGTTGAACATAAAGCTAATGACACCGTACCTTTAACAATAATCCTTCCTACACCTGATTCTTGTTACTTATTGGCCTTTGTTGTATATGATTTGCATTTTCTGGCTGATCTAGAATCATCAAAGTTCTCTTAACTGTCCACCAAGTTTAGTTTCTGAATAGATTTGAGGTCAGAAAACAGACCTGTAGTTGCAGAGTCTTGCTTCATTTTATATCTTCTTTGCCTGTTTTGAATATGTGTTCACGGGTGTAACAGCGGCATGTCAAAACATAATCGAAACGCTCGCTACAGCTCTCTGATTGGCTTGTTATGTATCTGACTGGGCTTAATTAATTCTCTAGTGGATCTTTTAGACTTAGATTTCATATTCTACGACACTGTGTAAGAAATAGTAAGAATAATTTACTATTTGCATCAGTATGTCTTGATACGTAAACACAATATAACTGTGTGTATGGATTGCAGTAAACACCTTCTTCTGCTGCCACTTACGTTGTGGTCTGTTTCCCAGGAGGACGGAGAATCTTACTCGTAGGGATCTCATTTGGCAGAAAAGGCTTGAAGCATCCTGAGAGCAGAGTATAATGATGCCTGTGATAAGACGCACATCTCTTTCCCCAGGGAGAGGCAGCCAGATTCTGAGGAGGACGGCCTCGCCTCCAGTCCTCTGCAGCCAATGCGGAGTAGCCTGAGTCTTGGAGAAAAGCAAGAGGATGCTGACAACCAGAAAAACTCCACCAGGGCCAGCCAGGCCGGCCTCAACAGCAACGCCATCCACATCCCTGTCACCATCACTGCCCCGCCCGGAGAAACCACCATCATACCCAGTGAGTCATTGTCACACCCACTGTGGAAGCATTGGGAAGGAATAGTTTTGCTTTTGAAGTTTTTGAACATTATTCACATCAGTTTAATCGGATTAAAACATCTTATTATTTTCCACTAGTCATCACTTAGTCATTAAAGGTAATTAAGGCTAATTAAGAATACCTCCAGAGGCCCAGATTTCAGCAAATAACACTCAAGTAACACTCAAGTAGTGTGTGTTTGTTTTTTCAAGTAGTTGATTAACTAAGATGCTCATATCTGTTGAGACTCTGCAACCACCATCATATGAGAAATGTCCAATTATTAGAGTTAGATTATACATTTTTTATGGATGCAGAAAGTGAATAAAATTATAAAACAACTTCATAGAATCCATAGAAAAAAACAGTTTGTGCTTCTTTGAGCCTAATGATTTTGTTTATTTTTTTCCACACCAGTAAACAATATTGACTGTGACAACTTCCGACTCGGCGAGGAGAAGAAAGACCTGGAGGAGGACGAGGAGGAGGCAGCTAATGGGCCTCGGCAGATCCTTCCCTACAGCTCCATGTTCATCTTCGGGCAAACAAACCCGTAAGTCATAACTGCGAAGGGACTTGGAGGAGTGACATAGAATATTATTGATGGTTTGGGCTGAATTAAGGACAACAGAAAGTTCATCAAACCCACTCATGGTATGTATTTCTTTCTATGTACAGTGGGAAAAACTAACCAACAGCACATGGTGAATCCAAAGATGTAGATGTATCATTTTCGCCAAATTATTACATTTACCGACCTTCTTAAAGCAATCCTAGAAACTAGGAGCCATACATTAGACATGAAATATTCTGCTTACTTCTGCTTCCCTGGTGGTTACTGAGGTTTTTCATCGTCATTTCCTCAGGAAACCCACCAGACATACCTTCATCACTTTGTTAAAGCCTCTTTTTATTGCACTACTGTGCTAGTTATGGATTGTTCATTACGAAATTCATGTTTAAGTGTAAGGTACAAGAACACCTTTGTTCCAAAGATCGACTTCATAGTCATATCGTCAGTTCTGCCGGCACAAATCTTGGATGGTTGCGTGAAGCGAGAAGTAGAGTTGAGTTGGATCAGAAGACAAGGAAAGCTGGCGACACATCTGGGAGTCCACAAGGTCTTCAACTCCTGCCTGTGTAAGAATTTGTCTTGCATTCTGGGAGATGGTAGGGACATGTTTAAACCCTCCTTTTCAGAGGCAACTGCCATCCTGCCATTGAATAGCTGGAGTCAGAGCTGTGTGTATGCCGTGTGTCTCTTCTATGCTGATGATGTAGTTCTGTTGGCTTTAGACCATGACCTTCAGCGCACACTGGGGTGGTTTGCAGCTGAGCGCAAACCAGTTAGGAAGAGCGCCAACACCTCTGATCTTAGGCCAAAATGAAGGGTTGGTGTGCCAAGTGAATAAGCATCTCATGATCTGAGGAGCTGAGGCCGAAGAGGAAGCTCTTGATCTACCAGTCTATCCACGTTACAAACCCGCGTTTCACCCAAACTCTTGATAGGGACTGAAATAATATCAGTTCTGGAAAGTACAGAAAAAGTTAGTTTTGTGTTTTCTAAGCGTCTTTTTCTAAGTTGTTGATTCCATTAAAAGACATTGCACTCCCAGATGTCCCTTAGTCGTACCCCTGAGGCTGATTCATGTCCACCTTGTGCATTGTTTTGACAAGGAGGGATATGCGTGTTCTCCAGTGAGCTACTCTGTGCATACTTTAACATTTGTGTGTGTGTGTGTGTGTGTGTGTGTGTGTGGTCTTGCAGTGTGCGGCGGCTGTGTCACTACGTGGTCAATCTACGCTACTTTGAAATGTCCATCCTGCTGGTCATTACCATGAGCAGCATCGCCCTGGCAGCCGAGGACCCCGTGCAAGCTAACGCACCGCGCAACAACGTGAGTCAGACTGACATCTAGACGTCATGAATAGCAGTGTGTTTGTTGTGTACATCTGGAAGTACACAACAAACACACTGCTTGTCAGACGCACAGTCACACATGAGGATTCACGCACAAACACATTCCATTTGGGCCGACTGGCTGATTCACTCAGACTGGACAGGGCTCGACAGGTTGCCCATATTAAGGAGCAAATGGTAGGATGTTTTTTTGTTGTTGTCATTTTTGGTCAGATGTTGTCACACTGTTCAGGCAAATTGTGTAAGTGTAGGGGTGTGCAAAGAGATGAGGGACATCTGACAGGGCAGAAGAACATGTTGTGCATAACACACACACACACACACACACACACACAAGCCTCCAAAGTGTCTTAAACTGAAAATATCTGACGAGAGAACTCTCGCTCTCTGTTTTCACAGGTTCTCAAGTATCTGGACTATGTGTTTACTGGTGTATTCACTTTTGAGATGGTGATTAAGGTGAGGAGGCCGTCAAAATGGAGTTATACTTTGATTTGAACCCTGAAAAACTAGCTAAGCAAGGTTTTGTTAATTTGCATGTCAAAAAATGAATGTGCTTGAAAATGTAAACTTTTTTTAGACATTTAGGTTACATAAAACGATGGTTTCAACAGCATCATCCAATTAGGATTTAGGATTATAGTCATTTTCAACCAAATAGAGCTTGGTTTTTAGCCACACAGCCGACAGCACCGTCATGTCACTGGCATTGCTAATTGGGTTTGTGGTTTTACATTTCTCAGCTGTGATAACACGCTGTCCTATTTCCAAATGCTTCAGATAATGAATGCACTGCGGCACTGAAAAGGAAAGGTACTAGATATTAAAACCAGAGGTCTTTTAAAGAGTTTTCAGACGGAAAGAAGCTTCTAGAAGAGGCCGTAAAACAAAGTAAGTGTCTGTGTCAGCTTGTATGATTTTTAAAATGATCCTGTTGTATTTATTCTGTGACTCGAGATGATTGACTTGGGACTGCTCCTCCATCCTGGCTCTTATTTCCGTGACCTGTGGAACATTCTGGACTTCATTGTGGTCAGCGGAGCCCTGGTGGCCTTTGCCTGCTCGTAAGTCAGCTTTTCCTTTTAGTCATGCAGTGTTACTCTCTAATCCCGACTTCAGGGCTCTGAATATAATGTGTTTCAGGGACGGATACAACCGCACCACAACAAATGAAGGGCTGTCTTGTTTTACAGTATTTTAAGCTGATGTTACCCTCTCTCTAGTATCCTTCCCTGGAGCAGGCTAGCATGCTAACACCCTGCGGCTAGGTGTCTCCGTCCCTGTGTTTCGCTTCAACAAACAACTCCAATGTGTTCATCCGATTGCTTTTGTGCTGCCTGGGGTTATTTTGCGGACGCGACGATGTCAAACTCAACTTGTATTGTTACGTCAAGTCTCCACAGCCCCTCCCTGCTTGTTGGCAAATAGGTCATGTACAGTTTGACTGACCGGTTTATGGTTTAGGAGGGAACAGAAGTCTCCAAGCTGGCACCTCATTGCAACTCTTGCACCTCAATACCCTGAAGAAGAAATTGTTGTATGACTGTAGTTTGAAAGGTGCATTGTGTGGGGGAGAGGTTTTGATCTAAAAAACAGTTTTGACCTGTGTTGTGCGATGGCAATTAGCTAGCCAGTAGGACACACACACACACACACAGCTTCCATTCACATGATGGGTCTTGAATGAAGTACTCAATTGGTGTCTGTATCACTTTAAGGATGCTTGTAAGCCTATAGCAGAAGAGGTAGCAGTGTTACTTTGGTAACCTGCAGCTCATGATACCTTGAAGAATATTAAACTGATCAGATCTGTGTTTAAAGCGTCCTATTATATGATAGGAAATAAATGTTATCCATGGGCACAGTATAAAGGGGAGGTAATGAGCCCCTTGATGCTTACAGACCTGCTTTCTGGGTCTCTGGAGCAACAAGGTGATTACATATTCTGTTTCAACCAGCGCTGTCTGATAATTCACATAGAGTATCAATTAGTCCGTCCTGAAAGTTTGTCCACAGGTACCTGTGTTTGTTTCTTTGTACTGCTTTCTGTCGCTGAACTCTCTTCTTCTTCGCCAGCTGTTGATTGATGCTTCTCTCTGTCTTTTATCTGTTTCTGACTCTGTCACCTCTCTTTCACTTTTCCCCTTCCTCTTTTGTTTTCTGGCTTGGATTGCTTTCAGGAGCCTCATGGGGTAATGCTGCCTGCTCTCTCTGCCTGTGTATCTGTCCATGTGCTCATTTTTTTTTTGTCGTCTGTTGTCCTTCCTGTCCATCCTAGCCAGTGTCATTTGCGGAGTTTATAGATGCGTCTGCAGCAGCCTCCCTCTCTCAGCTAAATGTTTTGAACAAATTTTTCTTATCATCACCGCCACAGTCACGATCAAAGACACTGGCATTTACTCTGTTTGTGTTGTGTAACTGCATTTATCTTACATCTGCATTTAGGTTACATAAGTGCAATTACCTGTTTTCCATCTGGCAGATATGATTTATATGTGTTCGTATGAACAATATACATAATGCACAGGGCGGCAGCACTGTGAATCAGAGACACAAGCTTTCAGAAGAGTAAAAGGTGTTCAAGAGATTCATAAACACAAAGGACCTGAGTGCTGCTGTCCATAATAAATGTATAAAGATGCTAATTGGAAACTATTAAACAGAGTGAACGGTAGATAAAAAGCTCTTTTTAACACTAAGAATTACATTATAATAAGGATGCAAAATGATGTAGCTTTCAGCATCCGTATGTGTCTAATCACAAATTCTAATTAATTCTAAAACCACAGTTTGATTCTAAATTCTAATTGATTCCAAAGCCACTGCTATTATACTCTGAAATACTTTCAGAGTATAATAGCGTCAACCTGTTCAGCAGTTTCTGTCCAGTATGCCGTGTGCCTGACAATGGTAAAAGAGCGAGCTTCATCCTTTATCAGATTCAATCACGTCCCCCTCATCCCTCCACCTAAAGTTCACATCCTATATCATCTCTAGCATCAACCCACATTCATGGCATGTAACAGGCTACATTCACACTGCAAGGCTTACAGGATAGTTGGCTGCTGTCCATCTGACGAGGCAAGGAACATGAGCCGTCAAACGATCAGACAGGTTTAAGAGAAAACAAGAAAACAAAGACAAACTGTAAATGTACTATTGTAAAAACCAAACCGTCCGTTGTAAACATCCATCTTAGAGACCGATGCTTCAGCTCTGACCTGCTACATTGTCAGATTTACCTCCAAATAAAAGGCATAAAATACTTTAGCCAAAGTGTCTCGCCACCCAGCCAAAGTCATTTTTCACATGAAAGTTGTGGTGACTGAGAACAGTTCACATTTTTCATGTTTATTGAAGAAACATGCAGATTTAAAGAGCACCATCTTTAACCCTGCAGTTCTCATGCACATGTGCAGTAACATGACGTGCCCATTCTTGTAAAGCTTCGTTTGGCTCAGTTGTTTATCCGACCGGGGAAACGGCCGTCTACGGAGACAAAAACAGAGTAGAGATCTTCATGAGTCCAAAATGTTGGACCGGCTTTGAAACTGACGTGTAGAAACCCACTCAGACCCGAAGTACATAAATCCATTTGTAAAAAAGACAGACCAGATCTAAATGAACCCAACAGTAATTAGACCCAATCCAAATTGTCGTCGACCTGAACTGACCCTAACAAAGAGAGCGATGCCGCAGTCGACAATGACAATGACAATTACGTTGAACGAATGTAATGTCATAGAAACAATTTCCAAAAATAATTCATAAGTATGCTTATTTATACAGATATTTGAAAGATAATTTGTTCCCTGGTCACGTCTCAGTTCCTCACATTGGACCTCTTCACCAGGCCCAACGCTGTGAAAGCAGGTGAAATAAACCCCAGGTAGATTAAGACAGCAGTTAGCCTGGTAGTGGTGTCAGGACTTAAGGTCCGTAATGCGGCACATAACAGATTTGGGACCACATACTGTGTGAAAGTGGTTGACAATGTCTTTAAAAAGCAGATCTGTTTTTTTCTCAGCTGCAGTGTGAACATAGTCATAAGTGTCCTCTCATCTTTGTTTCCCTCCCGGTGAAAAACTGTCCATGACTTCATGATCATCCTTGTGCTATAAATGTGTTTTATTCCTGTGTGAGCTCCACGTAATCACTGTAATAGTTGATCAGGCTTGTCTATTGCTTTATTCTTTCACAGGGTAATTAGTTAAAGTTCTTCTATTTGTCTCTTATCTTTGGTTTCTTTTCGATGTAAGTCTGAAAGACCGATTAACGTCACTGTATCTTCACGCCTGTGTGACATCAGCTTAAGATGTTTATTTTGCTCTGTCTGTCTTTATATGCTTGAGCGCTCTATTTATGTGGGTGACGTTTGTGTACTGTGTTTGTGTCGTTGCTTTTTTCTCATCAGATCGCAACAAAGCGTGGCCAGGTGGGAACTGTCCCTATCTACCTTTTTGATTATTGCCCCCCCCCCCCCCCCCTCCCTTTTTTCCCCATGTGTGAGAAACCCTTTATCAACCCGTCCGCATAAACTTTGGGATATGACCATGATTCCCCCTCCCTCCCTCCTCTCTGACCTCCTGTCCCAATATTGGGACATCCAGACAAAAAGACAATATTGGGAACTCCCCCTCATAGCTTTCAGAAGACCAACATATAGCTGCTGACCTGCACCACTATGAAGCTGCACTTAATACATTTTCACTCATCAGATATCATTTGAATCAGAGCTAAAACACCTTTATCTGTTGTTCCTGGTTCATGTAAAAATCTTCACTAAAGTGGGTTCAGTTGGTCAAATCACTAAGAGATTAAAGCATGCGGCTCAGTTCACCTCCTTGCCCTTCACCCATATCTCTCCTTGGATTTCAATAATGGATTATAGCTTCTCACTGAACTCATCTTAGGTGGCTATTTCATTGAAAAGCAGGGTTACAGTAACACCGGCACTCTGGCAGCCTGCCAGCTGCTGTCAATCAAACACAGACACGCCCCTGCAGTTAATAACGTACAAAACACATTCAAAAGATGATAGACTGCAAAAACCAATGACAAAATGTGATTTCAGTTCAAGCAATCAGTGCTGAGTTAATGTGAACACACAACCAACCTTGTATCCACACACAAACACACACAGACACACATTACATCTTCCTTGCCCACGGCGCTTCTGGAAGCTATTGGGAGACTGTTCTTGCCGTCTCAATGTGTCGAGGTCCTTGAATAGCGAGGACTGGCATTGAGTTTGCAGATTGCATGCCAGGGTAACCAAGTCATCCAAGCATGAGAGCTGCATGCCATTTTGTTAGTTTTCCGTTGAGAAAGGAAAAGGCCTAAAATGTTTTGGAACCGTGCTTTTCTCCCTCAGCACTTAACAGACTTTTAGACACATTACAAATAGATTTATTTCATTATTTTACTTCTTGGTTTTCATAAGTCCCTCGGTCCCTAGATACTGTACTCTGGACTGATCCGGGCCTGCGTGAGTGCCTCAGTGTGTGTGGAGGCACAGGGAGGAAGAGTTTGGATAGGAAGGTGGTAAAAGCCAACTGATGATGCTTTATTTTACAGGTACATTAGTCTCGCCATTATTTCATAGAAAGGAGCCGATACCTTACTTTCCTGGAAAAGATGAATTTGGTACTTAACGAAGGGAAATAATGTTCAATTACTCAGAGTGTTCAAGAAAGAACCAGGAAATGACCAGAGGTAGTTAAATAGAAAAAAGAACAACACAAGTGGTTGTTTTGTTTTTATTTTCAGGATATTTTCCGGGAGGAACTGGAAAAGTCTTACTCAAAAGATAATTTTGGTAACACGATATTCAGTGGTTATAAGAAAATGAATACTCCGTAAGCTATTTGTTAAATTGTATGTGGACTACATTACAGTTTGCTGTCCCTGTCCCCTCTCAGTACATCTCGCTACGCCTGTCAAGCTTTCCATTCTAGCTCAGCACATGTGCAGTGTGCAGAGATGACTGTAGCACATTCACCGCTCAAAGGTTGCAGTCAGTTTAAGCCGACTACTGTTGATTCAGTCAGATGAAATGACGACTGGTGCTTGTATTTTATCAGCTGTGGCTAGCGAGCATAAGCTAATGCTAACTAGTATAACATATATAGTATAACATGTAACCCCACATAATACAGTAACTTGGTTAGGCAACGCTAGGTAACTACTGCAGGTAGTTAGCATGCTAACGTTTACAGCTTCTGTTAGAGCACATTAATACACTTTGAGTCAATCCTTACACTTCTGCTCTTGTGTTTTGGGTTTTGGAAAGGTGACAAAAGAAGACACAACTCTCGAGAGACCTGTAAAACACAATTCATGTATTTTTTTTGCTTGAACAAATGGCATTCTTTTTACAGTAGAAGTTGTTTTTGTGCCCTGGGTATGAACAGATTGGTAAGATGCTGGTGTAAGAAGAAACGGGGCCCCTAGGGGCCACTAACAGGGCTTTTATACTGATTTTTTTCTCCACATATGCTTGTGTCCTTCTCCACATCCTTCACACATGCACACAGATGTACACACACTCTTTTTCTACATCTCAGATTTTTTTGAAGTCAAGCAGAAACAAAGGAGAAACGTTTTTTATAAAGAGTGACAGACACATTATGTGTACATGTGACTGATTAATTACACTGTCCTTGACCAATGTCAGTCTCTAAGTGAATGATGGCTCAGCTGTATGTCATTAGCATAACAGCTAGTTTTTACCCCCCTCCCACTCACACACACACACACACACACACCTCCCACTGTGTGACCAGTTAACAAAACCTGCAGCGTCTGCAATGACTGATAGCAGTGGTTCCTGCAAAAGAAGCTGCTTCCTCAACCAGGGGCTGCTTCTTTGTGCATTTACTCCACACAGTGTGACATGTCTGGATGTTATTCTACAGAAACAGCCTGCTAGCTTCGTGGGACTGTTACATGCGATATGATGGGGTGCTGAGGTTACACATTCAAAATGGCCGTTCGTGGAAAAGGTGCTGAAATGAGGTTTCTGACTAAAAGACGCAATACCTCAGTGGAAAATGCTTCACGAGTTAACGCCCTGCGTTAAAATGTAAACAAGTATTTGCATTAAAATGTTGTAATTGTTGAGGAGCTTAGAAGGGTGAAAATGGAAACAAACAAACGAAAGAAAGAAAAAGGAGAAGAACAGAAGGAAGGAAGGAAAGAGACGGATGGAAAGAGGGAAGAACTGTAAGGTAGAAGAGATGGATGTGAGATAGAACGAAGGAAAAATAAATAAGGAACGAAAAAATATGAATGAACAAAAGAGAATGACAAACAGAAGCAAAGAAAGAATAGATGAATAATGAAGTGGAGGAGCACCATCTGATATTTGTACTCATACACAGTACTTGAGTCAAATGAATCTTCCTCTACTGTACTGTTGCATGCATCTGTAGGATAACATAAACTCATGTGCATGTACTCTACTAACAAAGAGGCATTTATCTGCGTGCACAGTCCACCTGATGTAGCACAGTCTGCCGGTGTTACTGGAGGATGGGATGAAAGGGTTAACGTGCTTGACGGTGACGCCGCGTCGCCCGGACTAACTGTACTCTCACTCTGCACAGAGGGACGAAGGGCAAGGACATCAACACCATCAAGTCCCTGAGGGTCCTCCGAGTCCTGCGGCCACTCAAGACCATTAAACGGCTTCCCAAGCTGAAGGTACAGTAATCCAATCTGTCACCCACCCAGTGCATTACGAGAAAAAACAACAACAAAGCAGAGCAGCCAGCTGGGGCCACATCCGGTGTCAGTCACACACTATCATGAGTCAAATGCATTTATATTCCACCAAGGAGGGGTGGATGTATCTGATTTAAAAACGGTCGCATTTTAAATGTTATAAGAATCTAGTATCTCTCGCTCTCTAATGAAGCTTTGAACGACTCGACCTTCGGGGTGCTCTGTGTTGTGGAGAGACGGGAGAAGTTAAAGTCACACAAATTGGAAGTAAGTGTCAGAAAATTGCTTCCTTTACTGAAGTGGTTCGGTGCAAGGATGCTTATTTACAGATAAGCCTGCGATTTCCAGAACATACAGCACAGTCCTGTGACGACACGGATACAAATGGTAAAAGCAGGACTGTCGTTCAATAGACTGCTATTTGTGTCCCGTGTGGAACTTAAAGAAAACATTGACATTTTGTCACTTTAGTCAACCACGCTCTTTTCCTAAAACTAAGAGGACTAAGGAAGAAACTAAGGAAGATTTTGAAAAGACACCGAATAGAAGCAGAAGCTGTGTGTGTACACATAGATCACTCTCTGTTCTTCTTCGTCAGTGCAGTTTGTATTTGGTTGGCTTGGTTGTTATGGTTTAAGTGGCTGTTCTCTATTTTTTCTTCCCTTTTTACATACAATATGTTCAGTTACTGAATGTACTTACAAGGAAATGTTAAATACAGAAAGGTCTATTGTACAATTGTCAACTTAGACTGTGCTCAAAGTGGAAATGTTAGAAAAACCTCACCATAAGTGGCTCCCATTGAGTGGATGTACAGAACTCAAAGTATTGCACATTTTTCACATCTGATTCTATTTGTAGTGAGCTAAGTTTTGCAAAGAAACTCTGACATTTAAGAACGCAACTTTGTACATAATTTCTATGTTTATTTATTTTTTTTAGTTTAATTATTCTGGTGGCATCATTTTTGGATAATAGAAAGATCAAATAATCCCAGCGGTAATCCTATCGATACAACCAGTGAGGGGTGGCGCCTTTACGATAAAGAATCCCAAGCATCGCTTGTAGGGGGTAAGACTCTGCAATAATGGATTGTGACCCTCATCATGGCTAGACCCTCAGCTGTTGCCTCTGACGCACAAACGACAGCTTCCCTCTGGTGCGTGAAGGCAGCTGATCTTCCAAAAGTAATGGATCTGACAAAAGATGAAAGATCTGATTGGAGTAATAGAAGTGAGATGATTGAGGCAGATCAGAGCTGGCAGACAGACGCTCATCCACAACTCCTCTTGGATGCTTGGCCAGAGCGGCTTGACGGACAGGCTGGTAGAGGAGGGGGAAAAAATATGCTCCGTCCGCTCTCTGGAGACAAAAGCCTGGTAGGCGATCACTCATGCAGCAGCGGATTCATCGGTTAGATTGCATACATGTCAGGATAGATAGACGGAGCACTCCATCTCACAGAGAGATCACATCACAAGCTGTCAGAAGAGAAGAGCTGAAATAAGAGTGTGACAGACAGGGAGACACAGAGACAGACTCCATGCCAAGGTGTGTTCATGTACTCAGTAAGCATTGATTTGTCTTCAGACATCGTGACATCTGGGCTAAAAAAGGGCTGAATTTGGATGAAACATTATCTTTTTGTTCTCTTCAAGCAGATTCTAAGTACGAGTTGGAATATAGTAATTTAGTGACGGCTGTTGAAACTGTTATTTTCATTTTTCAGCCAAATTAAGCTCAGTTTTAACCTAGAACTTGAGACGTCTTTTGTTAGGAAAATCTAACTATAGTTTGCTTTAAATTTAAATTGACCCTACAGTTGACTGGTACAGCTTTTTCAATCAGCGACAAAGCTTTTTAATCAAATAAGCAGACTTACCCTACACTCACACTAAGCATGCTGCACTGATTTTTAAAGTGGAATCATGGATGTGTAATGAGAACTGGATGTCACACCCCCAAGATGACGCCTATTCAGTCCAATGAGAATTGCTCGCCTGGCGCATAATGGATTATATAACGATGTTTGGACACATGGGTGGTCTTTGGGGTCGCAAGGGGACTTGTTTGCTGCAATACCATGAGTGGCCACTAAAAACAAATTGGAAGAAAAGCTGAGCGGAGGCACCGTATCCAATTCTTATTGAACAACTATGAATATAATGTGTTGAATATGGTTAAAACTCACACTTTGCTCAGAAGTTTCCTCAGTCCAGAGGGAGTTGCTGATTTTGTTCTTACAAAGTGGGCAAAAAGCCTCATCTTTGTTGATAGTTGAACCATCTAGTGTACTTCCACACACTGCATCCTAGGTACCTCGCTAGTGTTCTCCATTTTATTTATTAGCTTGGTTTACTGATAAGTCAATAGGGCATACAGGAGGTCAACAGAAATTTGGGATTTTGAATAAAGTGAGTGACAGCCCTAATACAAAATATTCAATGATTTTAAAATGTCTCTTTGAATAATAACGCAGCAAATTACAAACCAGTTATGGTTGACCTTCATGAGAATGGAGAGAACTCAATGAATGCGACACCTTACATTTATTGATCCGAGCGTGTGCGTGTGAATATTTTCCAGGCGGTGTTCGACTGTGTTGTGAACTCTCTGAAGAACGTTCTCAACATCCTCATCGTCTACATGCTCTTCATGTTCATCTTCGCTGTCATCGCCGTGCAGCTCTTCAAGGGCAAATTCTTCTACTGCACCGACGAGTCCAAGGGTCAGGAGAAAGACTGCAGGTACGTCACCCAAACCTACCCGTCTTCTTAAGATCGTCTTAAAACAGCCATTAGGTTGCTGCCTTTTTATGTAGACTCCTCTACATTCAGCCACGGTGGTTGCCATTTGCTGACACATATATTCTATACTGACATTCTCAATCTCTTTTATTTTTGATGATCTAGTTTTGTCTCTCTCGCCTCCTTTCCCCTGATTCTGTCTCTCCTCCCGGCTCTCTCTTTCAGGGGTCAGTTTCTGGACTACGACAAGGATGACGTGGCAGCTCAGCCCAGAGAGTGGAAGAAGTACGACTTCCACTACGACAATGTTCTCTGGGCCTTCCTTACGCTCTTCACGGTGTCAACGGGGGAGGGCTGGCCACAGTAAGTCAGAACAACCTCCATATCACTCCAACACCTCGTACTTCAAATGAAACTTGAAAGATGCAGTGTGCAGCTTTTTTAGCAGAAGTGGGTTCATCAGTGTATAATCACCCGATACTAAGAATTGCTGTTTTCATAAGAATGACTCCTTCATATCCACATAGAGGAATCTTGCGCCACAGTGTTTCTACAGTGGCCCAGAACAGACAAACCAAACCAAACCAGTCATGTGTTATGTTACCTCAAGGCCACCGTAGCTCTCCAACGCACTTGTGAAACTGTGATAAAGTGAGCTGCAAAACCGTGGTATCGCCAGGCGTCGCCTGACCTCCGTTGCTCCTTAAGCTCCTTAAGTAGTGTTATTATGGTATGGACGGCCTCTGAGCGAGGCGAACGGTGTTACCACCAGTTTGCACTCGTTGGCTCAGGTTACAGCCGTTTGGAAAGGGAGGAGGGAGCTGAAGGGGTATTCAGTTGGTTGCAATCTGCAACCACACTGCCAGATGCCACCAAATATTACACACTGTCCCTTTAAGTCAGCCGTGTTCACGCTGTTTACTGTGAAACTAATAAATCAGGAGTAAATTGGGTTAAGAAGTAAAGATGGCCCCAATATATCACTTTCGTTGTGTTTCATTTATAATCTTGTAGTTGAAGTGTTGTTGAATCATTTATTCTTCTTCATGTTAGAACTTCCTTCAGTGACTTGCCCTGAAAAGCACTCCGCACACCTGGAGGCCGATGGTACAGCGCAGATTAAACCCAACTGATTTCTCCTAGGCTTAATTACTGTGCGTTTTCTAAAGATGCAATCACGGCTCATTGCATAGATGTCTTCAGTCTGCTGTTCTCCGCCTGAACTAAAGTGCCACAGGCAGATTTATTACCATCATCATCATCATCATCATCTCTGTCAAGGACTGTTGATGGCTGTCTACTTATTTCATTCATTGTATTTACCTGACGACGAAAAGTGAATTGTTCAGCTGAGTCAGCTGGTCATGATCATCTAAAATCACACACGGCCAAACAAGAAGTGGCAGCACAGTTTAACATTGAAATATAGTATAAGTGTAAAGTTGAATAAGTATTTTTCATTTTGTATAATTTGGAAAATTGTGCCTACGACACACAGTAACAGCTCTGTTACTGTTCTGTAATTAGAGTCAAGCAAACTAACAAAAAGTTAACCCTAACATTGTACAAATGCGTAGAGACTCAACTTAAAGAACCACGATCAAAATGAACTGTGGTGAATTGTTTGTGGAGATAAGTGGAGCTGACGTGATTGAGCTCTGAATACACCAAATAACTATTTATGATGAGGATGATGATGATATTTAGTTGTCAGATCATGTCTGAAAAAAAGGATACGTACAGTTAACAACAACCAAAGACGACATATTCAAGACCCCTTCAATGTACATGCGATGTGGGATTAAGCTCCATGTTTGATTTTAGGATTGACAGGCCGTCTCACCGTATTAAACCGTGGAACCCTGTATCTCCAGTTTGTATTCACTGTTCAGGACATGGTTGGGGTCAGAGACAATGTAGGTAGGCTGATTCATAGAACAGCGTTCTCAAGAGGTTGACCTGCAGTCTTTGAGCGGATTTGATGGAGCAGTTTTAAATTATAGTGGTGGAAAAAACACTTGAACTATGTAGCAGCACAATACTGTAGAATCACAGAAGTAAAAAACAAGAGAAGAATTTGTCTACTAATGCAGCGGAGAAAATATATTCATTGTTTTGTCCTCATGCAGACAGATTAAATGCGGTCTTTCCCGGAGAGCAGATGGTCTATCATTACACCCAAGTATTTACATGCAAGTACCTGATTATTTCATTAAGGATGAAAATAAAAAAATCAAGCCAGTACTTCCTTTCAAAGACTTGAATGTAATGGCAATCTACTATTCTGGATCATGATTATACTCCTGATTTCACTCGGTTTTCAAATGTGCAACTGGCAGGGAACGAACCAAGACCTGCAGTAGGACCAACGTCCTCCTTAATGCTCCATTCATGTCATGTGGGATGATTGGTAGAGACAGGGAAGATTCTCATGTTTATGTGCCGTGATTACAATAATAAGCATGTTAGGTAACGGCCGTGGTCAAAACAAAGTTAACTCACGGTTGGAAGTGGGCAACAAACAGCCGTCTCTGTGGACATTTACGCGTCGTAACGTCCCCTTACTTCCTACTTTGCTCACTATAGTCCACTAGAGGGCTTGTGCTGTCTTTTCATTCTGGGGTATCATCATTATCATCATCATCATCATCATCATCATCATCATCATCTTTATTTATGTGCACTTTTCAAAAGTTCCCAAAAACGTTTGCACACAGCCAGAAATTGTGCAGACGGCGCTCAACAAGTTTGTCAGAGGCCCGTTGAGCACTTGCTGATTTCACAGCAGGAGAGTCATTAACTCACTGGAGACACCCTTAATATTCTGTGAGCCAGTAAGAAGGAGACATTACAGCTGCACCCACAACTGCACCGCCATATCTTCTGTTGGAGGAGCACAGGGCACCTAACTGTGCTGTGACTCACGCCGCTGTGAGGATTGTAGGAAAGCTCTACAGGCTGGTTGGCTGGATATTTTGGGACAGGTTCCCTGGATATTTGTAGACGGGTTGATTTCATTGTTATTTCATCAAGCTTTCTTGATTCCTCTTCCAGGGTTTATTTTTGTCACTTACAGAGTAAAGTGGGGTGAAGGTAGAGGTGAGCTGATTTGCTGGTTCTCATCTGATAGGTCATCGGAGGGATTTGGCTTCTTTTAAAGCTCCACTAGGAAGATTAGTAGAGCGTGGATCACTCTGAAATAGATCTGCAACGAATAATCGCACAGTTGATGGAAAGAAAATTACTATTTTGGTAATCAATTAATCATTTGAGTTAAAAATGCCGAACATTTGATGGTTTCAGGTTCTCGAACGTAAGAGTTTGCTGTTTTTCTTGGTCTTACAAAGTAAATTCAATAATTTGTTCTTTTTTATTGTTGGTCAGACAAAATAAGCTATTTGAAAATGTCACCTTGTGATCTGCATTTCCCTCATGTGATGTTTTATAGTCCACAAAATGAATAGATTAAAAAAAGTCTGTTTAATTAATAATGAAAATAATGGTTATTTGCAGCCAGACAAGAAGTTGACGGCCTGAACTCATTGAGTCCCTCCAGATATTTTGTTTGACCTGCTCTGAGCTCTACGTGGTTGTATAGATTTTTTTGTCACGTCATCTTTTCCTTCTGTTCAGGGTCCTGAAGCACTCGGTGGACGCCACTTATGAGGACCAGGGCCCCAGCCCAGGCTTCCGCATGGAGACGTCCATCTTCTACGTGGTCTACTTCGTGGTGTTCCCCTTCTTCTTTGTCAACATATTTGTGGCTTTGATCATCATCACCTTCCAGGAGCAGGGAGACAAGGCCATGTCGGAGTGCAGCCTGGAGAAGAATGAGGTGCGAGAGTGGTGCAAAGCGAAAACAACAACAACCTCTCTCCTCTACACGCAACAAGAACACACGCTGATTATTTCGGCGGAGGCACTAGTTTCTGAAAATGTTTGTCTCTTGCATCACAAATGTCTTCTTCTTAAGTACACAAGCTGATCCACGTCAAAACATCACTTCTAGGCAAATTCATATCTAACATGAGTTAGAATTCCCTCAAACAGAACAAAAAACGGTTCAGTGAGGTTTCTCCACTCCACTCAGACTGTGTTAAATGATGCTGTTTTCTTCTCTGTAAAGTGTTGGCCGGTGATCAGAGAGGCTCAATTTGTAGTCTCCTCTTTTGATTCGACAAACCACTTAGGAAATCCTCTCGTGGCGTGCCAGCTGTCTTTTCTACTTTTGAAGGTGCATCAGAGAGGATTCATACACAATGTGTTTTTGTTTCGTCTCTCCATCAAACAGAGGGCTTGCATTGACTTTGCCATCAACGCCAAGCCGCTGACGAGATACATGCCGGCGAACAAGCAGTCCTTCCAGTACAAGATGTGGAAGTTTGTGGTGTCGCCCCCGTTCGAGTACGCCATCATGACTTTAATAGCCCTCAACACAGTCGTGCTGATGATGAAGGTCAGTGATTCCTCCAGCCAAACGGCGCAAAGCGCCAATTCCTCTCAGATCCCTCCAAGCCAAAAAAACAGAAGGAAAAAAGTGGTGCATTGGCTCAAGTGAGACTTCAGCTCCTGTTGAAATATTCAAGGGGATTGCAGAAGCAGTTTACACAAATCTGTACCATTTAATAATTTCGCTTTAAGGCAGAGTACAACAATAACAGCACTGGCCTGGCCTTGAGACATGGGCAACAATGACAAATCAAACATCCCCGCCATCTCACCACTGGGACACTTCTGCTAACAGTGCTCACTGCTGTCACAGAGAAGAGCTCGTGTCTTGGCTTTATTCCTGGTTGTCTAAAAATATTTCATATTGAATCAAATCTGAAAAAGTTATTTCATGAGACAGTTTGAAAGGCTGTTCAGATATGTTGCTTTTAGGCCTTTAAACACCGGGGGCATTTTTTATTTTTGAAGCACATCAAAATAGTTTTTGTCACAAATACTTTCCCACAGAACGCAAATATTACACAGCGTCATTTATTTCCGGAACCAAGGATGAAACGTGCTGCTCCTGAGCAGCCCTCCAGCACCTTAAAGCAACAGTGACCAGCAACTGACACGGAACCCACACTCAGATCACGTCAGTGCCTCAACCACCTGCCATTATCTCAGTGACAAGGCACAGAGCCTCTTGGTTGCATTTACACTTGTAGCTTTCAGTGTCATTGTCACTATCTGATCTAATGTTAGGTGAATGGGGGTAAAGGAAGAAGCTCGTCCACACTGCTGTGGTCTCTCAAATATACTCAGTGTGCCATTTTCTGCCCTCAGTTCTACGGAGCTCCAGACCTGTACGAGTCCATGCTGAAATACTTGAACATCGTCTTCACAGCCCTCTTCACACTGGAGTGCATCCTTAAGATTATTGCCTTCGGTCCACTGGTGAGACCATATGCTGCGCTGTGCTCTGCAAACGCGAGACAATTATTCACTGTTGTATTGTGTTTCTGTTTACACACATGGGGGAACATCTCTCAGAGGGAGACTCGTGCATCAAGCTGCTCTCTCTGTGCTTGCAGTGCTCAGTTAATTACATGTTGTCCTTGTGAATGCTGAGACAATGTTTTTAGATCTGTGGTCTAACAGGGTAGTTCTAATGAAAGAAACTGTCACAATAAAACACAAAAAATAAAAGGTGTAAAATCTCAAATTTGGGAATAAATAGTGTGAACTTGTAAGAAAAAGAAGGGATGAATGGAAGAGTGCGCACAGAGAATAAATCTTCCCCCAACATGGGGCTGTCTGGCTCACAGCGAGCCATTTCATCTCTGACTCCGTTCCATTTACGAGGCCCATTTGTTAAATAGCTTTTCTCACACACCACTTGCCTCCACCTGTTTAGCTGTTAAGCCCAGACGGATGGGCTCGCATCTGCCGGTGTAAACACTCGGCTGCTGCACCTCCTCAGACTGCAGCTGCAGGGCCTGGCAGTGGCCTCTGCCTCCAGTAGCTGGTTGATCGAGCAGTCTGAGGGGGAAGTAGGCTGCAAACAGCAGCTCATCAGTTAGCTCATGCAGGGGATTGTGTCAGCATGTGTGTTGTATATGCACATATAGATGTGTGTGTGCCCAGGGCTAGTCTAGATATCTTTAGCTTTCGGTGTATCTGTTGTTTCTTTGTTTTGTTTTTTAAGTATGTTGCTCTTAAATCTTTGGGAATCTTTTGTACACCACTGTGACTTTTTCATATCCACATATCTGTAAATTTAACCAAATACACAGACTGTAAATGTGCATCACAACTTTTAGAAATTTGCCTGCCCAGGCACTTAATAGTTTAATATAGATCTTAATAAAAAAAATGCATCAAAAAGCTAAAATAAGGTGATTGTACATAAACCTGTTTAATTAAAGTCTGACTAGTTGATTAATCCAAAATAATCTAAAACAGAGGTTTCAAAGTGAGAGGCGGATTCTTCCCATGGGGCTCCAAACTTTTTCAGGGGAGGCTAAGTAAATTTAAATTAAAAAATATTACATTAATTAAATATCACATATAATAGCCTAAATATGTGTGTGAGTCAGAAACTAATAAATGCCTTTTTATGTATTCAGTTTAGTCTGAAGTCATATCAAACTGTATTATTAGGCTACCTTGGCTTAAATGTTGAGTGTCTGTTGCATTAAATAATGTAACCATGATCCAATAGGCGTCCAGGAATTGAGTGAAATCAAGCAAGTAAACTACCTTGGGGGGCTTTTTCCAAGCTTTGCCTGAAGGATGGCCCACAGTCTCAGACTTTGAACTCCCTCATCTCGACTTATAAGAAAAAATACTAGCAGCCTCAGTTTGAACAGTTATTCCACACATTTTATTTTATGCTGTATAGTATGAGAAAACAATCAATAATCACGACACCCAGAATTACACCAAAGAAGCTGAACTCTCTCTCTCTCTCTCTTTGAATGCGCAGCCTGATCTCTCTGTGTCGACTCTGTTGTTTAGAATTACCTGAAAGCAGCCTGGAATGTGTTTGACTTTGTGACTGTGCTCGGAAGCATCACAGACATCTTGGTCACGGAGATTAAGGTAAGCGCCGCAGCGATCACGGGCTCCTCTGTGTGCCATTCCTGCTAGTGAAGTGTCGACACATATCAATACTGAATGTTGTAACGGTTTGAATCATCATTTGACACATTATTGATACACAGGAACCAGCTTCGCTTTTTGCCTTCTCTTCTCTCTGACAGCGAGTTGACACACACTGCAATTTGAATTGATTGAAAATGTAATAATGTGATGCCCTCAATGATATGATGATGATATTAGTCAAGGTACGGTACCGAAGTCAGAAATTCCAATATCATGAGAACAATACTTGGTACATGGGTGTCAGGATTCAGTGCATGCTCACAGCTGCACAGTGGAAGGGCATTTCATTTACATCAGGTTTGCGAGTAACTGATATTTTCATTGTCTGACTGTACATTATTTGGTTTATAAAATGTCAGAAAATAGTAAAAAATGCCCGTCACAAGTTGTCAGAGCACAAGCTGACAGCATCAAATTACTAGTTTTAAACAAATGAAGTAAAAACAGAGAAAAGCGAAAGGCCAATAATCAAAATTGATGTTGACTAATTGGCTGAAACAGGCTAACAATTAACAGACTAACAATTAACAGACTAACAACTACAGGCTAACAATTAACATACTGAAAATTAACAGACTAATTGTTTCAGCACTGATTTATATCTAATTGTGTTCATTAAAGATAGGTCTTTTTAATTTCTTTTTTTTTCAAACATTACCAATCTGAACAAACCCCTTCAGCTCCAAATTCATTACACTTAGAAGTCATGCTTTGCTATGCTCCCACAGTCTAAAGTCTTGGAATCGAAAGCCAAGAAAATTGCAAGCCCCAGAAAAATGAAAGCAGTAAAATCGATACTGGAAATGAAAATGAACATCAGTGCATTAAACAAATGTAGCCTCGGGGGCAACAGGGGGGAAACGATGCCGTCGTTTTCTTTCTGCAGCATTTTGTTGCCTCTGTTGAATCGCAGCAGACGGAAAAAAAGAATGCGACCGTTGAGATGGAGGGCTGAGGCACAGTGCTGTTGCTTTCTGTGTGGCAAAGTCAGTCTCTTCTCTGTGCGACTTTCTTTTCATGTGAGCATTCTTCTTCTTTTCTGTCTCTTCTCTTTCGCTCTGCTTCTCTGCGTTTTTATTCCGTCTCTTTTGCTGTTCCCTTTCGTCTGCGTTGTCTCTCCTGGCGCCTGTGCCCTCACTCTGCCCCCCTCTGTCACATCTGACACCTCTAGACGGTAAGTGGCTTTTCTTGTTGGCCGCTGATATTGTCAATTCCCCCTGTCAGTGTGTGTTGTTCTCTCCCACAGTCTTAGTTTAAATTGCCTGCCTACTGAACCCTCAGTGTGACGTGATGTAACAGAAGAACACCTATTAAGCTGTTAGAAAAGTGTGCTTTAACAGCGACACGATCATCTGAAATTATTTCAGTTGCATAAGATCTGACATAAAAATGTACACTGCAAAGAAAAGTCACCTTACGAGTCATTATAATAGACCAATGATGTTTCTGTGGTTTGCATCAACATCTTGCAAGAAGACAACATCAGTGTGCTCCTGTAACAAATGACTTGTTTCTACAAAATCCTTGGAAATGGTTGGTTTGTATTATGAATAGATTACATTATATCACCACCCTGGCATGTTTTTGTGCTTGTTGAACACTATTTTAGACGCTATTCAGCCTGAATCTGGTTTAGACTGGCATGTTTTGCATTGCAAGTATTTAACCCTTCGACTTGAATTAAACATTTAAGGGAAAGGAATGAAAAACCCTGATGGGGATCCAGCCTTTGTAGTCTGTGCTGCTTGGATCTTAAGGGAACCAATGACAGGCGGATAGAAAGATCTGAGTGTGTTTTTACCATCTCGTTAATTTTGCATAATCTCTCTGTTCAATCCACTTTGATTGGTGATGATGGAAATGATATGAGATCAATTTAAAGGACCAGTGTGTAGGATTTAGGGAGGTTTACTGTCAGAAATGGAATATAATATTTATAACAATCCACCATTAGTGTCTGAAATTAAAAATCGTGTTTTTAGAATGAGCCCTTCATATCTACAAAGGGAGCGGGTCCTCTTCACAAAGTCCTCCATGTTACACCACCATGTTCCTACAGCAGCCCAGAATGGACAAACCAAGCACTGGGTCCAGAGAGAGCCCCTTTGTGATGTTGCGTTACCTGAAGGCCACCGCAGTTTGTACTGTAGGGGGTGTATTCACCGCTAAATGCCACTACTTGCAACACACTGGTCCTTTAAGCCTATGTCACTATAGAGGCCACTGAGGCAAAAACGTGCAATTAACAGTAGCTCAAGCAGATGAAAGTCATCAGCGAATCGTCTCAGATATGTCACCTCTACAGCAACATTTGCAAAAAGGTTGCTAACATTCGCCACCATAAGCAACTAGTCACACCAGACCAAATAGGGCTAGAGCAGGAAAACCTTGAGCATGGGGTTGTTTCATTGCTTATGAGTTTATCCGTAAAATGAAGTACATAGGATGGCTTTAAATCCTCTGAGCCCGTGTTCATTCTAAAACCTCACAGAGTCTCTGTTTTCTCTCCCAGGACAAGATGATCAACCTGAGTTTCCTGAGGCTGTTCAGAGCGGCTCGTCTCATCAAGCTGCTGCGGCAGGGCTACACCATCCGCATCCTGCTGTGGACCTTTGTTCAGTCCTTCAAGGTGAGCCACCACACACGGTGACCTAAACACGCACACAGCATGGAAGTAAAACTCCATTTATGTCGCATTTTTCAAAAACAAAAAGGGTTTTACAGTCAGGGATGAGAGGAATTCAGTCAGGAAAGACACAATTGAAGAAGATAGGCAGATGTGGAGTGTTTCAATAGATATTTTAGTGCTGTGTTGGTCAATTAGATTGATTCATAGTTGAATAAAAGAATATCACACAAAATGCAGACAGTGGAAGGAAGAAAGGGCGAACGAAGCAGCTCTCAGCAGAAAGCAGTTCAGATTTTCAGCCGGTGCCGGTTTGCTCTCTAAATCCCCTGGGACAAGTTGAGTTAAATGCGGAGCGCCGGGCTGCGGCCGAGGGAATTTATAGCAGGTTTAATGTCAGTGGTGAGAGCTTTTAAGCCCAATGAAAATGGACAGTAGCTGCAGAGTGTTAAAAGGTGGCTATTTAATTACAACAAATGTTCGCCTCCTCCCCACTGCGATATAAATAGCTGGTTAAAAGAATCGACCCCGCAGCTCAGGTTGACTGCTCGGATTTTTAAACAAGACTGTAAAATCTTACAAGGGCGCTAGTCCCCTGTGGTGAATTGGATTTATGAGTGTGTGTGTGTGTGTGTGCGGAGACAGACGGAGAGATCAAAAGAGTAAGTGTGTGTTTGGGTAAGAGAAAGAGGTTGTACGTTGTGTGTGTTTGTGCTCTGAAGTCTTTAACCTGTTATTTATGTGTTGGTTTCAGGCCCTGCCGTATGTCTGCCTGCTCATCGCCATGCTGTTCTTCATCTATGCCATCATTGGAATGCAGGTGAGTTGTGACAATGCCAGCTGGACAAAAGGGAGTCGGACTGTAATGATTCAGTGATGGATGCCTCCTAGAAAGTCCTTACACAAGCATGATACCCCTCCACAGGTGCTTTTACCTATTCTATTAGAGACAGCTTTATTATTATTATAAGAAGAAGTACATCAGCAGTCACATCGGCCAGAATAAAAGAAAAGTAGAATTACTTAAATATGTGGGCCGTAATGCATTACAACATGACCAGAAACAAGAAAATAACAATGTAGATCCAGCTTAGCTTACGTGGTTATGTGTGGTTAAACTATCAGTTATCATTTGTTAACTACTTTAATGTGGGCTTAGCCCTGGTTTATGATTGGTCATTTAATTGTTGACTGAAACTTCGTCTCGGGTGTTTGTCGAGCGACGAAGTAGGGAGGAGGTTGGGGTGAATGGGGTGGGTCCAAGAAGTACAGGACTTTCACCAAGGAGACCGCGGGTCGTGTCCTGTGTAAAACCAGAAGTCATCACGTCGAGTTATTTTAAGTTACATAAGTAACTACGTCACATACAATGTCAGATATTAGGCTAAGTCACGTACGTTACAAACTCAGTTTAACTAAAAAAAATGATCTTTCCCTAAACCTAACCAAATAACTTCATTTTTGCCTTAACATAACCAACTAGTTAGTTTCACAACGTTTACCACATATTTTAAACTGTGACCGTTTCACAACATCAAATAGAACGATCATAAATGTTGTTTTGGGAGTCATTGGCATATGATGTTGTTTTCAGGTATGAGGACTTGTTGGTCAGGTATAATATGTTCAAATATCAGCAGTGTCCACAAACTGAGACCAATAGAGGATGAGAGTATAAGTCACATCTGTGAAATACCAGTCCAACACAACAAGCCTGCAATAACCACCACTGTATCTTTGTAAACCTTAAAATGCCCTTCAGTACAGCACTAACGACGAAAGTCTGCCTTAAACAGAGCTGCATCCACACATCTCTGACGCAGCCGCAATGAAAATGTATTATTGTATAAACCAAGTACTGCATGGCTCTTGTGTTGGATTGCATAAGATTGTACAGGTGTTTGAATAAGAAGTGGATTTCTTTTGTCCACTTTTAGAGCTGGCTGATATGAAGTATTATTACCTACTTTTTATTCATCTGACATACAAGATTATCACAGTGTGTGTGTGTGTGTGTGTGTGTGTGTGTGTGTGTGTGTGTGTGTGTGTGTGTGTGTGTGTGTGTGTGTGTGCTGAAAAACGTCAGTTGCTGTTGATGCTGCACACATATCTGACTGCTGGCAGAGTTCTCCTGGGCCCAGCAGCCAGCGTTTACAGGCCAGCAGGAAGGACATGCCGAGGGGAAAATACATATTTAAAAAGAGAACCTCCGGGTTGTTTACTAGACTCACAGTGGGACATCACAGGCTGTGGCAGTTATCAACTCTCAGTCTCTCTCCATTCAATTTCAATTCAAATCGGTGACGGTTTATTGGCATGGAGTTTGGAATAAAAACATGCTGACAAAGCATATATACATCAACTGAGTGATAGTAAAGGTGAATGATAAATACATACAATTTATACACAAATAAAATAGCAAAACACATTAAATAAAACAGCTAATTACAAATAACATATAGATTTTTATTTTTATTTTATAAATATGCTTTTATTCTTGAAAAACAAGGAGGGTTTGTCCTTTCGTAATGAAGCAGTTTGTACAAATATACAATAACAATTTCTAAGAAATGCTCTGCATGACAAATAATGATAAATGATAATTTAACATAATAGTTATTGAAAAGTGTATAAGAGGGTTTGGCCTCAAATTCTGGACTGGTTGGTTCAGTTGTGTCGGGACATTAAGCCCCAAATAACTTATATTAGTTCACAATCTTCTATAACATATTCATAGCTATATGAATCATTTAAAGTATAATGATGATAATCCGCTTCATCAGGGATGTGTGGGTGTGCTTTGATCCGATTTGACTGACAGCAACCAAACAACCTGCCAGCCATCATCAGATTCTGATTGAAAAGTTTCTTAATTGGTGCACCCAAGTATGTCACATTGCGTTTTCATACTGAAGGCACTCCCACTTCAAATCAGTAAGAAAGGAGAAAAAACAAAAAGGAATACATAAATCTGTCCTGTGAAATAATCCAAACTGTGAGAATGTGTTCGTGTTGGATTCCGTCAGTCAAAGTGGGAAGCTGATAGAGAAGGTAAGTGTTCAGGCTGTGTTTGGGTCTCGGGTTGAGGACTGTGCAGAACTCTGTTATAGTCTCTGTGTTACAGTCGTTCATTACAACAGTAGAGTTGGGCTTTCATTTTCGGGTTTACATGTAATAAACATCACCCGTTCTCCTGCTGCCTCAGGTGTTTGGAAACATCGAGCTGAATGAGGAGACGGCAATAAATCACCACAACAACTTCCAGACGTTTTTCCAGGCCTTGACTCTTCTCTTCAGGTAATCCCTGCTCCATTTATTGAAAACGATGTGGTGCCACAAATGATCCAGGACAAACTGATAACTCCCGTCACTGTGTGTGTGTTTCAGGAGTGCGACAGGCGAGGCGTGGCATGAGATCATGTTAGCGTGTCTCAGTAACCGGCCGTGTGATCGGCTCTCAGGAACCGTGGGGAAGGAGTGTGGGAGTGACTTTGGCTACTTCTACTTTGTCTCCTTCATCTTCCTCTGCTCCTTCCTGGTCAGTGTGAAGGAAGGCAGCGGTCGTACTGAGTGTGACTATACTGGTTGAGCATTTTTCCAAAGATCAACTTCTAGTTGGAACTTTGGTGAACTTCGTAAAACTTAGATCAAACACGTCCAACAGTTAAATCGCAAATTGTATTTTTATATTTTCACCTTGTATTATTGATTGATGCAAATAATCAAAATAAACTGATAATTGCATGCATTGGTTTTAGATTAAACCCCAAAAATAGTGATGTCAATGCAGTTGAAAAGGTGGGAAATTAACCTAAAAGTAGAGGGTTTACAGTAACAGAATAGAATATATGGTTTGCAGCTTTTGGGTTAAAAACATGAAAAATCACCCAGATGTTCCTTTAACTAGAAATGTGATATCTTTATGTAGTGTAAAAACCACAGGTGTGGACTCGAGTCACAACTTTGATGACTTTAGAATTCGCAAAGTCAAAAAAAAGACTTGCAACTCGACTTTTTCTTTGTGATTTCGACTTAAGCCTTTTGACTTGTAAATACTTGATATCCCCCCCCCCCAAGCCCAATGATTAAAAAGTGCCACTTGTTTTAACAAATTAATACAAATACAAAGCATTCAGGATTTTTGTAAAATATTATTACTCTGTTGTTAAAATTGCATTTTCATTATAGGAAGAGTTATGACTTAAGTACTCGTAATTCAAAAGTTATGACTTGGAATTTGATTTTGGACTTAATTTGGGACTTGCCTGTCTTAAATTGAGACTTGTCTCGGGACTTGACCCGGGATTTTATTTGGGACTTGTCTGTCTTGTCTAATAGTTATTTGAAACATTCTCCAGATGTTGAACCTGTTTGTCGCTGTCATTATGGACAACTTTGAGTATCTGACGAGAGACGCCTCCATCCTGGGACCTCATCACCTCGACGAATTCATCCGCGTGTGGGCAGAGTACGACCCTGCAGCCTGGTAAGTGCTTCCGCTGATCTCTGACCTGTACAGCTACAGCATAGTCCCTATAATGAGCCAGTGTTGGTGTTAAAGAGGAGGGTGTTTGCTTTTAGAAGAGAGTGCTAGGTGACGGGGAACTCTAAGCCCTCAGTTCCAGCAGGATGACTCTGTTTCGAGGAATCGGAGAAATCCCGTCTTAGCGGCGGCGGGTGAACGACATTAAGCCCGAGCCCAGATCTGGCTGAGGTCGGTGACGAGCCCCCTGTCGGCCAGAGTGATGCATGTAAATCCAGCGTTCCGCTTGGCGTCCGCTCAGCCCTCTGTGCCTCTAAGTCGGCGGGCTCCGAATCTGCTCCGTCTGTCACCGCAGTGTGAAGAGAAAGTATTTCTATCCCTCCAAAGGGGGAATACAGGTTGATGTCAGCGCCCTCTCTGCCCCCTTACACTGACAGTGTTTAACTTGAGTGAAGCACGATGCTAGTTCTGCATGAGGCAGTGTGAGAAGTAATCTGTCTCAGATTATGTAAGGCTCATTAACTTTTAACGAAGGCTTCACGGGAGCCTCGTCAGTGAGTCAGGACTCCAGGAGAGGTGCGAGATGTGAAATATGAAATTGACATCTCCTGACAGACATTACGGGGGAGGAATTATTATTTATTCCTTTGAATATGAAGTAGCTGCTCTCGGAGATGTATTTACAGTAGCTCATCTTCAACTGCTTTAACTCATTTTTATGTCAGGTTGAAGCAACGAGTATATTTAGTGCTCTTTTTTTATTTATTTTTTACTTGTTTTCACATATTTCTGTAAAAGGAGCAGATCTGTTTAAACTGATTCGATGTTCTGTCCCTTGCATATTCTTTGTGATTTCTGCTGCATGAAGAAAATGACCATTTTACTTTACAGTAAACACACGACCGTAGCCATTTCCTTTTTTGGGGGAATTTGTGGGTTTTAAAGGGGAAGTTTACATTGTACAACCAGAAACTTACACATTAGTTAGACTAAAATAATTATAAATAAAGGATTCTCTAGCAGAAATGTATTCCTGAAAGTGTGCAGTGGGTCTTCAAGCAAAAGTTAGACCTTTACATTGGGGAAATAAAGTAAACAGTTTTGTTTTTTTTACTTTCACAAAATGTACTGAGGACTCAAATACAAATTATGTTTTAAACTTCACTCCTTCACTTATTTAAACAAAATATATTTCTAAAACCCACTCATTACATTACGGTCATTTAGCAGACGCTTTTATCCAAAGCGACTTACAATTCAGTATCTATCTATACACACAGCTACGGGAGCAATTTTGGGGTTAAGTGTCTTGCTCAAGGACACATTGACATGAGACTAGTAGAGCAGGAGCCGCGGATTGAACCACCAACCCTCTGATTGAAAGGTGGCCCTGCTCTCCACTTAGCCACAGTCACCCACTCAAAAACTCAATATTTCTAATTTCCCTGAGGTCTTTTGTGATGAGCAAAACAATTTTTTTTTTAAATTTAGAAAATTGCATCTTTCAATTAAACACCAATAAAATCACAGTTTTAGTCAGAAAATAAAAACAGAACAGTCTACTGTATTCTTTATGCTGCTGCTCCTCTAGTTATTCCCTGTGTTACTGCTGGCTAACAAGTAACACATTGCCTGTATGTAATGAACTAACCTGTGATCTAAACATGTCTTATCTTTTACAGCGGGAGGATTTGCTATCAGGATATGTACAAATTGTTGCGTTTTATCTCGCCTCCCCTGGGCCTGGGGAAGAAGTGCCCCAACAGGGTGGCTTATAAGGTTTGCACTCCCACACAGTCCTTTTGTTTTCAAAGGCACTGTGATGGTTTCGGACTGTGAATGTCTGTTCTCCTTCCCTGCGGTGCCCCGACCACACATGCATACAAACATGCATCGACTCTCCACTAACCAGCTAGCAGGTAACCATGGCGAGTGCAGGAAACAATGCCGCAAGTCAGACTCACACAAAAGGCATCGAATGCGATGTCTGAGATGTTTCCCTGCTTCTAAACACAGGAAGTGATAGAAGAGTGGGAAGTGAAGAGAGAGCATTGTGTGCTTTGTTTCCACTTACTGCTGGTTACTGCTAGTGTCTCTTAGCATGCAGAAACAGAGCATCTTAAAGGAATACTCCACTGAAAATCTATCAGTAGACCCTGAAATGTAACCTTGAAAGGTAGCTCTGAAAAGTTTGTAGCTGCTCCTTTGACGAAGGGAATCACTGTACGCAGATTGATTTATAATGGATTCCAGTGACTCAGAGTCGTGGAAAAAAAAAAAAGAAGAAGACATCAAAACATCCACAGGACGTTTTCAAACCACTCCTGAAGCATAATCCACTTCTCTCCTGTTGATCCACATGTTCAGTATCCGTACGTCCTTTCTGAACTGGGTAAATTGTCTCAAGGCGGCAGGTTTTAACAAGGAAGAAGAATAATGTGTAGAGTAAAAGACGATATCACTTACTGTACACCGTTCTGCTGCATCAGTCATTATACTTTCTTCTTCTGTCAATCAAGAGGTCGATCATTTTAAACGAGTGAATTGGGAAGTGCTCTTTAAAAGACTGTTGTGTTCTAGAATGGCGTGTCAGGCTTTTGCCTGGAAATAGCTCTGCATGGAGTGTTTATACTGTAGTTATCTGATGGACAAGTGGTTGGAACTAGACTAGGTTAACATTGGAGTCCATTGTACAAACTTTTCAGAGCCTTCAGAGGGTGAATGTTTGCTACTCAAAAGATTTTCGGTGTATTAAGTCTTTATCGTAAAATGCACTCTCGTTCCCAAATGCATATCTTCACCATCCATCCAGTATCTCTGCACAGGGATACCTCTGGATCATCCTCCCTTCCTCCTCCTCCTGGAATCCATTCCTGAATCCTTTGATCCAACCAGGATGGCATTCCAGACCATGATATCCTGGAAATCGAATTAACAAGGATTTCTGTGTTTTCCTCTTCCCTTCCCCTCCCATCCTCTCTTTTGGATTTTGCCACTTTCTGTTTTTTATGTACCCCTTTTAATCCCAACCCTCCATCACCCGGGGAACTCTACATTCCTCCTTTCATGGCCTTCTACCACCTTTCCCCCCGGGAAGCGGCCGCATCACTTACCGCGATATGTACGAGATGCTTCGCGACATGTCCCCTCCGCTAGGTTTGGGAAAGAAATGTCCTCCTCGAGTCGCCTATAAGGTAGAATCACCCCTCTCTCCTCCGTCCCCCCCTCCCTCTCGCAGTCACTGCTGGCTCCCCTGCTTCCACCTGTCAAACATCTTCGGGCCTCTGTCAGTGTGTCACAGTCGGTATCTTCTGGCCTGCTGCTGTGCTGTTCTCTATGTTCATCTGTGAAGCTCTGTGTGTTGCTCTATGAGAGTTTGTTTGTGCATTCCATCTACCAGAGGGCAAAAGTTTAATATTTGACGTACCTCCACAAAGCCTTTTCAGTCAGCTTCAGCTCGTAGGTTTGGTTTAACAGCAGGCCCTCATCAACCCTTATTCTAGCAGCAGACAGCAGCTGTTTTCAACAAACAAGCTAATAAACCTTCTGGACTCTAGCTGCCCAGCATCAAGCGACAGACAGACAAAGGTAGCGACTATCTGGAGAGGAAAGGAGTCGGTAGAGACTTAGCCAGATGTATGATGTCAGGAGTGTACGTTACCCTGTGCTTGTATGCACATCTTTGCGGGAAAAAGTCTTTTACATTTTTACCATTTTTTTTTGTGATCTCACAGATGTCGACAGTCTAACCAAAATGATAAAATGTTTGCCCGGGGCAAAAACCAATGTTCCCACAGACTGTGCCAGGCACTGCTCTGCCAGACAAAATTCATGGACCCCAGAGGATGAATGCGACTGAATTTGGTGAAGTCGCTGATGGGGCGAGTTGAAATGAGAGTGAATATTGATGTAGATTTATAACGTGGAATAGCACCTCAAAAAAAGAGATTTCTCAACACTGTGAGATGGGACATTAAAGAACACTTTCACCGTCTTCTCATCAGCTCCCGCACTGACTTAAATGAAGGAGAACCCGGCACATTTATCCCATGTTTATATGTACCGCTATTAGTGAAGTCAACAATCCTCAGGTAGTCCCTGTGCCAGCTGCTCACCTCTTAGCATGCAGACTTAATGGTGCATGGTTTCAGTGCACGCACAGCTGTCTAAATAAATTACAGTTAAAACGGCCCTGCCCTTGCCCCAGTTAAAAAAATGTCCGGGTCTGACGTGGTCACGTATCCAAATATAACTCCTGTTTTTGTGTTACGGCAGAGAATGGCATGAACAAAGAGAGCGAGAGAGAGAGCAAGGCTTATTTCCCCATCTCTATTTTTTCTGTTGATCGCGCTCCTTGTTCACCTCCCTCCCTAATGACCACGTCGTCCCCTGATACTCACTGTTGTCCCCGTTACCCTCTTGTTTCCAGTCTCATGTTCTGTCTTCAGGCTGAGCTTCACCCTCTGTTTTGGATGATCTTTCTCTCACCCTCTCCAGGGATCTGTTCCCTCTCTTCTTCTTCTTCATCCTAACTTCAGCTTGTGTACCTGTGTGTGTGTGTGTGTGTGTGTGTGTGTGTGTGTGTGTGTGTGTGTGTGTGTGTGTGTGTGTGTGAGGACAAGTATGCGTCCTAGCTGCATAGGTGCTTCTTTTTTTTTTTTTGATGATATGTGTCTTTATTTGTCTGATGCTCGTGGTCTGCAGCTGCCATTCTTCCACTTTCTGTTTCTGGGAAAAAGATGCAAGACTTTACATGCTTAGATGCTTTCCAGTTGAGGCACACTCTCCTCCCCTTCCTCCCCCTCTCGCCTCTCATCTCTCCACCCCTTCATCTGCATTGTTGCGCTCCCACAGTACATACACTTTTTTCCTTAAAGGCTTGAGAGGAAAGGAACCATCAGCTACACTTTTCCTTTTCTCACAAATGTGTCTGATGGTTTTTGCTTTTGCCTTTCAGTTCTAAACTTCTTTTATTTAGAAGAGCACATGTCTCTGCCACCCCCCACCCCCCCAGCCTCACTGTCAATGTGCTGTACTAACTCAAGCATGTACGAATTAATTAATTGCAGCATTGATCCAGAAGCCATGCATGGTGTGGATTGATGCTGATTAGTTTTTAGGGTTTTTTTCAATTAACGCCCGGTGCATTTTTAAGTTTTATAGTGTAGAAATACTGATGAATTAATCATAATTGAGCCTTTATGCTGCCTAGAATTTGCTACTAATAATTACTAGGTTTTAGTACTTAGCAGTTGATTAACCAGTTCATCATTTAGTCCATAACATGTCAGAAGTGGTCATGGCCCGCCCTCAGTTTGGGTAAACAGACAGGAGTACCAGCTCAGGAGCAGAGCAATAACAGCTGGTTTGTGCTATTGTGTGACTTTGGTGTTTGAGTTTGGTTTCACCAAAGTCACACAATAACACAGACAAGCAAGGCATCGGTAGACCAGCAGCTCCCGTGTTCTGCAAGGTAACATGACAGTTTTTGTAAAGGGAGCGTAGATAACGGCCTCAGTTCCCCTCAGAAAGGCCTGATTCACAGCTAGCTAAAGCAGCAAAAGCATTCCAAATATAGTGTACATTTAAACTGATTTTTGTCAGGTGGATACAATTCTTTATGCTGGTGCTTTCATCCACAGCAGTACATTGCTTTGCTCCATACTGTCTACCGCCATCTACTGTAGATAATACACTGACTATGACCATGTCGGAAAATCAGAACCCTTTCAGGTAACTCTTTTTGAATTGCTTGTTTTGTCCAACCAACAGTCCAAACCCAATATGAGGCTTCAGTCTGAGTCAGCAAAATAAAGTAGGGATCCTTCACTGCTTTTTTTATTACAGTGCACACAACACCACCAATAAACCTGTACATGGCTGCCATGTTAACGATACCCACGTTATTATGTTTGCTTCAGCTGAAGTAAAGAATGCATTTGCACCGACCGAGGACTGGAGTTTGCCTCCCATCTTTTACAGTGCTGTCGCACCTATAACTCCTTCAATATGCATATGGCATGTGTTTAAAGATAGCCTTGAAAACATGGGAACCTATCTTTTCAGTGTCTCTACTACAGCAACAGTTTGATGGATAGTCTTCACACCATAGAGCTGTGTGTTTACAGCAACCTCTGGCATCTAAGTCGTTATTTTCAGAACAAAGGCGGCGCCGCTGCATGTTTCATGAGCTTAGCATGTTCTGAGAGCTCACAGTGCTGAGCATCACATGGTAATCATATTTCAGCTTTAAGTAGAAGCATGCTACGCTTCCGGTGGAACAATCTCATAAAATGTCATAGCAACAGCAGCAGTCCCAAAGCGCTTCATGCGTTCATCTGTTTAGCGCTGTTAGGCTAAAAAAAAAAAAGGATGGACTGAAACGATTCATTGATTCATTGAGCAATAGTGTGAATGAGAATGAATCAACAACCATACTATGATATAATACGTCATTTAACAAACAAGAATGCCGAATATTTGCTGGTAGTTATATGAGGATGAAATGTTTTTCTCTGTTTCATATCATTGTGAATTTTATTTTTCTATCTTTGGGTTATGGACTTTTGATGAGACAAAACAAGAGACAAATTTTATTCTGGGAATTTGTGATGGGCTTCTCTCACTATTTCCTGATAAGGTCGGTAATCAGAAAAATAATCCACTTATTGATGGTTAATAAAAATAATCATTAGTTGCAGTCCCAACATGTTACTGGATGCTCTCCACCAGTTCTTTTATATTACTGGTAAAGTTCCTCTGTATGCATACAAAAGAATACATTTTATTATTTATCATTTGAAAGACATAAACCTATAGTTTTGTTGCTGTAGAAAGCGCCATCCTTTAATTTGACTTGAAGTCACATCTTTAATGCAGCCTCCTTCCCCTCATTCGCTGGTTGTTTGTTCCTGATTCACTCTACTCCCTTCAGCGACTGGTGAGGATGAACATGCCCATAGCTGAAGACAGGACGGTGCATTTCACGTCCACGCTGATGGCCTTGATTCGCACAGCCCTGGAGATCAAACTGGCATCTGGTGAGCGACTAAAACTACAAAAACCAGAACCCCCTTGCAGCCCGACTGACGGCTCTGATGTAAATGTAAACGGCTGTGATCGCCGTGGTGCAGATTTGACGTGACGTGTTTGTGGGCCCGTCCTCAGGCGTCCTGGCGCAGCATTTGTGCGACGCCGATCTGAAGAGGGAGATAAGCCGAGTCTGGCCCAGCCTGTCGCAGAAGACTGTGGACCTGCTGGTGACGCCGCCTAAATGTGAGCCACAGTCCTGTTTGGGTTCTACTGGGGCTCTACTGGAACCCAGATGTTTGCTTGTCACCGCTTCCTATTTGTATTTAGAACTTTGAATTGTTTTTCTCTTAATTTCCTCTTTCTGCTTTATACGGTTGCACTCTCTCCTTTTGTATGTCTTTTTTTCCCAAAAAAAAAAAAGAAAGAATCTGTAATGTGCTGAGATCATTTGTGTCGAGTCCAGATGAAGAAGTTTCAAGAAGTGTCTTGATTCAAGTTTCTTAACTCTAGTTCATCTATCTGTCTTATTTTGTCTTCTTTAAAGATGCTGACACTCATATATCATGAAACAATTTGATTTGTGTTGGACACTAAATTCAAGTTGTAGATTTACAAATAAGTTGATAGGGTATAGCTTGTTTACAGTGTGGGCCTTTGTTTTTAACATCCTGTACATATCCGCCTCTCTGAGTTGTGTCTCGTTGCTCATCTGTCGCCATCTACTGGCCACACGGAGGAACTGTCTCTCCCTCTGCTCTGTCCTCTAGACAACGAGCTGACCGTGGGGAAAGTCTACGCAGCTCTAATGATCTTTGACTACTATAAGCAGACTTGTGCCAAGAGACTCCAGCAGCAGCATACAGGGGGACAACAGGTACAGTGTGTTGTGAAAACACTCTTGTATTAGTGAGCGGTATAATCCAGTATTTAGATTTCAAATCTAGTATCATTTTGTGTGTAACATGATTTTCTAGACCTGACTTAACAAGACATAAAGCCATGCTATTTAACAGACACATGCATTATGTATCTTCTTGTCTTAAGACATTTACCCTAGAACGGAGCTGAATTAAACGATAAATCATTTTGTTTTTAGCATCATTATCCAAGTTTTTATTCCTTATGTCAGCGGCAGTCATAATAGTCTGTGTCTCACAATACAGGAACATTTTAAATATATCTGCCAATTCACTTCCTTTACTGTATATATATATATATATATATATATATATATATATATATATATATATATATATATAAATAAACAGAGTTGAAGAGATTAAACTGCCATTTTACTGATACAACTGCAGCATCAAGCACTTTTCTGTCATACACTTAATTCTGGGCTTTTTAAAAAAAAAAGATTTCTAACCAAAATGAGTTTTGAAATCTGAAGATTCAAATAAATAAAAACACCAAGACAGATGATTTTCACTGGTTTGTCTGACCTCCTACTGTGACATTAACGCTCTCTGCTGTCGATCTGTCCTGCAGAGTAAACTGGGGGCGTTGTTCCGTCCTATGCTGCCCCTCCCTCACATACAGGAAGTAGAGCCACCGATCTGCAGCCCCAAACAGCCCCTCCCACCTCAGCCTGAGCCAGAAGCCAAGCCTGCAGCACTGCCCACTACCAGCATCACCTCGGTTAACAGGGACACGTGAGTGACTGTCTTATCTATCATATACACGTACTATATCCACAGCTGTTGTTTAATTCATATTGTAATATTTATTTTAAGTACAAGACAATAGAATGAATGAATGAAACCACTCGTACGAACAGATTTGTTTTTAAGTGGCTCATATTTTAGGGTAACTTGAAGCATTCTCTGATCTTCTTGAGTTTTGAATATCCAGAGCTGTTGTAGGAGCCGTGTGCAATTAGTCTGCTGTTATCTAAGTTTCTTCAAAGCAATTTTTTATTTGACTTTTAACCCTATATAAATTACACTTAATAATTATGTTTGCATTGTCCTGTTGATTCTGCAATTCTAATTATAGGCTAATATAATGGCCTTGCTATGGCGAGACGTTTTTCTTATGGAACCATTTCTTCTTTATGTCAGCGACAGCTCGACCCTCAGGTGACGCGACATTAACAGCGCTCGTTATTTGTCCCCGTTCCTTGGCTTTAGCAGGTCCCTTAATTCGGCTGTTAAAAATAATTGACTTTCCTGTATGGAAATTTACAATTCACACACAGGTGGGATTCATCGTGTTTATGCTGGTCATTTACACAGTTAACCGAAGTTAGGAGAATTTACTGAATCTGTAATTCAGTTGACACATCCATATGGTTGTAAAAGGAAAAACACTAAGATGGTCTTTCCTCAGTTTATATCTAATCCTACAGCACCGATCAGCTGTCCATACTACGGTACGAGCTCTTGTGTGTTCGTACACAGACTAAACCAGAGAAGTGCCATCAAACATTCGCAGTCAGGAGACGTCTCTCAGGCAGCACAACAGAGGCCCAAAGTCCGGAGGAAACTACAGAGAGGCCAGTCCGAGGATGTGCCGTATTCCACCCGACCTCAGGTACACCAGCTAAATGTTATTTTACTCACCAGCTGTCTGTGTCGGCTGCGTTCGCTCCACCCATACAAACATACTGCTTCCTCTTTTTTCCGGCAGGAATTTGTTGAACTGAAGCAGGTTGAAAACATATCAGACGCAGAGGACTATCCAAGCCTGGAAGGCCACTGCAGAGCGGCCTCTCTGCCCCGACTCAACGCTGAGTACTACGTAAGCTCCTCAGGGCCTCTCGTGTTGCTGCTCACAGAAAAGATTGTTTTGTTTGAGCAGCGTTCTTGTGCTAATTTCAGGTTTGATGAAATGCAGACACTGCGGATACCTTAGATTTGTCTTGAAGAAATAATCAAACAATGTCCTCTGCAATGCAAATGTTAAAATGTGTTTGATTGGCAGTGAACAGGTGGCTGGTGCAATGCTGAGTGCTAGCCGTTCAGTGAAAGCAGCCGTGAGCTAACAGCAGCAGAGTCGCTCTGAGTCGGTCCACATCACTTCATCCTGCTAAACCTCTGCTTGACCTCTCCAGTCTCACAATTTCACAATCATTACAGTGGAGGAAATTGAAGATTAGGCGGTCTCAGCAAAGTGCAAAACTTAGTTGGTAGTTGAGTTGTTGATTTATATAATTAGACAGTTATTAAATTACTGCAGAATAGAAACAGAGTAAAGCTATTATGTTAGCCAGGGACATAATTATCTGTGACTATGAAAAAAAACAACTGCTGACCACTTTGTGTTTTCTCCACAATACCGCCTTAAATCTCGGCCTCCGCCCAGGTCCTGCTACACCGCTTATGTCAATGGCTGATTTAAGGTGTGCCATTTTGCAAAAGAAGGCAGGAATATTGGATATTTGGATACTGGACGGCCAGTTGAGCTGCAGTGAGAGTTCTTGACTTATGACAGAAATTAAACCCAGCCTCAGGGCTGTTTTGCTGTCATCTACAATTCTTGATATCCGATTGTCCAGGTCAGACAAATCCAATGATACAATTCATTCAGCCCTGTTGTATTTAAACTAGATGGAATGCAGATACTGTGTTCACCTGCTACAGTAAGTATTGACCTTCATCACACTAACTGGATCATGTAAAAGATGAGTTATTGAAAATCTAAAGGATGCTCTTTTGAAAATGTATTTTCAAACTAATACAATTATTATCATTCATCTTTTTTTATATTTAATACAATATTATAATGTAGCAACTTAGCTTTGGCTGCATACAGTGATCCTTTTATTTTCTTATGAATTTCACTTATTGCCATCTATTTATTTATTTTGACTTGTCTTACTGTCATTCTGTGAGTTTCAGTAGCTGCACTTGTCTGCTGCATATGGATGTCAGGATGATTTTTCTGTCCATCACTTCTCTGTTTCCTGGATTGTCTCACCTGTCTGATCTTGTCTGTTTAGTGTCCCTGTTTGTCTGTCTCTCTCTCTGTATTTCTCTCTCTCTCTCTCTCTCTCTCTCTCTCTCTCTCTGTATTTGTCTCTCTCTTTCTCTCTCTCTCTGTATTTCTCTCTCTCTCTCTCTGTATTTCTCTCTCTCTCTCTCTCTCTCTCTCTCTCTCTCTGTGTCACCCTGTTCTCTACCACAACACTAAAACACGTGCTTTCCTTATGTTTATGTTGCATTTTGATCTCCCGCTCTCTCTTTCTCTTTAAAGTGTAAGGCTGGTGTTTTTGTTATTGTCAACAAAGCCCATGAAAAGACCAAACCCCCAAATCTCTAATAAATGCTTAGTATTTCATAAAACAGCTGGGCACTGTAGATTTTAGCAAATGTCACTGAAATAGGAGAAAATAGTGCATTTGTCAGGGACTGTGTAACACACATTTGGTGCTCTACTGAATATTTGCACTAGCAGGACGGTGTGTGTGTGTTCATGGTGATGAAGGAACATGTCACCAAGTGAAACAGTGTGACTCATTGATGTGTTTTTAACAACAATAGAGCTCTATGGCACAGAGGAAGAAGATATATCAGGCTTTGATACACATACACACACACACACACACACAATAATTGTTCGTGGGATTGGCGTTGTTGGTTTTGGCCTTTTTATTCGGTTTATGTGTAATAAGAAAATAGAGAATATCCCCAGCCTGAGTCTCTCTTCTCTGATCTTCTGTCTGCCCCTTGTCCTAATTTCAATGCCCACTGCTAATGTTTTGCCCACCTCCCTCTTGTGTGTGCTGTCTGATAGCGGAGCCACCCTCGCCACGTCCCTGGGACCCACCTGGCAGTATGTACCACCTGTTGTGCCACCTCTCTCTTTTTCTTCCTCTCCTTCTCCTCTCTTCCTCTCCCTCTTCTCCTCTCTTCTTCTTTTTCTCTCATGTGTGTGTTTGCCTCCATGCGCTCCTCTCATCTCAGTGCAGAGTTCACACCCTCCCGCCATCATGGACAAAGTGACCCTCCTACTTATACAGCATACTCTGGTCATTCCATGAAATTGCTTTTAGATACATTACATGCAACACATAAATTGACATTGCCCATAAAATATAGCCAAATCCCTGGAGAAGTATTTGTATCGTGTATCCCGGGTATATCAAGCACTCTGTCCACTTTACAGCCATTTACTACAGCAGTACAGTACCACACTTTGGGAAAATTTGCTTATGTGTACTGTATGTGAGTTTCATTATGTAGTAGTGTAGTAGTGTGTAATTTATTTTTATTTATTTTGTGGTTTGTGATTGTGGAACAAGGCAGGGACAGTACTGCTGCTTTCTTTCTTCGAAATAACTAAACAAAAAGCCCGTCTGACCGTATCTGTCATTTGATGTTACTTTCAGTCTTAAAATCTTATTTTTCACACATGACATCAAAAGTGAACTAAACAAGTCTGATTTATCTCTTGAATCTTGTATTTACCCTAATTTTCAGACTCTTTTATTAGTTTGAAAGAAACAGGGGGAATTTATTTTCTCTCTTTTTAATAGCTTAAAATGACATTTATCTAAAAAGTAAGATTTTAAGACTCCTTTCTAGATAAATGACTTTGTAAGATGGACACTTTCCGTAGTGTTGTGATATTGTTGTCCCTGACTTCAGCTACAGGCTAGGCTGTGGGGTAGGAACAAGAGGAACAGCACAACCACCCTAGTTCACCAAAAGCATTCAAGTTTCCTTATCATGACTAAATACATTTTAGCACGAGAGGAATCAAGGTAAATACTGATATATTTGTAAAATAAAATCCTGAAAAAGTAAAATCATCAGATATAGTCTAGGCAGTAACCAGCAGGTGGGGTGGTAACGTAGCTGCTAGTCCTGTTCCCTATCACGTCAGTTTGTTACCTGGTAGCTGTACCAGTCAGAGAAGAATGAGGTGGGGTGAGTGTCAATGTCCTCACAGCATTAGGTAAAGAATTGCTCTCTGGAGAGAAATTAGTGAATGTACAATTTTAAAGGAACACTCCTCTGAATACTTAAAGCCACTATAATCAACATGTTATAATAACAATATATCCCATGACATTGTTTGAACAATGTGACAATGTTAAAGGGGTTCCTTGTGCTGAAACTACGGAGAATTATCTGTTGAATAGGCAGCTCCGTTTATCTTCACAGAGCTTTTATAGTGAGCAGTAAGCAGCTGTTTTTAGCCAAAAGCCCACCATACACAACCTGCTTGACACCAAACAGCAGAGTGGTATGGTTGGCGACTATCTGGTGGACATAATGTGTCATTTAGCAGCTCCAGAGAGAGATATTTATTTATAAGTGGCCACAAACACGACTCCAAATGACAACGATAATGTTGCTCTGTAACTGCAGGATGTGTAAATAAGCAACTGTTCGTTATATCAACTTAAAAGATGATGATATGTAAATGTTGTGTTCATGACTTGTTTCCATTGCCACCAAGTGGCCAAAAAGCTATTATTATGTTATTGCAGGTTTAAAGCATTGAGTATCAAGCAGATAACAGGTTGGACACTGGCATGAACAAGAAAAACAATGTCACATGGGATGAGCAACAGAAAAGACAGCACTTTCATTAAAACCATCTAAAATCAAATATAGAGCAGATCTAAAGTTAGATACAATCCAAAACCCTCATAATTTCACATTGAGGGAAACAAATGCTTTCTTTTTTTTTTTAAACCAATTACAATCATCTTCGGTGGCGTTAAGCCGAGGATGCAACACCGGTGCCCGTGCAAAAGAAGAAAAATTGACAGAATTCCTTCTGAAATAGTCATCTATTTTCAGTGGTTTATTCCTTTAAGTAAAATATAAAGTGTTGATTAGCAAGTGTTAGCTATTTACAGAAAGATTACACTAGAAGTTGCATATTGAAAAAGCCGAAAAATGCCACAAAGGCCAGTGTCAACACCCCACCTCTTCTTTGTTCACTAGCAGAGACAGCTGCTAGCTTACAAATCATGTAAGTTCTGAAACGGTAAGTATTCAAGTTCTGTCACGGATTCGTGTTCATTCTTCTCTAATGTTTCTGACATCTGTGCCTGGAGAAGAACGGGTAGAACGTCGGTAGATTGCCGTCCACTGGTCGTGTCATTTGTGTGTTGTGGATATATGTTGGTGATCCAGTACAAGTGGTTTTGGTAAAACCACCACGGTCGCCCCTCTGCTCTGCTGTACTTTCTCCTCACGCCTCTCCACGCTTCTCTTCCCCTCGTAGCCGATCGTTGACCTCAGTCCCATCAGGCGCTCGGCATCCTCGCTGACGCCGCAGCGCTACCAGGAGGTCGGTCTGTCGGAGTATGACCTGGACCGGCCCGGCTTGGCCCAAGTCGACGGCCAGGACAGAGCCCACCACCATCACCACCACCACCGCTGCCATAGACGGAGGGACAAGGACAAAGACAAGAAGCAGAAGTCCCTGGATAGAGCTGAGTCAATGCAGCCGTCCAGCACTGTTGGTGAGACTGAAACAGACAAAAAGAGTTAAGATCATAAATTGCGACAATAAAAGGCTGTCAATCATTCTACTGTAGGTAGCTGAACTCTGAGGTCATGTAACTGACATTAGCACTGCATGAATAAAATGCATCTCTCATTTATTTTCAATGAGAGACGGGTGCTGACACAGAGGACAAATCAAAATTAAAGAAATATGTCATCGCATAGAGCTTAATATCATGAACAAAGTAATTCAAATAGTCAATTGGGGTGCATATTTTTAGGTTGACGAGAGATTAATTCCTTTAACACGGCAATATTAATTCATATAATGCAGCGGGCAGAGTATCCACAGAGAAGCATCGCTGTCTCTTTCATGGGGAGGCAGCGATGGCTTGCCTTGCCAGGCTTCCCTTGTAGATTACTTGGATGTCTCAACGTAGCTGCAGAAATTCTTGATAGGATTAAAGTTGCATGATCGGGTTATGTAGGTGAAGGGGTTTCTGCTGCGCTTCAACCAGGGATTTTACATGTCAGGCTCTCCATCTGATTAGCACAAAGACTTGTGAGCTCTCAGAGGAAAATCTCCTTTGCTGGGGATTTTTTTTTTTTTCTATCAGTTGCTCCCTTTGTTCCCTCTGGCCTTAACAGTTACATTTATAAAATGTAGACTGAGCTTTACAGACTTCACACTTGGAGGGGCTAAATTTACATTTTCTTCATAAAAGAAAAATTAAACAGAAACAAGCTGTGCCACATCAAGAAAAATGTTTTGTCTTTGTTTGACATACACCCACACTGTTTATTCCAACTTCTCACATACAGTAAAAAAGACATAGTATACATTGTACAGTACATCTCAATTCCATTAGTTATACATTCGACACACACGTCTTGGCCAGGACTCCCGTGCAAAAGAGATTTTGAATCTCTAAGTGAAAATCTCCTGGTATAATAAAAGCACTTATTGGCTGTTTGCCATTAATGAGGTCATGTTTCACACTCAAGCTGAATTTTGGGATTATTTGTCAAATTCATGGAAATAAAATGAGGCGCCCTACAAAAAAGTGAATTTGAAACCTCATCGAGATCAATATATCTTCTGAAAGAGAGACCAGAGTACAGCAGAGAGAAAGAAAAACAACGAGGACAAATCCATACAGCAAACATAACCAGACAGACACAAGTTCATAATGTACGGAGGATAAAGCCAGACATAACAAAAGCACATACAGCATCAGAGACGATCACAGACATCAACGAATATGGTTGAAGAGAAAAGTTTAAAAGTCTTCCTAAGTTCAGTATTTACACGAGGGGTAACTCAAAATGTATGGAATGTGTCTCTCTCCTGTTGTTGCTAGTGAGGACCAGTCTTCTTTTTCATATAGTACACAGTGATGAGTACCGTAGATTGTATTCTGTCATGGAACACAAAGCACAATGACAAGAAGTTTAAAGGCAGAGTGAGCAGCGTGAGAACAAAGGATATCTTCACAGTCAAGCACAGGCACGGTGACTGACTGATTACTTTTCTGCCCTCAAGACACTAAAATGATTCATTCCAATATAAGAAACCAATTTTTTTATCTTTAGTTTCTGTGCCTCTTGCTCCACATGCTGTATGAAAGTGAGACTTTGCCTGTCTCGTCAAATTCCCAGGTGTTTATAAGATTTGACAATTTCAATTTCAGTACTATTAATTGTATGGATGGCTGGGATGAAAAATTCCTGAGAATACAACACATTTTGTCTTGTCAGCATTCAGTACAAGCTTGACATCATGCAAAGAGGATTGTAAATCGTACGTAAAACAAATTGTGATACCGATATATTTTGAGTTGAAGAGCCAAATGCATACAAGACCGTGTCATCCGCATATACGCTTTGTCTTTTTTTGTTCATGTAGAGTGTGTGTGTGTGTGTGTGTGTGTGTGTGTGTGTGTGCGTGTGCGTGTGTGTGAGTGTCCCCCCCAACCCCCCCCGTATTTATCGGATCAGCAGACCATCACTTCAGGCCGCCTGTGTTCTGTCAGACTAATATGCATGAAAGCACTTCTATGCAATAACATCCAAGCCAAGTAGGCGTGTTGGTGCATTCAAGGATGCTCAGACACTTCAGAGCCAGCTGAGCAGTAACGTTAACCCTTTCATTTCAAGAAATCCTTTTCACACTGCCCATGTTGGGTCTACTTTTCTTGAACCAGCTCTTACATCTTAGGTGACACATTCTAAGACTGATTAATGCAACTTAATACCTAATATCATATCGAGCGCTGCAAGTGATGACGTTTTGTTTTGTTTGTAGGCCAACCTTGGAATAGCATTGCACTGGTTCCCTTGACAAAAGAAGAAAAGAAGTGTTTTGTTCAGCAAGATAATCTTCACAACTGAACACCACCTTTAGTGATTTTTAAGGCTGAATGCAATCGCAGAAGTAAATGTCTAACGTTAGGCTGTAAACGAACTGCACCACGGTCAAACATCAGTGGTTTTGAATCTCCATTTAGCCACTTGTCAGCAACCGACTTATTTTAAGACGGGTAAGAGCTCCATAATGTACAAGTCCCGTAATACCTGAAGTATTTCATGTCGTAGAACAAAACGTTAAAATATATTGAGCTTCTTTTGACTAAGACCTTATTTCTGGCATCTACCCAAAAACCCATTAAATACAACATTGACTTTAAGACGAGGGAACCGGAAAGCAACAATGCTGACTCATTTCCAGGTTTCAGGACGCTCTATTATTTTTTCGCAGTATAGCGGGTTATGTCCACGCTTTGTTAGCCATCAGGGGTCGTCTGCTAGAGCGATTACAGCCTGAGAGCTGGTGGCAGGGCGGTTCTTTTATACGTTAACACTGGAGGGCAGCAGCTGGGCTTTATTGCTGAGATAAAAGGCCACAGCGGACAGGTCCAGCACAGGATTTATGAGTACCTCTTGGTGAGATAGCAGAACATCCAGCAGCCCCCTCTTCACCTACTGAATTGAGAGAAGCAGCAAGGAGAGTTTCCCTCCTCAAAGCTTGTCATTCTGGAGGCAGATGTGACACATCAGAATGATGAATAGGCTTCTGTGTTCCTGTCATCGCGGTTTTAATCTGAAAACTGGAGTTATTCCAGAGAGTAATTTCACCACAGTGCTTTGCTTTATGCCACACACCCGTGGTCTAGATAGAAACACGCAGGCACACAAAGATGAGCCATTTGCCTTTAATTAGAGGTGTAATGTAATATTGTGTAATAATAGCTCACAGTAGAAAAACATGATCCGTAGTGCGGAACTGAAAACTGGATCGCTATGTTGCATAAATCATTTGGCTGAGACGAGAAGCGCCAGTGTTCCCTTTCACTACGAGGTAATGAGCCGGCTGAATTCAGACACAGTGTGTCACTTCACTTTCACCTCAGCCGTTGTGCTTCAGGCTTCCTCTTGGACCACATGTTCTAACCTCAGAAGATGTGTCTTTCTTTTATATTTTGCAGTTATTAGAGTAGATCTACAACTGTTTTGATTTGTTTGTATATTTCCATTGACTTTGTTTGCATTTGTACAGCAGGTAAATAATGCTCCTTGTTGTAAATGCAACTGAACCGTGACATGTGACACGTTTACTCACAGGCCAACTAGCATGTTTGGAGTCTGTTTATCCAAACAAGTTAAGATACTTGCACTTCATCCAAGTGAAGGCGTCTTTATCTAGCCATTTTACATTGTTGAAATCAGATTGATGACTTCTATATTGCATGCTAAATGTAACAAATGCCTGACTCTGGTAACCCCCAGTGGGAGGGCACTGAGACGAATAGTTGAAAGCAACGATACCTGTCAGGATTGTCTCATTTTACTACAAACAAAAACTTCTGAATCGATATTCCTTCTGGCATCAGATTATGAAATTCTACACAATTGTGGCTTTAAATCTTTGTGGTAAAAGTGTTGTGAGTGCATCAAACTGAACTCTATGTCTTAAACAGAGCTAAATCTGACCGTTCTTGTATGTTCTTGTATTTACGTTGGATGCCTTTTGAACAGTTATTGCTGTCACTCTTTCAAAAAATCTCATTTGAATGAATGAAAAATGAAGCTTGCGGCGTTTTGTGGAGTTTCATTCATCTGTTTAATAACTTTCAGTCTTCTTCTTCTCTGCTTTTAATTGAAAGCCGCCAACTGTCAGCGATGACGAGATGATAAAAGTGACAGCTAAAGCGTGTTCTGTGTGTTTTCTACCTGCCCCATCTCATTTAATGTGACGCCGCCATCCTCCAGACTCGTTCACCGACCCTTCAGCTGAAGGTCTGTCCAGAGAGCGGGCGAGGGAGCGGGACCGCGGCCGGCCTCACGAGAGGAGGCACCACTCCTCGGCGGGAGAGAAGCAGCGCTACTACTCCTGCGAGCGTTACGGCAGCAGGGAGCAGTGTCACACCAAGTCAGCCGGGCCCAGTCGGTCCACGTCTCCCGGGGAGGGACAGGACGCTGTTTTTGTCAAACAGGTCAGTTACCTGCCACGCTGTATGCAGTGATTAACGGCGAGCTTTGTCGTGAACACCCTGTGCTCCGTCGGTATTTTGGGCGGTGACACATGTTTTATTCTTTTGGCTCTGTACCCCGGCACATTGGATTTGAATTAGAAACAGCGACTGTGAGGTTTTCGGGCTGTATTTCAGCTTCAGTTTTAGGGTGTTCACATCCATACTTGGCGAACAGTGTTGGAATTGTTGCCCTTCATATTCAGTGCACTCCCAATTTTACGACAGAAGAACAATGATTCTATACATTACCTAAGCAGCTTTTACAGCCAAACAGCGGTGAGTTCTTGACTCACCTCATCCGTCAGAAGATCTCATCACATGCATGACAATTTGTTTGTGTTTAATATTACCGTATTGATAGTTTTTACTACTTTTTATTTTGCCTTTGTATATGTGCTCACCATCCCATAATCTATTGACTCTGTGTTCTTTTCTTTGAATATCATTCTTTTTTTGTGTTTATTTTTGTAAGTACAGTTATCTATACACTGTTTTATTATGACAGAATAAAACCAACCCAAACTGTAAAATGTAATAGATTATAAATCAAAACGGCTGCAATTATCAGACTAGACTGTTAAAATGAACACTACAGTTTGGAACTGTTAAGAGTAACTTAACACCACCCTGTCTGAGTGAAAGCTTGAAGCATGTTTCACCTCTGGAACAACAGTGATGATGGCTGTGGTTGCGTGTGGTCAGAAATGTGCTCTGTTGCACCTGTAACCACATCCAACAGTGATGTCACGGTGTACCGAGTCACCCTGGAGTACACTTCTGCATCACTGCAGCAAAGTGAGAAGTGATTTTCATGTTTTTTTTCTGTTGCTCTTTAACCCCCAGTTTGTTTACTTACAGCCCTCACTGTATGTGGAGAATTGCCTTGGCCCTAAAGCAAAATAACTCTCCTGTGTGTTTCCTCAGCATGGTAGCAGTGTGGTCAAAGCGGGCCCTGGAACGCTCCCCTCTGGTTCCAGCACTCCAGGCCGCGGTCGCAGGCAGCTCCCACAGACGCCCCTAACCCCTCGTCCCGCCGTGACCTACAAGACCGCCAACTCCTCGCCTCTCCAGTCCGGTGCCAGCACCGCTGCGACGGGGCACCAGACTCGCTTCAGCCGTGGCCTTTCAGAGCATGAGCGCTTACACTGGGGCACCGACGAGTCCCCGATACCGGTCACCCGCATCGGTTCGGACCCTAATTTAAACCGACAGTCGCAGGTCGCCTCTCAACAGGCCCTCCTTGAAGAGGACTTCCAGGACACTGTGAGCAGCCACGGAGGGGCACGCTCCGCCAGAACCGCCGCCGCCGCCTCCACCGCGGCCTCGACTTCACACGGAAGCGCCGCTGCGCCCGTCACGGCGGCAGGCGCGCAGGGGAGAGGGGCAGGGGTGGTTCCCAACGGGTACCACTTCACCCTCGGGGTCAACTCTGCGTCCGGGCCTGGGAGCCGAGGAACAGGAAGTCTCAGGGAGAGGGAGGAAGAGGACTGGTGCTAACCGAGGACGGGCAGCTCGTCAGTGTGGCACAGCGCTTACGTCAGGTCCAAGGAGCTGATGGGAACAGAAGGGAAGATATAAAGGAAAAAGCCAGTGGAAAGTGCTGTAAAAGGGGATCTGAAATCATTCCAGCTTTGTAGTGTTACTCTACTTTTTTTATACAACAAACTTTTAAGGAATAATACACAAAATACACTGATGACTCTTTCTACCCCCTTTACTTGCACTGAAAATCATAGCACCTGTGAAGACCCTTAAGTATTTTTGCCTTGGCCATTAAAATCAGTGATGGAGCAGAAGATAAAAGCCAAAACCTCCTCATTCTTTGAGTGAAACTATGAAGTGTGCTTCAGACTGACCTGAAGGCCGTTAATACGGCTGCTCACTACACTGTTTTTATTTTTGTACGTTTCATTTTGTTTGTGGTTGCCGTGTGGCTGAGAGAAGAGTTTCGACTTGATCATGTTGATGCTTTCACCAAATCCTCTTTTCTTCATCAGCTTTTACTTCGTGGGAAATCCCCAAATTCTGACCAGAGCAGATAATTAGGAACTATTTTAGGTACGTCTTAAACTTCCACCATGACAACTAAAGGGACACGGTGAGTAATGTGACAACAATAAAACAAAAGGAGGGGTTACAATGGAACTAGAGCCCAGTTTTCACGGTCACGTTTTTTGTAAATTGTACCACATGTACATTTTTGGAGTGCACATAGGGACGCGATAACTCCCTTCTGACGTTATGTGGCTGAATACTAAGTGCCTCGTTTTCCAAGATGTATTAAGATGCAGCCTGGTCAGATGGACTTGAATATACAGTTGGGGATGTAAGTATTTACACGGCTGAGAAAAAGTGTAGAGAACAAAGTTTGAATCTGGTATAATGGACAGAATGCAAAAAAAAAAAAAAACTAACACTTTTTTGTACTGAATCTTGTTGTAGGTGTGTCAGAATTACAGATCCAAAGTAAGCAATGTAGTGCATGCCAGGGTCTTGAACTTGTCAAAAAAATAGTGTCTGTACTTTTGCTTAAGGGTGTGTGGTAAGCATTTGCCTTTCTCTTTCAAATATACTGCCAGCCAGTTGGTAGAAATGGTCTCTGAATGCAGAAAAGTGCCATTTTTTTTTTTTATTTCTAACCTACAAAAATTCTGCCTCCTCAAGTGTACAGTGTATATCTCATCTCTGCCATATTTGCCCAGATTTCACGGGTTCCCTTTCTTCTTAACTGTTTCCTCTGAGAGCAGTATTGTGTGAGGGTTTGTAGGAGAGGCTACCTGTTTGTGTGTCCACGGGTACAATAAAGAGTTGTGTTGTTGCCGCAGACTGTTGACTTAAAATAGGGCTATGCAACAAGACGACACTTCATCTGCCCTGTAGCTTTACCCTCTGGAATCTCCAGGTTCAGGCTTTAGTGTGACTGCGACCAAATTTTACATTTATGTATGAAGAGTTGTAAATTGTAAATGTATCTCATGATGTACAGTTAACTGACAACACACACTGAGGCACAACTGCTATCCGAGCTGATATATGTGAATCACAGGGCATTTTTGAAGTTGGCAAGTTGACTGCATGACGCCTACCCAGATAGAACCACCCAAAACATCAAACTGTTCTTTCCAGACTTGGGGTAAGTTGTGTTTTTGAATAGTTTTTGGTGGTTTTTAAATTTGCTTGGAAAGCCAGATAAATGGGATTGACAAAGTGGTTTTAGTGTGAGTGTATTCTGTCAATAACAAAAGGCTGAACTAACATTTTGGTGGTACTACTAGAGCTCTACATGAGCCTGAAGGTCCAGCAGTGTGTCCTTAAGAGCTGAGCAGGACCCAGACACGAGGTTATATTTTGCTTCGGTTTATTGGCAATACTTTTTCCCCACTTCCCACTGGGCATGGCATATCTACTCAAAGAAAAGCCTCATAATATTTTAAAATTGTGTTGTTTTTAACAAATCCTATGAAAAGACCAGCGGCAACAATGTGTGAATCTGTCTTTCCCTACCCTGTCTGTGGCCCGCTGGTTCCTAATGAAAACATAGACCTTTACAAATACAAAAAAGAATGGGTATTCTTACTGCTAAGAAAGGCTCAGTAATTTCCAAAAACATCTCAGAATTAGTTTTGCTTTTTTAACAAATGTTATTTAAACAGGAGTAGGTTGTGATAATATTGAGCCACTAAATTGTAATAACCTGCCCAGGGACTACAGATGGTAATTAGCTCTCTAGCTAACTTGGTAAACTGAAATGTTGATTAATGTGCACTGTCCCTGGTAAACACATACATACATACATCAATTTGTTGGGTACTATTTTCTCTTGCGGATTGATACTCATTTGATGCTGTAGTGAGTATTTATGGATGTATGTGCATTGACTCAAAATACGCCGCGGTGGCCATATTCATGGTGATGACGTCCCCACTCTGGTTCCTACTGACGACGTACATCTTTAACAACTTCTCACAAATTTAAAGTTTCATTTTTAAAACATGCTCGGTTATTTCCCAAAACAGCTGGGTTTAGCGAACATTATTCAAACGGGGGTAGATAGTGTATTTGTTGGGGACTATTTTCAGCCGTGGAATCAGATGCTCCCGTCTTTGTTTGTGGGGAGGAGGACGGCGTCTGTGGGATTGATCCAAATAAACTACAGTGTGTGTTCAAAGAAAGGAACATGTCACCACTTGCAAAACAGCGTGGCTCATTGATCTACATTTGATAGCTTTTAGTTTTTTAAATTTTTAGAAACGATGGAGCTCTACAGCACATAGGAACAAGCCCCTTCATTTCAACCTTTAGATACACACAATACTTCTTCTTTTTTTTATTGAAAATAAGAAAAATATCGAATATCACTAAGCTTGACCTTTAAAACACAGGATACAGTCGAATGAAAACCTACAGATTTAAATGATATTAGGTAATTGGTGCGGATATTTTTTAAGATGATTTGTCATAATTGTGAGTGAGGGGATTTGTTGAGTAATACAGATGTTGCACATAGAAGGATTATCTATCACTTTGTGTCAGAGATGTGGACTCGAGTCACTGTGACTTGGACTCGAGTCTCGGGTGGCTAAATCTCTCGGTGCTCTTTGTATTGACTCAAAGCAAGTTTATGGACGTGTGAATTATTTGCAAATATAATTTGATCCAAGTCAGATTATTTCCTTGTGTTTTAATTTGTACTTCCTGTTGTCTCATATTTGTGCAATCTATTTCATGGGTCATCTAAAAGGAGACATTTTAGACCGGGGCTCTGTGACGTCACAGATTGCTCGTCGTCTTTCGGTCTATGGACGTTGCTGTAAGTCGCCATATTGGAGCAGAGAGTTGTGTCCATCTCTACGGTCGATTTTTCTAAATATTCAGGCCTCCATGAACAGGTTGCCAAGTATTCCTCCTACAGTTTTACTATTACTGCCCCCTCTGGACATGTCCTGTTTGCATGTTCTGAAATGGAAATGTGCATGTGCTAAAAAAAAAAAGAGGCATTGTTTGACTTCATTCAGTCCACGATTTGTACAATTTGTTTCCTGGTTGTATTTTTCTGATTATCTAAACACACATTGTATCTTTTTCACGTGAAGACAAAAAAAAGAAAAGAAAGAAGAAAGAGCTTGAATAACATTTGATCACAGAGCCACCAAAGTGGAAACGAGGCTCTTTCTCAGAAGAGAGGTCCTGGAGTGGCTGAGTCCTTCGCTGCCTGATCTGTTACTTGACTGTCTCTCCCACAGTCATTTCAACTGTACACATAGATTTTATATGAATATAAGTCCTTGAATAAAGAGGTATGATTATGAAAGTGCAGCATGTAGATCTCTGAAGATTGTTTTGTGATTAGAGTTGGGTTTTGAGAACGTTTTATTGAATTTGAATAGAGCATATATAGAACTAAAACACAAAGCTCTACATTTAAACTGGAGTGTTGCCAGATAGTTAAATAGCTGGATGTTTTTACATTGCTTTTTACCAAAGAAAAATGATGTAAAGATTCAATAAGTGGCTCATCGGATCTTAATGAATCTTGGTATCAACTGGGAGCGGATCCAGATGAAATTAGGAACCCAAGTCTACGTCCGGTTATGGCTCAAAATGATTGCGTTTGACATGAAGATGTTAAGTCGGTGTAAATATATTTAGATGTAATTTGGCTGGTTATTTCTGCTCCTCTGGAACAAACTACACACTATCAGTTATGTTTGACCTTCAACTAACAGACCAACAATTCACTGAGGTAACTGATATTAAAGGGGCGCTCAACTAAATGTAAATAGATCACTTTGATAACTTTCCTTGTGTTGTGAAAACAGTTGTATTATGTCTACATTGACTCTGGAGGAGCTTGTTGATACCATCAAATGAAAATTATTATTATTTATGTTTTTAATTATTAAAACATGAGCCATATACCCGTGAGAAGAAAGGGTCACTCATGCTGATGAACCTACAGGGAATAATAACCCAACTGTGTAGCTCCCCTAAGCTTAACGGAGCTTTAGGTCACAGAGTCATTTAGCTGCAGCATCATCTGTTTCATGCTGCAGTGATGAAAGGTCCAAATGTCTCTTGGAGACCAACGAAATGAATCGGTCTTTCAAGTTCAAACTGACCAATTCGCAGCCAAGTTGCAGAAAGACGTTTGAACTAAATGGGCGGAGGCCCTGCAGGATTTTAATTGGTCCGCATTACAGGAGAGGGGCGGGGCCTCCGTTGTCTCGTTTGGCGCCTCCGTGATGAGATGCAGCTGCAGGTCAGGAGGAGAGAAGCTGCTGCTGCTGTCTGAGGAGGAGGAGGAGGAGGAGAGGTGAAGAGGATGAGAACTTACTCTCTGTGTCCCACTCTAAGTTCAAGAAACAAAGTGCCGTTCAGCAAAGTTCCTCACGTTTGACTAATGACAGCCGCCTCATTACAGATAGTTGTATATGCAGAACACGTTTTTGGTTCTCTCATTTGCATGTCGTTACATCTTAATTACAAAAGGTGATTAAACCTGGAAGATGTTCTGCGGGTTGTTTAAATGGACGCTTTGCCTCCTCGGGCTCATAACCACGAGCTCCGCCGCACCTGACGATGATTTTGGAGGCGAGTCCGGCTCCGGGATGCTTCAGACAGGTAAGAGTGGCGCCACACCTGTGGAGCCTCTTAGTGCTGTAGGTAAGATACCCGTGCAGAATTAACATGCTGCTTTGTTTCACGACGGTTTTTTTTTTTTTTTACCAAGTGCGGCTAATGTTAGATATGTTTAGATAACACATGACTAATTAAGCTAGCAGCTGCCTTCTTCATTAACTAGCACCACGACGGTTAAGCTAAAAGTCTGTTACCTGTGGTCGCGTGCCTTTTATATTTAAATATCTGTGTGTGTGTGTGTGTGTGTGTGTGTGTGTGTGTGTATATAGGGTTTTGAAATTCGTTAATATACAGGAGCCTTTATACGTTATCCAAACCCTGACATTTCTACCGACATGTACTGCTGTGTGAGATGTAACGTTATGTGCAGCGCTTTGTAAAACTACTGTTGTTCTCCAGAGAACCCACAGAACGATACGCTCTGCTTTTTGTCACATTGTAGCCTACTTTTCCTCTCCATCCTCTGTAAACTGTGACTCTGCTGATGCACCGATAACAAGAGCTACATCATGTGTGAGGGCTGCTTAACAGCGGACCGCTGTATTAAGTCACATCTTCTCAGCTGGAGTTGATTACATCACTTGCTCAGTGCCGTTTGTGTCCAGATGGATGTTCTTCCTCTGCCTCTCAGATACTCTGCAGCTTCACTCGGTCCAGCTTTGATGCTGGAACTGTTTTCATTTCATCTCTCTCTCTCTCTCTCTGATGTGAGAGTGAACCCAAACCACACTGTGTAGACGGAGTGAATAACTTTGACCACAATGAAACAATAAGACCAATCGCATTTAATAGCTTTGTTGAATTGCTACAACAGCCTGTCAAAAGAGAGAAAAACAACACATAAATTAAGACTGTTATTAGAGCACACTTGTTATTCTAATTACCAGCCTGCAGGTGTTAATTTAACATTAACAAGTCTGCTCATAAATTCCAAGCCCTTAAAGCAAAAAAAAATCGAAGGTGTTTCATTAATGTGCTGTTCACACTTAACGACCATAAACGGTCTTAAATTTGTAATGTTGCTGCTGACTTCCCTCTCAGTATGCTCCTTAAGCTGCCAAACCCTTTAAATCAGTCCGATCTGAGATCTTTTATCTCCGGTTGACGTCTACAGAGGAACACACACACACACACGTTGATTGATAAGTTTGCTTTTGCGTTGCCCAAAAGAGATGTTTTGACTTGCTGAATACATCATGCGCACAAAATGTCTTTATTCTGCAGAAAACACATGTGGAGACAAAGCCAAAAACTCATCCACGCTTATTAAAGCACATGGAATGCTTTCCTGCTGCCAAGCAGACTTAGTTAATCACAACATGGTTTTCTGCAGCCAGCTCTGTTGTCTGTCTCATCAGTGTTTTCAGTGTCTGGACCTACTTTTGTTTTATTAGAGGACCTTTGATGCAGATGACATTGTGTTTCTGAGCTGCATTGGAGTTGTTTGACCTGTTGAAGTTGATCTCAGATTGGAGCCGCGCCAGACGCCCGAGTGCGTCGTGTCTGGATTTAACAGCATCGCACGTAGTTTATTATCCAGTTGGTGTTTTATCACATTTCATCGCTATCATCCGTACGTCAGAGCCACACCGGAGACCCACACGGGGATGTCAGAGAGCAGGGAAACCAGCTGAGAGTTTGGCTTAGACCGGTGAGCGTGTTGATTGAACCCAGCATGTCGAATGTTTTCACTGTCTGTGTTACTGTTGATGGCAGAGTGTGAAAGCCTTGTGTAAACTTCCACTGGATATCACTGTATGCGCTGATAGTTATGTAATACTGCTGGAATAATCTCCATGCGTTTCCTCTGTTGTGGTTTCCTTTAGTCAAATCTCTCCGTGTTCCAGATGTAACTGAGCTCATCTGGGGGGATTTGTGACATGTGCAGATACAATGAGAGCTCATTTTGGATTGTTTAGAGCAAATTGGTGCTGTGGGGCTCAGTTTGTCCACTAATCATAGGGAAGTGTCAAACTGTCCTTTGGCCAGACTCTGAACCCCCAAAGTGCTCCTGATGCTGAGGCTGGCTTCTGCAACCAAACGACAACAAATCAGATTCATCACCCAGCTCTAGGTGAGTGAGAGGCAACATTGTACAGCAATGCGGCCGTTTACTATTTGTTTAGTGATGCCGTTTCGGGTGTTACCTATACCTTGTTTGCTTATTGGCAACCAATTCTGACTCGAAGATGAAACCATTCTAGGTGACTAGATGAAGAAACCCATCTTCCAAGATGAGGCTAAGCTCTGCTCCTGGCCGGAGGAGGATATGCTGCTAATCGGCTCTTAGCTCTCCTGCTACCGCCAGAGCCTCCGACTGCGGGTTGGAGGCTGCAGTGAAGCCGGATCTGGGTCTGTTGAGGCGGGCTGGTCGCTGCTGGAGTCTGAGCTGAAGGAGTTTCTGGTGATCCTGGGGGTTTAATGCTGACCTGGTGGTACCGATGACGAGCATTACAAATAACTATGAAGAAATAGTCAATCGTCTCACTGTCTCATTTACTTATGAGGGTCATATAGAGTCATGGGACGATTTCATAACAAGTTACAAGTTCCTTACAGTAACTTTAAAGTCCCATGCTTCATGAACATCATGATTTATTTGCTTAGTTTGTTTTAATTGCACTTTGCAGCCTTTTGCTTTGATCAATATACCAACTTTTCTTCCTATAGACAGAGCGATGACCAAAAATACATGAATTTAGTGTGGATACATTTCTGTAAAGTGAACTGTACACGAGTGTAGGATTTTGGGGCCATACCTCTGTACCTCCTTGCATTTTGCATCAGGCGTCTGCCATATCCAATCCATCCATCCATCCATGAGTCCATTCTTTGATTGTCAGCCATATCCAGTTGTGACATGTCACTCCCATATGTCAGGAATAGCTTACTGGACCCTCTGACCCTACGAGATGGGTATCCTTAGAGCGCAGTATGCAAAACAGCTGTTGGGAAGAGTTGTGTAAGGTTTACAGGAGGTGTGCCTGTGTCTGAGTGTCTCTCCATAGCTCTCAGCGTCGCCCATCCACTCACCTTAGTGCTGCCCTAAACCTAACAGTCTTCAGAAGTGGGAATGGCCGACTAACCCTCTCGACCTCCAGTGTGAGTGAAACTGGCAGTGAACGGCTTTGAACTGTGTCTCAAGTGCACACTGTGGGAATTTGGGAAGGCATCATTTCACAGACGATGCTTTAGATTATCCAACTTCCAAAACGTTTTGCCCTCTGAAGGTTGAGGCCTGAAGGATGTCTGATTCTCTGGCACTTTGAAACCCCACGGAAGAAACCTCCAAAACTCCCAGCCAGTTCGCAGTGACATTTGATCTGGATCAAATTCCCCAACAAAAAAAAACAACACGCAACAATTTTGTTATAAAACGTTCAAGTCATTTTTTTTAGGTTTTAGCCTGCTGGTTGGACAAAGTAAGCAATGGAGTAAATAACTGGCAGATTGCAGCCCTGATAAAAAATGCTCCTTGATCACCATTTAGGTCAATGAATCTTAAAAATGAACTGATTACACCAACTGGTTTTCCTTTAATAATAGAGAATGAACCCTGAAGTTTTACATGATCTTTCCACTAGTTTCATTATTGACGTTGGTCTAGAATGTTTCACTTGCACACAAAATGTCATCTAATGTGCACACTAACCTGACTTTTGCGTAGTACATTTGTGCTCCCAAGATGATGAACCCTTGACATTGTAACGAGCCTGTGACCTTTCCTCTATTGCCACCCTCAGGACTCACTTAATGTTTGTAGCTCCACTACTGGTTAAGGTCTAAAAATGAGCCTGAATATCTTTTTGTGTCATCCAACATTTGTATTGTAAAGTGAACATTGCAAGCCCTAGAGGTTAGAATTCAAATTTAAAGTTTTTTTTTCTTTTTTGCATTCAGGCACTAACTGAACCTGAATTTCAAGCAGTTGGTCAAGAAAGTGTTACTTTATGTACAAAGGTGATAATCAAATTAAGATGGGACACTAAAAAGTGTAACGCAAACATCTGGCAGGCACACTTCTGTGTTTTTATGTTTTCTAACTCCCTCTACATGGGGAATGGTCGTCATTTAAATTCATTTGGTACACTTTGCAGCTCTTAGGCCACATCACCAAACTCTCAGACCAGATCAGAAACACAGTACCGGCCATGTTACTGACACTCTCATGCTTTTCCAGCAGGTTGAGCTCATGATGTCATTGCCAATATAATGCCAGATCCACAAGCAGGCATCTGCATCCAATGAAACGTGATATCGGGCCTTAGTGCTTGGTGAGCCCTGATCTGGGGCCCATTAGCCAGCTTTAACCAGGCAGAGGCCCACATGCCTTGGCGTGCGCGGTGTAACATTCCCTTTAACGTACTCAGACTGGGTCATCGGCCTGGTTCTGGGTGTGGACTGGAGCGGGTCACAGCTTGTGGTAAGCTTTGTGTGAACAGAGAGCGGGTGGAGTGGGCTAGGTGCAAACCACATGTTGGATCAGAACCTCCTCCGTCGTCTGTAATCTCCTCTCAAGGACTCAACTGGAACCAGATGGCAGATAGAGCGGCTTGATGGTGTTCCCTTCCTCACGTGTTTGCCGTTAAAGATGAACAAAAGAGAGGTTTTAAAAAAACAAACATGTACCTTACCTCAGTGACCACTTTGTAGTGACTTTTCTCAATTTGTCACCACAAAGAGCCTGCAGACACATCGCAGCCTGTTGGACACAAGCACACAGATTTATGTGGAAAGGGCCATTTAATGATGTTTTGTCCCAAGCCGTGCGGTTAGTGGTTCCGCTTGACTTGAGTGTTGAAGCACTTTATTGTGTCCATTCTCTGTGCTGCACTTGTATGTTTTTTTTTTTTTTTGTTGTAGCTTGCAAATGTTAAACACCTGCCTCGAGGTGTTGAAAAGAGGGCGAATGGTGACTATGTGCACCTGGTGTCACAGGTGATTTGATTTGAAACATTTTCCCACGTAAGTAGCATGGGTGGTGATGATAGTGATTTATATTTTGAGTAAATAGTGTATCTGTAATCAGTGTAACAAATAATAGTGTAGTAGTGCACCAGGTAAACTATGTCTCTCATTTTTCACGAACATTGTTTTGTGCTTTTCTTTTTATCATCTGAAATTATTTATCTCAAACGTAGTTATTAAAAAGTATCAATCTAGAGTTTATTACAGTGTATGATGTTTTCTTTATGCCACGTACTGCAGATGAAAATTGGCCTGTACATGCGCTCATGTTAATTAATATGCATTGTCCCATCATAAATTAAATAAACACAAACTAAACATCATGAATTTACAACCGGGTCTTTTTCAAAGACATTTTGAACACAGTAGGAATAATCACAGGGAATTCTTCATAGCCTAATTCCATTTAGCTGCGTCAGCTTCAGGTTCCTGGTATTAATTACGTTTGTCCACCGTCATGGCTGACAGGGGCCCTTGAATAGAACAGAGCCATCATTAATGTTGTAAGTACCACATGCTCTCCCTGCTACGACGAGTAAAGATGTCCGCTGTCGTTAGGCCTCTTGTTTAAACTCTGATTGATCCGTTGTCTTGCTAACCAGTCCATTCAAAGACTACTGCGCATTATAGCCCCTTTGTACACATGTGATGGACACTACTCTGTTGAAGGGAAAGCAACAGTCACGGTATGACATGTTTGCTGTAGATCATTTGGTTATTAATAATAGTAATAGCCAACAGGTTTTGGTTACTTTGGGCGTAAATATTAGCTCTTCTGGAGCTGCTCCCGGGACAGTAGTCTCCTGGTGAGCACTGTGACCTCTTCACCGTCTGTTGATCATGTTTGTTCATTTTTTTTTTATAGTTTTAAAGTCAAATTCTGGCCCGTTTCTGGTTTACCCTGGTACCATGGGGTACTTAACTGTACAGTATTAATTGGTTTTGGCCTTATGGGGTGTTTTGTCATGTTTCACTGCTTGTCTTGTCAAAGTAGAAGCCACCCTTCCTTGCTGCCTCTGAACAATAGTTAATGGAGCAGAGGTTTCAGTAACGGCCCTCTGGCATAAATCTGGCATGAGTGTCTTCAGTCCTGGCCGGCGTGCAGACCTCAATCTGGTGCACGTTGGTTTCTAATGGCAGGGCCTGACTTTATTTGGCAACCATTTGCCCAGTGGGAAACATTTAAGCTATCATATTATTGTTATTCGCCATTAAAAAAAGAGTCAAGGTGGAGCCAGGAGGCCAGTTTTACTGCTGCAGCTGTGACATGTGTAACTGCCTTAATACGCTTGTGTTCCGCAAAATAGATGCCAGGTGATGCAATGTTGTTTCATACCAGTGAGACACACATGCATGCGCGCACACACACACACACACACACACACACACACACACACACTTAATTCCTTGCCTCACAGTCTCCTGTTTAACCTCGTAGTTGAGGAGCTTTTTTCTTGCCACATAAAAATATAAAAATCCCTGTGAGAGTACAGACCTACTGTTTCACTGACCATCTGCATCTTGTGGACCTCTGTGTGACATCAGCAAGGTGTGCTGCTGCATAGTAAAAGAGTCTTCTGGCTGTCCCAGTAGTGTAGAATATGCCATTAGTTAAACACATATACATGTTGTATGAGATTTAGTTTTTTTTCCTCTCCTTGTTGGTTTTAGCTTTATAGGATCTAGGTCTGACCGTCGCTGTTATCGAAAATCACAAAGTTGTTTTAGAATAAACTACATCTGGTGCATCAGTGTACGGCTGTTTTATGTGGGTTTTAAAGTTTTGGGGACAACAACACAGTTCAGTGGCGTATGCAACCATTTTATCAGGATTTGGTTATGCAGGTATTTACATTTTTTTTGCCTCTGGTGGGGATTTATTCATACTAAAAAGATTAGTGTTGTTCTTGAATGTTCACCTAGCAGTGCAAAAGCTTACAAAGTGAAGTGGATCTACCTTTTGGCTGTGGCGTTTGAATGCTCATTTCCCTCTCATCTACTGTTGGAGAGCCTTTCTCATATAGCTCGTCTCTAAAAAGAATGAAGTGAACCTGCTCGGTGAAATGAAAAGGTCTTTTTGGTGAAATGAATAGTGTGATAGGTTGAAATGAATAGCCCTTGACATGTTCATAAACGTCCTCCACTATGATGAACATGTGCAGATGCTTATCTTTATTGGTTTGGCTGAACGTGACTGATGACGGACCTGAGGTGACAACTCTGTTATGACTAACAGAACTCGAGCAGATCTTACACTGGACAGCCGGAGGGAAAGACTCCAAATTACTTTTTGTTTTCTTACATTTTTTTTTTTGTCACTCTCCAGCGGGTGAACCATGCCCTCACCTTTTTAAATTCCTATCAGCCGCTGTCTGTCAGGACCCGGTCTACCTGTTAAGCTTTTGTTTACTCTGACGTGATTGATTTGTTATGAAGTCTCGGCTCAAGTGAGCAAGGTTTTATCAGCCCTGGGGGGTTTCTGGGGACCAGGGGCTGGCTTGCTTTCTTTATTCATCGCCTGCATGGCACTGTGCCACTCTAATCAGAACAGTTCCCCCTGAAAAAGGAGATATTAACCAGCTTCTTTTTTTGGTGCCATGTGTATGAAAGAGGTTTCCACTGTGTAGGTTTGTTGGACACATCAGGCTGTTCTGTAAGGATGAAGGTGGTAATTGGTGCCTACTTTTTTTTTGTCTGTTTTACTCTAAATGGACCATAATTTACAAAATAAACACGGCGTATTAAAGAAGACTTGAATCTAGCGATTGAGATCATAAACTCAAGTTTACAATGTTTACTGAGGGAATAAATCAAGAGAGATTTTCTCATAGACTTCTATACAATCAGACTTCTTTTTGCAACCAGAGAAAGAATGCAGGTTTAAGGCAATTTCCATCGGCTTCACCTTTCAGACCCAAAGGTTGCCGCCTTTAACTTTCTCAAAACAAGTAAAGAAATATGCCAGAGCAATACAAATGCAACTTGTTTTCAGTTAAAACTTTAATACTTTAAGTTGGTTCGCAAAAAAGGATTCTGTGGCAAAATGACTTGATATCTGTCATTAACATGGACACTTAACAGAGTAAAAACTACTCCTAAAGCTATGTTCTGCAGTACTTTAATGCCAGATACAAGATTTAAAGAAACTGCCTGTTCCATCACGGTCACTTCTATTAGCATTAAATATTAGCTTAAGCTATTATCCTATTCATATAATGGTCCTTTGATCTCGACCTTGACCTCATGTAGCGGCACAATGTCTTGAACTGTACAGTAAAGTACATTGCAGCGGCATGCGCATGCTGACAAAAAAAAAAAAAAGCCTGTGAACAATGAACAATGGAAAGACAGTTGGGGAAGCACACAATGCAACTGATTGTACTTATTTCAGCCGCTCAGTCTGCAGTGCATTCTCAAGAGACGTGAGATTGTACGTGTGCAGACTGACATGTTTCAGATAAAAGCTCTGCCAGCTACATTCCTGTCACACTTTTTACAAGCTTAATTTACATACACACAGCATTAACCCCTTTTACACACACACACACACACACACACACACACACTCTCAGAGTGGAGAAAGGACAAGATGCCAGTCGTCGTGTGTTGAGCTACCAGGGAGGAGTTTAGTAAGAGCAAACCTAATGCAACTTTGATGTGCAGGAGCTGCAACCAATAATGCTTGTTTGTACTCACATTGGAATGATTTGACAAACTATTGTGTCTTTGCTACAACATACTGTCAGTAAATCAGATGACAGACACGACCGTAGTTCACTTATGGGAATGAACTACTTTGTTGTGTCAGTTTATTGGCAGCATCAGAAAATAACAGCCCAAACAAATCATGTGCCCAATGCTAAACATTACCGACAACTTCAAACAAATATCAGGACAACCTTTTTAAATCTGTTTGTTAGCGAGGCGTAAAAGTTGCCTTCTTTCACTGTATCATTTATATAACGATCAGTTGTATAAATTATTGTGCTACTCTCCTGCTAATGTACAAATCGTTGCAATAGAACCTTTTACAAAATTACATGAATGTCCCCGTGAAGAGCCAGCGTTTGGTTTGTCTCTTCTGGGCTCCTGTAGAAACACGGCGGCCGGCTCCATGAAGAGAACCCGCTCAGTATGTCGATGTGACCGACTCATCCTAAGCGAGGGTAACCTGGTTCTCATGACCCGCCGTTGCTCTCGTCTCTCCTGATGAGGTGAGAGTGAGGTAATCGGCTGCTGACAGGCATCAAGAGACAAGCGCCGGTATCTGTGCTGCTGGCGGCCGCTCAAACAGACATATGCCTGTCAGGATATTTGATTGTGGTTGCCATATCCATGTTCCAGGGCTGAGACTTTGACTTTTCATCAGCGTATACAAAACCGGTCAGTCTGAGGACATGCTGTACGAGAACTCATTTAACAGAAGGCCAGCCCTCTCTTCCTACCCCCCCCCCCCCCCCCTCAACTGGTACGACCTATCGGCCGGTCTTTGGTTTGTTGGAGACCTAAAGAGTAACCAACTCAACTGAACTTGACCCTCAGGGTCAGGATTCATACAGCAGAGGCCCATTCGACAGAGCTGAGCGCGTCTTGTAAAGATTTTTACAAGAGTTTTTTACAAGCACTTAAACGGCTTTGTCAATATAACTGTGGTGTTTTCTTACCCCATCCACTGTGGTCTGGACGGTAACGATGACCCTAACAAGACAGGGCCCTGGTTATGAGGGCAGTGTAGACTTTTGAGGTCGGGAGATCTGTCAGCCAATGTCAGTCACACGGAAAACTCTATTTTTAAAAATGCTCGCTATGTTTTCCATCTAATTTTAGTGTGTTAGCATGCTAATATTTGCTAATTAGCACAGGAAAGTCCAGCCGAGTCCGTTTGCGGCGTCATTAGTTTTGCAGGCGTTTGGTCATAAACCAAAGTATTAAACAAATTAAAGAATTGACCTGGTGATGGCGCTAGATGAAAAGGGGAAGATCACCTAAGAAGTTACAATTAGTCCTGAAGGGAACATGAATGTCAGCATCAAATCCATCCAATGGTTCTCAAGACATTTTACTCAAAACCACTACTATCAACCTCATGGTGTGAGACATTTCCTGCCGTTCCAAAGTGGCGGACCGAGCCATGTGGCTGAAAAAAGTTGATCTCATGGTGAGAAAGTTGCACGTGATGAAAACTGGACATGTTGGAGAAACAAGGTTTTCAGCTGACAGCTGCATCATTAGTGTTCTTAGCATTTGACACAGAACGGTTCTATTACATACGATGTTTAACTTAACTGTGGAGTGTTTGCCACATGGAGACAGACACAGTGCAGTAGAGATGCTGTACTGTTTGTACACAGACGACAGCAGCAGCACTGTGAGTGGCGCTCTGCCAGTATTAAGGTGCCGTTCCCATACACAGTCCTGGATCCTACTTAATTTGTCACTATGAAAACACATTCGGCTTCTAGCTTGAAAAGATGGCGTCTAACTCAGGGTGCTTACATAGAAACATGTGACATGAAACAGAGTAGATACAGTATCGGTTATGCAATTTGGAAAATCTGATCTGTTTTCCCACTGTGGTTAAACTTTAAGGGAAAATAAATCAACAAACTTAAGGGAGCCGTAAATGATGTATTAATTTAATTCTGTCGAGAGTGTTTGAAGCTGATATTAACGTTTCCTGTGGCCCCTTTTAGTTGGAAAATAATTTTGTTCCCATCCCCTGACATCCCTCAGTGGGCGCTGGGATCTGGTGGTTTGTCTTTTGTCCAAAACACACCGCATTTTACTCCTCAGAGTTCCACTCCGATTGAGATGAGTTTCTCCTTCAGAGCTCCAGCAGGCTCATTACCTGACTCACCAACTCCCTAGATCGTCAAAAAGCCCCTTCTCTGCTTTCCTCGTCTCATGTAAAATACTCATTTACAGGTCGCCCTGCCCTCCCCGGCTCTGCAGATTTATTTTTCTAACCTTTATGTACTGTTTCTCCCACATCTGTTTGCATCTTCAGCTGACACATTCTCCATCTGGCTGTGGGGTTCTTGAAATGTTCGGTGGTTCTGAAGCTAAAGCCTCACTAGATATGGACATGGTTAAAGATCCTCTCATGTTGCTTGTTGGACACAGGCTTGCCACAGGTGCTGTTTATGTGCCGGGTCAGTCCGGCTTTGGGGACTTGCTGTTTGCAAAGTCAACTTCTCCAGATGTACTTGAAGCTTGTCTGTTGAGGCCCTTTCACCTCTTTTCATCTGTTGTGCAGCCTCCATACGGTAGGTGGGGTCCAGAGATGGATCCAGACCCGGAGCTGGATGTGCATTGTGCCTATGTGAGAAATGAAACGTCTCTCATGAGAAGCAAACTGTCAGCTTCACATCTGTGAAAACATGCAGCTTATTTGCTGAAATCTCGGAATCTACAATTGCATCTCATAGTACTGCAGTTTAACGAGAGCTGCAACTTGATAATTGTCATTTTTATTATTATCATTATCTCAGCCAGTAGGATCATGCTATCGGTCGCGTGTGTGCGATACTTTTAATGTTTGGATGGTGAGTTTGACTAACATCTACCTTCTACATATATCTAACAGAACTACCGGTGAGTACATCACTGCCACTCAGCCGCTCCTACTTGGGCCATTTTAACTATATGTTTGAAAAAAAAAGATTATTCATTTTCCTCAATGGATGGCAATGTCGGTATGCTTTTGTTTGTCGACCACTTTGACCCAGACTGAAATATCTCAGCAACTACTGGATTGCTTTCCATGAAGTTTTGTATGTTATGGTCCCCAGAGGATGAACCCTTATGGAATTTTTCAATAACTATTGGATTGGATTGCTATAAAATCTGGTACATTAATATAGTTAACTACTCTACAACTGTTTAGCATTTCAGGACTTTTTTTGCAATCCATTGTATTTTATTGCTTTGTATCTTGGAATAAATTGGAACAATGGTCAGTAAAATATCTCCTTATGGACCGCTATAGCAAGTTCTCTCAATGTTTTTAACTTGAAGTTAGAACCTGTTTTTGATGTTCTTGAAACAATGTTTATATATTATATATCCGACTTTAAACTTCAGGTTTTAAAATTCAGGGTGAGGACCTGTCATGTAGCTGTATATCAATCAATCATTCCGTTTGAGGTTTTTACATTGAATCTAAAATCCTCTTGGATTGTGTGTTTAGTCACACTAACACTGACCTTAACCTCAGAGACCTGAAGTTCATCATGCTGGGGGGGGGTGGAACAAACCTCTGATGGATGGCCTGGATTCCCGACAGTCACACTGACTCCCCACTCTCTCCCTCCTGCCCTCTGCCCTCATGTCATTCACTAAACGTGTGAAGCTGGTGTTACACTGCTCTGAGCTATCTCAGTTGGCTGTGCAGTGTCTCAAGTTCAGTGCCTGTCAGTATATTAAAGGAAGATGAATATTTGACACATCAGTGACACCACAGCCTGCGTTGTATCGATGTTCAGAACCTCCACCAAGCACTACAGGGCCAGCACCATATCAGACAGCAGGGGATTTGACCTGTGGGCATGTTCATCAGTCCATCCACTTCCTTTGGTGTCTCCTCTGATGAATTTCTCTGCAGGCGAGCGTAGAAGCAGACCCGGGCAAGTGTTGACTGGTGCTCTTCAACGTTTCCTCTCCCTGAAGGAACGTTTTTTTCCGAGGAAACTCTGGCATTGTCTCTGGGAAGCTGCTGCGTGTTGAAGGCTTTAGCGAGTCCGAAAGCATGGCCGTTTTTCACCATGGGTCCATTGTGCCGTAAAATGGCATTCAGACACTAACAAAAAATGTTTGGATTAGCTCCACCCCTGGGTCATACTTAAATATTATTCATCCCAAGAGGGGAAATGAAAAAATGTCAGAGGGGGCTCAGCAAAGTTTTGGGAAAAAAAAGAGTTTATTATTCTCATTTTGGTTTTGTTTTCCAATAAGTTTGTGATGATGGATTTTATGTGTTTTCTTTAAAACAATAAAATCTTTCAATATGCTGTTAATAAAAATGTTATAACTGAAACACCTGCAAAATTTATGCTTTTCTTATTGTGTTTTAGTGTTCTTTTTTTTAATCTTAAATAAGATAAGCAGCCTCGCACTACAAACCTCCCACCGTGGTGTCTAGCCAGGCTAGACGTCGACCTCCACCTCAATACAAAGTAGGTCAGTGGAATATTTGCTCTGTTAAGCTGTACTAGACACAGTGGTGATTTGCTAACGTCAGTATGCTAACATGGGCAAAATGTCTATAATGTTCACCATCTTAGTTCAGTGTGTTCGCATGCTAACATGTGCTAATCAGCTCTAAATACAACAGCTGAGGGGGGCATTTAGTCATTAACCAAAGACATGTTATGATTTTGATGTGGAATTCTATCAAGTTGATGTTGAGATATTTCACTGGATAAGTGAAAAGAGGAAAGGTCACGGAGTCCTGCAGATGTGATGCTACTTTGTGCATTACTTTGTACATTAACCTCCCCTTTAACGTCTACGTCCGTAACGTTAAACGTACCTTGCTGATGACCGGCTCCAGTGTTCGTTAGGCCCTCTTTGAAGAGATTACAACAGGACAGGAAGTTTTTACTTCTCTCTCAACCCTCCAGGACTGCGTGATTAGTCGCTCTGAATACATGTTGTGAAGTGGAGCTTCTAATGAGGACCAAGACACGTCTGGTTTGAACGGACCATTTTACTGTCTGGAACTGCAGTGTTAGAAAAGTGAACATTCGACATGTGGCTTTCTACGTATAAATCATATCTAGGTTAGCGTCAAGAAGAGCGCATATGCTACAAAACGGCTCTTCAAAGTAAAAGCACTTCCTGTTTTATGCTTTTCACACTATACAGCTTAACATTATATTATACAATCAAACAATTCACAACAATACATGGAGGCAGATGACCAGTCCTGCAGGCTTTGAGATTTATTTTGCCTGGAAAGCAAAGCAAAAAATAGGAATATACTGCAGGAGTATATGCCAGTATTATCAATGGAAGTAGACTGGAGTATAAAATACTGTTCCCACTTATTATAATGTACATGTTGAACGTCTTAGACTTGCTACTGATACAACTCTGGTTTCAATCCATCCTGTTAATCAAGCGGTTACTATCTAACATCACTTCTCCTAAACATACCCCTCATGGCACTGTAATTACCCCATCCAGAGGGCATATACTGTATGTCCTGCTTTTCCAGATGAGGAAATGTTGGAGGTTTTCAAGACGAGCGCCCATATCTACAGAGTTCATACAGGCTACCGGCCTCGCTGCTATATCCATTCAGTCCCCTTGGTTCCCTCCGTGCCCTGCGTTGGGCTGTAGGCCCGGTTAACAAGCCTGTCTTCACACAAACACAGATTTGACATAAGCTCACTTTATCCTCTGTAAGGGACACCTCTTGAAACAATATCCAAACACCGGATCTCTTGCTCTCTTATAGCCAGAGCTCATGAAGTCAGCCGTCTGAGGCTGTACTGACAGAAGGTTTTGCCATTAGGGTGCTGCATCTGTGAGCATTTCACAACCTGCTGTTCAGTTAAAGCTTAGTATGGCAGTAGGTGTGCTCATCACTCAAAGCTCTGTTGATGACTGACTGACTGACTGAAATGTTTAGGAACACAGAGTTTCTTATGTTTCCTGTGTTCACTCCAACTTTCCAGCTCTCATTTCCTATTTATCTGGCCCGGTGATTTCCCGCTTGTTTTTCCACCAGGGCAGGTGGAAGTCTTTAATCTTGTGCCTATTTGGGCTGCCTCGTGTACCAGAGCAAGGCCCAGTAATTGTACGAGCGCAGTAATAGAGCTATCTGTTGGTCCGTCTCAGACTATTAGAGTAATGCGATCCCACCGCAGGACGGCGTGACAGCCGACTCCGCTTCCCCTGATTACCGCCACTGGAGGTCTGCCAGACCAGGAGGCAGTGGTGGGCGGTCCGAGTTTGATTTAGATTGGAGGGATTTGTTATCAAGTCCCTGTGGTTATCACTGCAGTAACCAGCCACCAAAAGAAACCACTGAGTCTCCACAGGCAAAGGAAAGCCCTCTAACAACTACAAGTTGTACTGTAGGAAGGGGGGCAGAAGGTCTTTAACCAGCTGACAGACACACTTCTGACTTGTTGCTGGTGTGTAAAGTTGTCACTTGTGATTCAACAAACACAGCACAGACATCCTCTTTAATAATCTGTTTAGCTACAGCGTTTTGGCTTTAGATGGGGCTCTGATAATAGGCCTAATGTAGCTTGTAACATTTTCAGAACGGACATTGGTAGGATTGATGAGGCTACTACACTTCGGCTGAAAACATGCTGAATATACATCAGACAAGGACCTCACAACAGACAGTATATGGTATAAATCACTCTCCCCCTGTGCTCTCCGGACGCCTCCGAAGTCCTAAATCATTCTCTCTTTGCAGAAACGGACACACAACAACCTTCAGTCTCACTGTTTCCAACAATCACTTTGCTCGAGCTGCTCTAGACGGTATTTACAAGGAATTATGAAACACTACAAGCTCCGTACTCTCAGTCCCCCCTGAGGGTCGTCACGGCGCGCAGCGTGTAGAATAAAGTCTAAACAGTAAAAACGTGCCTGTCCGTGTCTGAGAAGGAAACGGGCCTCACCGATCAGCTCACACTCAACGTGCCATAGAGAACCAGAGCCGGTCAGAGGTGAGAGAACATCCAGTGTTGTCCTGGATCAGTGACCCTCAGTGGCCAGGTCTGACCCTCGCTGACTGACTGCCTCACCTCCATAACTATTAACCATCCCACTGGAGCAACAGTATGTGGACAATCCCAACAGAATATCATCTTTCATGCTATAAGGCTCTGTTCCAATCGAAATGAACAGATGGGTATATTCCCTATTAGATGGCATGTAATACAAAATGAGAATTAATTTGGTCCAAGGTCAGATAATTGTTCCACTTTCAGTGAAAGCATGTAACGCATGTAAAAATAATGGATCTAAAACTAAAATGTCATTTGGTAATTTAAATGCTGACCTGTTTACGACGTATTTGGGCCGGTTGCAACTGATCTGATTGATTGGTTACGTCTCTGTTTTGTCCGAGGCAGAACTTGGCACCTTCTTACTAGTTTTTCCCTCCTTTCAGATTGAAGACCATGGACCTACTCAGAGCAGGGCCATCAGCCAAGCTCGATAATCACTGCATCTCCAGAGAGTTACAAAAATAGAGGAAGTGTAGACTGGCTTTATTCGGGCCTCATGCCATCCTCTGCTGTTGGCTCATGGTGGACCTTTGGTACCCGCTGTATACCAGTCCGACAGCCAGTCTGTAAGCTCCTTTCACATTCCACTGAAGTCTCAGCCAAAAGAAATTAGTTCGGTCAGGAGAGGCGTGTCCGGGGCTTGATGCCTTGGCTGGCTGTTATGAATGTGGACTTCTGGCCTCACTCAACTCAAAAGTCAATTCCAAAGAAAATCCTGCTCCGACCTTGTTCACGTTCGCATCCCTCTGGAATGAGAATATTTGAATGATTGAGTTTTTCTCTCAGTGAAATGCAGAACACGCTCAACGTCTTATGTAAAACAGTTCTGGCTTTAAATCGCTCCATCTGCTAAATGCTTCAATTAATCATTTTTCTGCTGTCAAAGTGATTTTTATCAAACGATTTCATGACAGCATTAGTAAGACGCTATTCTTTTCTGGAGGCCAATGAGGTGGGTACAGTCTGTGGTTACTGAGTAATGATTGGACAGATGCTTTGTGTAGCTGGCAGCTGTACAGTTTGCAGTGTCTGAACCAGAGCCTTTTATAGTGGACCTCATCCAAAAACAAAACGCGTATGAAGCAACACTGCCAGAGTACACACTAATGGTCTCATTATGTTGTTTCTGTTAGTGGATAAAGGTCGTACCTATACAGTAGATCTACCATATGTGTGTATGTCTGATTCCAGTACATATCAGTTCGGGCCGTGGACCTGAACGCCTCTCAGCTCTGCAGTCCTGTGTGGATGAGAACGTCCTTCGGTGTGTTTACTGAGCGATTTCACCAAAGGTGCCTCTGGCGAAGGAATTGATACACAGTTTTGCGTTGGTTCTCACGCAGTGTTCGCGCCACTGCAGCAATAACTGGATGTATTGTAGTCACACGATCAGGTCGTGTCCTGTTTCAATCAGTCGTCCCAAAGTAATTGTGATTTTTTTCTAAGGGTGCTCCCATCAGGATGTTTAGGGGCCAATCACCGGAAGCTTCCCCGGGTCTTCACCAATCACAGGGTCTATTTGAAGCCTTCTATTTATCGTCTCGTTTTATTTACTGAAGTATTGTTGACAACTTTGTACAGCAAGTGTTAAGAGATGAGAAAGTATTATGAATTCACGACTTCATAAAATGTGCAACATATTTTACTCTCTGACAGAAACACTCTCTCATTAGCCCCGTCTATTACAGAGATCAATACTGCTGTAAAGAAAACCCCTAATTACACCAGCTTTGTCTTTTTACACTGAACAAAACAAATTCTGAATAGTCCCACTCAACTCATAACTCCATTGTAGCTGCGTATGGAGAGATTGTCTTGCTTTTGTTTGTGTCATCTGGCTCATCTGCTCGCCCTTTACAGAGACCTCCGTTCAAAGTATTTCAAATGAATATCCATAGATGACGGTGAAACGAAACGTTTTTGTCATTGACTTTATGATCTCAGGATGGGAGTTGGACCCGACATGTCATATTTGAGTTGGTGCACATCATCTGTTGTGTGAGGTCAATGTGTGTCTCTGTGGATGGACCCAGAGAAGGGTGTTATGGGCAGTAGGTTGCAGAACCTGGCAGAGGAGCTGAAGTTGAAGGTAATGCGTTAATTAAACTGCCTGTTAGCACTGCAACTCACCATTATTGTCATTGTATATTAATCTGCTGGTTCTTTGTTTGTTCTATTAAAACAAAGAAAAGTAAAACCCAGTCATCTCCTGTTTGTCATCTAATGAATCCTCTTATTGTGTCTGCTTGACTTCCTGTTCCCAAAATCCGTAAAGGAATAAAGAACAAAGACATCTGTGCATGCTTGCGTACCTGCAGACGGAGAAGCATGTCCAAACAAGTAGCTGTGGAGGCTCGATGACATAACCCCATAACATACAAGCAGCAAATTAACCTTAAGTCACAGGCCAATCATTGAAAGATGTCAAAGAGGGCAGGAGGTGAAACACACTGACATAACGCCCTTCATGCAGCAGAAGAACTACATTTGACATCTTGTTCCTTAAATTTGTCTCTTTTCATTGCAATCTATAAAACCTAAGTGCGTCTGTTGATGCCTTCCAAACAAATAAGTTTGCTTGGCGCCTTTTAAGACAGCGATCATTTAATAATCAGACGCTTGGTTCTGACATGTGGAGAGATCATGGTGAATGATGGACATTATGTAGCTTCATAGTGCGATGCTGAATGCATGTGAGCCATATGTGTCTCATAAACACAAAACAACTTTCAAAAAGATCACAGACGAGTTGCATATGATCGTCCTGCCAGAGAGAGTTTCCCAGGTTATTAACTCTGCATCGAGTTTAAATGTACATTACTGGATCGTTATCAATGAGGAACAAGTTGTTGACTCTTTATGTAAACCTGACTTTCATTCATTGTCAACACCCAGAGCTGAGCTCTTGAACTCTCCAATAAATCAAAGTACTTCTGGAGAGTAATTGTTGTAGTAGCTATTGAAGTAGATTAAACACACAATTACTGGAGCCTTTTAACTTCTTGCCTGCACGACTCTCTAGAGACTTTTGTATTATTTTGTACGGCAATGGTGGATCATCATGAAGGCCTCCATTTGTTAAACAGACTATCACTTTCACTCATCAGAAGGCAACTGGGGAGATTTATGGAAAGGATCAAAACATGGCATGATAACCAAGAAAGAACAAGCTGCTTTACTAGACCGGGGACGTTTCACAAAGATCACACACAGCTGTGGTCTGTGTTTGTGATTTTCATGACTCTTTCCCCGATGCGCTGTGTTTTGTTAGCCCATGGTTGGTGATCTTCTTTTTTTTCTCTGCTTAGAAATGGATACCCGCGCAACATATGGCAATACTATTCTTATTGTTATCACAGGCTTTTACACGGCCCTGCTTGTTAAGTGATAGCTTGGGCTACGGAGAATGTTACTGTTTTTATTATACAACCAGTGTCATGCGTGCAACTTTGGAGTTACTGCTAATTAAATAATTTCATTGTGCTAAAACGCTAAAGTAAGATTTTGAACAACAGTAAACCTTAGCTTCAGCATGTTAGCTTTGTCATTTTAAAACTTTAGTGGTGGAACAAAATATCTATACGGGAATATATTTCATCACTTCATACACTGCCGCCAAATTTCAATATTTTTACTAAAACATGCAAGCGCTGTTCACGGCTGTGCTGCAAAAGCTGAAAAGCCACTAGTTCACACTAGATAAGCTAGTGTCTTTAGCACAGAACCTCATGGGTCGAGGAGAGTCACACTCTAGGTCCCATAAACAACACTTTACTACTGTTTGTATTTTCACATTAGCACTCATATCTGTAAGCTGATCCAATACACTGTTAGAGTTACAGTGAGCATACCTTCAGACTACAAAGTGTGTCTGACTCTGGGTAAATAGGACAAATAGCTAAATTGCCCAAAGACTGAGCTAGCCCTAAAAGTCCTCACTGTTCATACATTTCTTTTGATGCAGGACTCCAACATCTGTTTCACTTTTGCCAGAAACAAAACAGGCATGACTGGCAGCCCCCCCCCCTCCACATTGTAATGGCTTGATCCTTTTGATTATAGTGTTGGAAGAAGAGCACATGAGTATGTTTCTAAGTGTTCCTTGAGGGCACAGCGTTGGCACATGAAATGTTCTCTCATGAACACCCTAGTGAGGCTTAATGGAGACCATCAGAGCGTGTGTGAGAACCTCCTGGGACTATACATTACTGCTCATTGAGATACCTGAACTGCATCGGCCCCTTGCACTCCTCACTAGGACAGTGGAGGTTGTGGATTGTGTGATTGATGTTAATGTCGGTGGTACGGTCCATTGCACTTTGTAAATTGTTGGCCGCTGGTGTAATTGTGTGCAGAATGGACATCTGAAGCCTATATAAACATACGTTTCTGATGATTGATCTATTGGGACGACATATCAATGTACTATCAGTATACTGTATGAATAGCATAGTTTATTATACTAACTATATATTTCCTGGCTGTGGTTTTAAGGCTGTAGTACAATTGTATATGAAATATTATGATCCTATTTGACTTTTAGGAGTAAAACGGTAACTTTTGCATTACCTGATTGCTTCAGCATCCAGGTGTGCGGCTATCACTGAAGTAATAACATCTGATCATACCTACCTTCATACTTTATATGTGAGCGTCATTTACCCGTGAGTTTGAGGGACAGAGCAGACATGACGTGCCCGCTGTTATCTTAGAGAACCTCTTTCTTTCATGTAACATGACCCTAAAATAGAAAAACAAGATGGATTAGCCATTAGAGTGAAAAGGGCTAATGACATCATAACAGGTGATCCCATTTTACTGCTCGATACAGCTGTGAGAAATCACCGTCCCTCTAATTAACGATGTCTCATTAAAATCAAAAAATGTCTCATGTAGACTTTCAGGAACTATAATAACTTTGTATTAGGCAGTGAAGATTGACACAGTAGAGGCTGGGACATCCTGAAGTTTAGTCTTTAGTTTGAATAAAGTTTCCATCTTTAGTTTGATGGAGCGGATGTTCTGTTGTGTTCCTTGTGCCCTTGGATGAATGAAACATGTCTGTCATTTACTGGCTATTGTGCCTCTGAGCCCTTATCTAAAACCTAAGAACTGCAGTCTTGTTTACCTGATTAGCAGACTATCTGACCTCACATTCCTCACGGCTGTTAACTGAAGGTCAACAGTGTGAAGTGTGGCTCTCGTCCATATATCTTTGAAGGATTCCTGGCTGGTATGTTAGAATTTTTAGTGCGAGACCGTATTCGTACCCTGAGCGGCGCTCCTCGGGGCAGCAGAGTGTGACCACGCAGCTCTTTGTAGACCGGTGATTTGTCTGGCAGCGCTGTCAGGATGAGTGTAAATAGCTAATGGCTCTGACAGACATGGATTCACTTTTTGAAAGTGCTTGGGGAACATTTTGGTTTGACCTGCTTCAGCAGCTCTATATATCTTGTATATCCATTGGAAAAAGTCCTGAGGCAGCTTCAGACATGTTCATAGAGGTTAAATCCCAGAGATTCATGTTTTTGAACGGTGGTTGTTTAATCCTTTTAATCCCTCATGTTTCTAAAATGCACCTTCTCCATTGGCCTAATTAGTCTCAGCACGGCCTCTCGCATGGTGACGTTGACATTTAAGTTGGGAATGATCTCAGTCAGTTCTCAGGACAAAGTGTGAGTACACAATCCCAGCCTTTGAGTGGTGAATCACTTCCTCCATATATGATAAAGAGCTGCATTGATAATCCTCAGGAGGATTTGTTAAAGAGCAGAGTTAATCAGCAAAGACCCAGCTGTGGACAGGACATGAATGGCACTTCACCTGCTCCCACGGAGTAAGAACAAACGACTCTCCTTTAACCAACTTCTAATGACGCGACAAAAGCCCGTGGGTGAGCAGTACAACCAGGTTTAGGAATGTGGGGCACCAAAGGTTAAAGAAGAGAGAAAATCTTTAAATAGGATGGAATTTGTAGCAGCCCTCTGCAGCTTTTGAAGGCAATGGCCCCATAAGTGGTTTTCCGCTTTTCAGGAATGCCATCAGCGGTCTGTTCGCAGCATGTTAAGGTTTTTCCTAAGTGCCGGCAGAAGAGCGATTTGGTTTGGCTGCTGCAGATGGTTGCCGTCTGGGTTCCCTAATCTTGAAAAGGTGCAGAACAAACACGGTGTGGCCAAAAGTATGTGGACTGACCAGCTCATTTCACCCATTACTGATTGTTGAACATGTCTTTTCAAAACCACGGGCTTTGATCTGCGGATGGGACAGCGCCCGTTCTTCTGGAAAGGCTTTCTACAAGATTTTGGAACTTAGCTGCAGGGATTTCCTTCCATTCATATCAAACGCAACCTGATGTCACGCTGCGATATCCAATCAAGTAACCGACAATCATACCAGAAGATGTCCTCGGGATGAAGAACCTTGTTTACCATGTAGCATCGTAGCATTCTGCTGTTTACCCACAAACTGTGAAGGTGGAAGAGAAACCGATCGCCGCCGTGATGACCTTTCTAAAGTCACACAAATTGATGCTATTTTTGTGACACTAATCGCCGCAGCGTCTGATTTGGTGTGAATGCAGCCTTCGTGAGGCCGGGCCAGCGCTGATGTCGGGTGATGAGGTCTGGCTGGATGGGGTTGAGGCCAAGGCTCTGTGCAGGCAGAGCTCTTCTTGGCTTTGTGTACAGAGGCACTGTCATGTTGGAACAGGAAAGGGTCTCTCCCTATCTGCTGCCACAGTGCTGGAAGCACGCTGAAATAGCATTGGATGCTGTAGTATTCAAATTTCCCCTCATTAGTGCATATCCTAGGGCTTGGCAATAAATCGAAAAGTTAAAGAAAGTCGTCATTATGGCTGTGATGAGGCCATTGTATCAATAATTAAATAGATAAAAGATTACTCGACTCCCTCTCTGTCTGTAATGTGAATCACTATGTGGTCTCACTAGATTTTTGCAGGTTCTTTTCATATGAAAACTAAAGCAAATGCTTGAAATACGTTATCACACACGCGATCACACACAGGAACAAAGGTACAGTTTTGTGGACATAAATCACACTAAAGAGACATTTTGTTGTGTACATTCATTAAAAACTGGGGCCGGGTTGACATGCAAGCACAAAATACACTGTGCTGTAATAACGTAGCACAAATAGCTTAATCTGTGCTTTCTCCTGAACACACTACAGATGAGGTGAACATTCTGCAGGAGCTTTCCCTCCAGCTGTCGAACAGCAGCAACGCCTCCATGACGGTAGATGACAGCAGGTGTCCAGTCCTTCAGGTGGGACAGTACTCCACCTTGGTTCTCCCTCTGCAACATCTCCTCACTGACGGGTACGGTGGCGCCTCCATCTGCATATGGGAACTCTTAATTAATTGTGCCAAAAAAAGAAGTGTCCTCCAATAAGTCATTTATGCATTTCCATTGTGTGCTATCTGTTGACTTATGGCTGTGGTGTGTGTCTATGTTTGTGTTTAGGTTTGCAGATGAGTTCAGTGTACTGGTGCAGCTGAGGAGCCCTCAGAGAGACGAATACAGTGTCTTCACCATGATCAGCCCCGACAGCCACATTATGCTGCAGCTGCGAATCAGTGCTTACGCCATCATCTTCATAGGAACACAGCAGCGACACTACGAGTGAGCACACCTCTTGATTCTTTTCTTTTTTTTTACGTTTCCTTTCCAGAGGCAAATTAATGCAAATCTAGTGCAAGCTATGCATGTGTTGAGTGTTGTAACAGCTTCGGCAGATTTTAGAAACTTTTATTCATGAATAATTGGCTAAAAATGCTCAAAAAAGGACTTTATTGCATTACCCATTATTAAAAAAAGGTGATTAGTAATGTCAAAAGGTGATTACTACATCCATCTCAGGTAAATGAGGACCACTTATGCCCATTCTCGCCTCTTGGCTGAAGTGTACTCAAACGTGTCTGTAAGACGGAGGAAAGCTCTCAGCAAGTGTGTTTGTTTGCAGCATGCGTGACTAGACTCCTCTTGGCAGACTTCTTGTCTTCATGAACCACAGAGCTCAAAGCAATTCATCAAGGCAAGACAGCAGACAGAACTGGTCTAAAAGATAGACACACATAGATGCTACTATCCACTATACTGCTACTACTACTGCTGCTGCTGCTACTACTTATCCTGTAGTGTCGGCATATGTTTGATTTTGTAGGTGACTACCCACAAGCTTCAGTTTGGTCTAAAGTCCAGCTTCACCTCTTGAGGACAGTAATGGGTCTTTTTAAAAATATTTTTTTGAAGATACGTTTTTGGGCCGCTTTAGTAGATAGTACAGCCGAAGGTAGACAGGAAAGGAGCAGAGAGAGGGGACGACATGAAGAAAAGAGACCATGGGTCGGATTCAAAACCGGGCCGCTGCTAAGGGCGTTTTTAGACTGTGTATGTTTTGTCTGTGTAAGTGCTGATGTTCTGGCCCTGTCTCTGTAAACAAACAAATACTATTCCAGCCAGGACAGGGGAAAAGGCCGGGAATGTATAAAGACGAAGGCAGGGCCCTGCGGCCAAGTGTCAATGAGAATAGCTGCTCCACCTTAAAGGTCAGTCCACCTTAAGTGTGCCTGGACCAAGGTTTTTTGGCCCCATGGCATCACATGAGTCGGAAGTTGTAATTCCTCTTTTCCCCAAGTTGTAATTTTCCGTCGTGTAAAATTAGCTTCCTGGCTCCTCCTGGGGTCTTGAGTTGAACAGGATATTTGAGCGGGGTGTACAGTTACAAGAGGTATTTCAATGAAATCATTTTTGTTTGAGTGGACCACAAAAATGTGGGCTGGCTTAGCGTTAGCCGCGATACAGAGCTCCAAAGACCTGCTGGCTCCACGCTAAACCTCCCTCACCTGATGTTTGCGTGTTGAGATTATCTATCAACACTCTTTCTCCAGAATTGTAGGCTCCGCCTTTAAAGCTCCACTGATTGATATTTTGTGCATTAAAGGGGAACTCCTGCGATTTTACACATCAAGTAGATATACTACTGCATATGTGGAAAAAGGTTTCATAAAGCCTTTTGTGGCTCCAGAAGGAGCTGCACAAAGTCTGATGAATCCAGTGAGACATCTTCTTTCTAACTCTGAGATTATAAAGTAGTGAGTTTACCAGACCTCTGTAGCCTGCTCCTCATTTCTATTAGGCTGGAGGCTTGAGGCTACATTATCCAGTACGAGCATAACACCTCACCTCTATCAGACTCAACTGTCGGCAGTCGAGTTGCATTGTTGGTAATGTAGGCACAATATTTTGGCAATGAAGTAGAACGTGAGGAATGAAAATAAAGATTCAATGAGGACTGTTTTTTTTTATTTTGCAGCCATGATAAAGAATGATAGATCAAAAGTGTTTGCATACATAGATTTATTTCCAACACAATATCAAATGCTGCACACCAGCAGCCCAGGATGTGGCACTAAAAATGTAAACGGTCTCCTGACACACAGCCCAAACCTGACTGTTGAGTAAAGGAAGGTTTTCATATGACAAATAAAACCAGCTTTAACTTTTACTGACATCTGTATTCTAACAGTCAGAAGGCCCGAGCCTGATTTGAACTTATCTCCGAGATAAATTCATGCAGTTATGTCATCTCAAGACGTGTGATTACATAATGGCCTACATGTCTCCCTGTCAGGTTCCCAGTCAGCAGTCTGTCTGATGGAAAGTGGCACCATGTGGCCGTCAGTGTGTCTGCCAAGCGGCTGGCGCTGTATGTGGACTGCTCTCTGCTGGAGAGTGTGGACTGGGTCTACCAGGGCATGGGGATCAGCACCGATGGTCTGCTCATGATCGGAGGCCTCGTCGAGGGCTTTGAGACTCCATTTGAGGTAAGGGGCTTCTATCCTCCAGTGCAACTTTTGCTTCTTTTATTTTCCCAGTGATCATAAAGAAGACATTAAGACACACCAAAGCGACCCGCCTATAATAATCAACCCCACACCCTATAATCTATTCAGTTAGTCCGCCCTGTTTCTTTCTAAACATTTACAAGATGCCCAAAAGCTGCATTCATGAAGTCTTATCCTACCAGCCTCAGGTCAGACTCTCAGCTGACGTGACAGTGAACGTCAGGGGCCTGAACGGTCCTTGACAGTTTTCAAAATCTCTCTTAGAATTTTGGAACGTCGCACTGCATTGCATGTGTGTGTAATAACACATATTACATGACCAGATGGTTGTGCAATAGCCAGATGATATTTAAAACAACTGTTGCCTGGTAATAAACCACATGTGCATTGTCCAGTTCATTTGAATTGAGTCCGAAAAGACAGGCTCATCCGAGAACACACAAGTAGATATTTCAGCACCGTGGCCCTTTCCCACCCCATTCCCTTTTCATCACAGACAGTAAGACGCGTAGCCCATAATGCTTAGAAACCATGTGTTTGTTTTTTTAAGGTGTGCGTAGAGATCCCTCCAACCTGCTCTCACCACAACCACAATTACTTCCCAAGCAGCAGTGTTAACATCAAATTACAGAGGGAACACTGATGAGTGTTTGGACTGAGGATGAGTTCAGCATCCTAAACCCCCCTCCCTGTTCTCCAGTCCACATAGAAGGCAATTCACTTTACTTTATCGTGAACCAAACACACTAGGAGAACATATCAAATCCTGAACACACATTAAGGCTGTCCTCAAAGACAAAATATTGACAATTATTTTGTCGACAAATTAATTTGTTGATTTAATCGACAGATCTGTAAAAAGTCTCTCCACAAAGAATCATGCAAAAGAACCACTTTAAATCTTGTGTTTAAATCAGAGATGTGCTCATTAGTGTCTTGGAAATAATAAATAAAAGCATAAAAAAGGATTAAGTTAGTCAACTAAGACCAAAACAACCGATTAGTCGACTAATCAACCAAGATGGGGCAGCCATCAGTGCAAATTATGTAAACTTTACAATTTTGAAATGTATTTGAGCCCTTTGCAGGCACCTATCGGCTTTCATTCATTTCTGTTGGTAGACATGAAACGTACCTGAGTTGTGTAATCCGTCACAGTGATCACCGAATCTGCTTTATTTCTTGTCAGTTCCATTATTGTTGCTTGGTAATGCAGTTTACGTGCAGATTGATTTATAAAGCCTGAAATGCATTACTTTGTATGGTCATTGTGTTTTTATCTCAAGGGCAAAAACTGAAACTCTTCCACTAGAGGCTGAGTTTGAAGGCCCATAATGCACCTGGCTTTGCATTGTGGACCCACTGTCCCGGTTACAAGCAGCCTGAGGACCAGAGCGGGCAGTGGGGCTGTATCACAATGGGGGTGGGGGCGGTGGGGCGTTGCAGGGGCGGCATCTGGATTAGTTCTTAACACCAGATAAAATGGATTCTCCATTGCCTCGTGTCCCCTGGAGACAGATTTTTACGGAGCTCCAAGGACGGAACATTTCCTCACTCGGAGGTGGCGACAGTCTCGTCTCTGGACAATCTGTTGTGTTTGGCAACTCTAAACCATACAATGCTGTACTGTGCTTTTATCTGTAACTCTCACTGTCATCCACTCCGCTGCAGCACGACAGGGACGCATTCTGCCTCATTTTAATGGATTCATCTAAAGAACAAGTTAGGATTTGAATATGGTCGCCATAGTTTAACACAGGGTTTGGGCATCTGTGTTTGGTTTTATAGTTTGTTCCATAAGTCATGATCAATCGCCACGAAAATTGGTAGAAATAGTTTTCCTATATGACAATATGCAGCAGATGTCTGTGTTTAGCCGACATGTGCGTAGTTTGATCCCTCTCTATTTTTAGGGTGTTTCTGGCAGAGGTGCCCGAGGTTTTGTGCAGAAAACATGAAACATTAATCTTTCTTTACACAGCAATGCATTTCTGTATTGAATAAAAAACAACCCTTCTCAGATGGAGTTCCTTGAAAAATGTATGTCTCTTTCCAATTGTCTCTGGATGTGATTTGAGGATATAAGATCAAACAACTCGTTAAAATGAGTTAGAATTTTCCCTTAATTGGTCTTATATGTGCATATTACCTGTATTATATGCACCAGCTATCATTGGCCAAATGAGAACATTGCGTTTTAATATAACAGATCTGATTGATTTTAAATTAACGTGGTTTTCACAAAGAAATTCAAACACACACAAACACACAGACGCTCTCTCATCCGCTGTCACATTCTTCTAAACACAGCCGGTGGACCGAGGGGTTTTTAAATGCTTTGTTTGTCGTGTTTGGCCTGATGTCAGAGTTTCTGGTAAAGGAAAGGAGCCCTGTGAACTACAGTGGAACACACGACCATCAGTAACCTTGTGCATGTGTGTGTTCTGTATATATGTCCTTCTCTTGTATGTATATATTCTATGCATGCACAAATAGTTGCGCAGGGCTTATACAGAATATGTGCTGCGTGAATATGTTCACTGCAAGACTCAGGTTTGGCTCTAAAGAGTAAAGCTGTCAAAGTGTGTTTATGTTTGATAATTTAACGAGGGACTTAGAACTCTGTTTGGTCTGTAAAACATCTGACTACAAGTTCAAAATCCAAAAATCTATTCAGTTTACTATCATAGACAACTGTGAAAACTAGCAAAGATTCACAATTGAGACTGAAACCAGATAATTACAGCCATTATGTTTTCAGGTTTTCCGTCCCATTCTCATGAACACGATATCTGAGGAACGCAGGAATTTCTTCAAAATTGGCACAAATGTCCACCTGGGCTCAAGGATGAATCTAGATTCTGGTCGTCAAAGATCATTGTTACCTCTCAAAACATGTGTTTGGCCATAACTCAAGAATTCATAAGCTAATTATGACAATTTCAGACAAATGTTTCATTGGATACAATTATGAAGTGATGACATTTTGGAGAGGCGTGAATGTTAACTGCAAAAATGTTACAGTTCTTACCTAAAAATCATTGCTGTTGAGATGAAAAACAATCTGAAACTTGTGTAGAGAATCTTGATAGTGCCAACAAAGACTAATAACTTCACTCTTCAGCCAAATCTAGTCCAGTTGTAACATAAATATCATTTCTTATATAGATGATGAAACCAGCAAAATCTGGGATGTATTTAAGTTCATCAGTAATCTTTGTGATATAGAGCCAAATGTTAATGGTGTGCAAATGTCTGTATCTGTCGACTCTCAGGTCTCCCAGGTGTATTTACCTCCAATCTCCCGAATTTAACTGTACATCATTCATCAAGAGACATTTAAACATTTTCCTTTTCTACATGAAGTTGATTTGAGTCTTAAAAACTGTGCACTTGCATTGTATTTAATGTTTCCTTCTCTGCAGGGTGATCTCCGACAGCTGACCCTCCTGATGGGCGACCCGGACGCCGCCCAGCAACACTGCAGCCACCACCCGCCCCGCTGTGGTGAGACCGCCCCCAAGACTCCTCGCTCCCCACGCACCCACAACGCCCTGGAGGTGAGGAGAGATGAATGGAAAAGAGAGAGAAAGATCAGGAAAAATCATGTTGTTTTCACAGTCTTAGTGTTGTTCCTTTGACTAATGTAAACAGCACAGCTCTGACATGTCACCGAGTTGTTTAAGGTGAAGCCTGCTTAAGCCCACAGCCCAGACATTCAGACTCCTGCAGTTAATACTTCTACAGCAGAACCTGTTATATACTATGAAGCATGATAAATGATCATCAGAGGATTACAAATAAGAAGTGCACTGACTCCTGTGGTTTTGATCCAGTCTGGTGAATTTAACAACTCTTAGTGTTTGGTTGATCATCGGTTTAACTCTGAACTGTCTTTGTTTGTGGGTTTTTTTAAATTCTCTGTTTCCACATAGAACTTACTGCTGTCCTCAAATGACCTGGAGGACCTGCTGGGGGATCCCGAGGACGAGTCATTTTTGAGCTTTGGCAGAAGTGTAAGTAGGATATTTTGGAGCCTACAGAGCGCTTTAAAGCTGTGCTGAAGATTCCCTGATCATTAAGGTGTTAGACACAAACAAAAATGTCAGACAGTTGCCTGGTTTCCCAGAGTTACAGTTAGAGAGTATGGGCAGCTGACCAGTGGTCATGGGGATTAGATCCAGCTGTGGACAGGCAGTCGTAAATACCAACCACTGGTCTGGTTTCACTAGCTTAATCAGTTTCCGTCTGGAAAACCACCAGTCCAGTGTCTGTCATTAATTAGCACTGCAGGGCAGAGCCTCGAGCGCCAGAGGCACCGACCAGCCGTCCCTACTCTTGTCCTCTTGCTGACTGGAACTCTACGTGTGTGTGTGTGTGTGTGTGTGTGTGTGTGTGTGTGTGTGTGTGTGTGTGTGTGTGTGTGTGTGTGTGTGAGCTGTCTGTCTGCTGGTCTATCGGTCTGCTCACTAGTCTCTGTTGTGCAGCAAACATCCATTATCTGTGTGTAGATATAGAGGAGTGATGTCTCTCCACTAGCGTGTGATGTTATCAGAGCTTCTCCTTGCTCCGCTGACATAGCATGGCCAGCAGTGTGTGCCTTTAGTGCATGTTAGTGTTAGTGAATTGCAGCCTTTTATTCTGCTCTTACACTAATGCACTACTTCACTTGTGAATCTAATCAACGCTCACAGTGAAAGCAGCAGTAACCTGCTGACCACCAGCAGCAGTGATCGGCCTACAGACAGCACAGTGGGGCAGTCGGTCGATCCTGACAGCCCTGCAGCGTGTTCAAAGATCCCATTAAACGGGCACTTGAACTCCCACTGATGTGCGCCTGCAGTGCAACAGTGCATCTTCAGCGGTGACCTAATGTTGCAATAATGTGTCCAACTAAAATGTCCATGTAATGCTGGCTAGACACTGAAGTCCGATCTCGTCCTCTAACCGGTCGGCCTGACTAATTCTGGAAACAGGCCATCGGTCGGATTGGTTGTCGCTTGACGTTCAGTTTGAGGGGAGTCGGAGCGCTAAATGGTGACCACATCAGAGTGGTCTCTCTATGTTAATATCCCCCCCAAAAACATCTGACAACATTACAAACATCACGTTAAGGAGGTAATGATAACATTTCATTCAGTGTTTAAAACCGTTGTTGATGACGGTGAATATTTTCAAGTAATTAGTACATCTAATTCCACGATGAGCTGGTTTATGCATACAGCAATCTGTTGTGTTATGACTACACATGCTGTGGTTTAATCTCTCAGACCAAACTAAATAAAGAAATATATCACACTGGCACTTGCAGAATAAACCGTGTTTCTGGACACTTGTTTGAAATGGAAACAAAGGAAAGACTAGAAAAAAAGGAAAGGAAAATCAAGCTGGTTTGAATCCACATTTTCATGTCTATGCAAAGCGGCTGGAATAATCAGCGAGGATCTGGTTCTCTTTACAGTATACAGTAGTGTCCTGATGTAGCAGAGCTGCATACGGTGGCGTGCCAGCTCCACCAGGCTCACTTTCTCCATCAGGATGGCATTGGGATGCCTTTGCAATGATGTAGACTGCTGCTTTGAGTTGTAGAGACCGTTTGCAGTAACAAGCTGCACCACATCCGTCTTGATAGTTACTGAAATGTCTCTCAGCTGGCTGCATCTCTTTCTCATTATCTGTCTCTCTCGGTTCATCTGCTTTTGTTTTCCTGTGTTTCATCGTGTCTGACTCTGTCTCCACTGTGTCTTTGCGCGTCCATGCCACTGTGTCCCTGTGTCTTTCGTTCGTTCAAGTGTTCATTTTGTTATCTGAAACTATCACTAAATATTTTCGTCAGCGACCATTTTTTTTCCATGACTAAGATTAGACGAGGACTAGACACACTGTGACAATGTCAACATGCAATATTGTCGACAATATTTTCAAGGCATACACAAAACAAGCATTGGAAGAGAGTCACCGTGGCAAATGCTCCATTTTCTGACAATTTATCGACTAAACGACAAATTCATTGGTAAACAAACAAACAGTCAACAGGTCACAATAAGTGGTCATTGCACCTTATCATATAGAGAATAGTGAGAGAGGGAGTGATTTCGGACACAGCCCGTGTTTCCCTGCAGCCTGTTTCTCATTAACTCCACACAGACCAGACCTGTGGAGGTACAGTCGTCATGTCTCTGGCTCTGCTCACAATCTGCACATTTGAAAGAAAAGAAATAAAACGAGGCTCCCACATTAGCAAGATCTATTTCTGTTTCGCTAAGGTCTGCTGCTGTCGTTTGTGAAGCGTAACATTTCTGACTGCGGGGCCGTGTTGTTGGGCTTTCCTGACTTTGATGCATGTCCTGTCTGGGGGCCACAGGCTCCCCTGACAGGTGCTCTCTTTAGAGACATGGCACTCGCCCAGTTAATCTACAGCTCCTCCAGTGTGCACTGAGATGTTAAACACGCCTGCAGGTCAGGGACCTTAGCTAAACATGTAATTCCAAAGCCAGAGCTATGAGCCTCAGCGTATGTTGATGGCTTTGAACCCTCATCATCGACATTTCCTGTATTAGTCTGAATTTTGTTTGTTAATTCTAGTACTAATGTGTACCTTTTGTGTGCCTTTTTTTTTTATTAAGCAAGAATGTGTTGCCTACAGCTTCCCAAATGTAGAGATTGTCTGCTTTTCTTTGATTTATGTCATTGTAAATCGAATCACATCAGACTTTCTGTTAAAACATCATCATTTTATAGAATAAAGCTATAAAAGCCTGTGTCGGGCCAAACAACTCCCCTTTGGCTGTGATATAATCACAAAATATATGGCCTGTCGTGAGATATTGCTTTGATAAAAAGGTCGTCAAGTACGGCAATATAAAAGTTATAGACATTTCAATTTGAATTGTTTTATTAATAAATGATCATGTTTACAATAAAAGAAGCCCTCCTGGGCTGGCAGCCTGCACAAACCGAGGTGGTTGTTATTGAACTGCGGTTGCAATGGAACTTACACTAGCAGCCAACATGTTTCATCACAGGCCAGGGTTTTATTGGTTTAATTATTTGATTCTGTATATTCATTATTTGTTTGTTGCCACTAACTGTGCAACCACTTGAAACCTGTCCAGCGTCAGTGGGATGACTTTGATAACTGCCTGTACTAGGCCTGTCTTTACTCGACAGGTGGAGGCATGTTTTTTGGCATGAAGAGGATGTTGCTGCACTTGCTGTAGTCTCTGAGGTTCTGTTTCCAGTAGTTCTGTAGAGAGGTGTCACACTTGTGGCCACAAACCCTCTGGTGTCAAGACCCATCAGATGGGGGGTAGCAGGGCTACCTTATGATTGACAGGTCGCTACCCTACCAGAGCTGTATACGCCGTCTCCACGCAACTTCTCTGCAGTCCAAATATGGTCACTTCCGTTCACTGGTTGGAAAAAAGCCAAGATGGCGACGGCCAAATCGCCGAACTCCAGGCTTCAAAACGTCTGTCCACAAACCAAAGGGTGACGTCACGATGACTACGTCCACTTCTTATGTCTGTGAAGTTAACCGTAAATGTTTCCATTTTCTAGCGTGTTTTAGCAGCTAACCTTGTAACCTTGTACCTATAACGTGTTCCGTGTTGGCAGAAGTGATCCTCTCCTGACCCTGTTTCTAAACAAATGATGACAACACATTAGTCTAAGGGCACAGTCGCACATGCGCGAATGAGGCTATGCTTTTACTGAATGTGGCCAGTGCCAAGTATCTTTGTGATTGGTTGAGACTGAGTGTGGAGTTCAACTTTAGTCAACTTTGACAGGGATTCCCCTGTCAAAGTTGACTAAAGTTGAACTCCACGCGATGCAAAGATGTTAATTTTGTGCACATGTGACTGTGCCCTAACGGGTTTTTTCAGATGAGTGATCCTGAAAGTGCAAAATAATCAGATGTCCTAGCCATGGTATGTTGTTATTATATCATAATAATCTTAATTGGAAAGATACTATAGTGTCTGATTACAGACCTACTTATGTGCTTGACAGTAATCCACATGATTGCTCTTCTCTTTAGCGATGTGTATATACAGTTTGAATGTGTGTCAGAAAAAGAGGGCAAGATGGACCATGACAGAGCTTGTGTCTGATTGTTTTCTCACCACAAGAGTGGCTCCAGTTTCTCTGATGGCTTTCAGTTTTACAAATAGTTAAAACCCCGCTCGCACTTGATCCCTAAAGCTGCATCTGTCAGAGAGAGGGAGGGAGGGAGGGAGACAAACACACAGGCCTGTGGGCATAATATTCCCTGTTCCATATCCTATCACAACAGAGTGTTTCCACTCGGCTCTCTAGAGCCCTCTTTCATAAAACTTGTCTAACAATGGCTTTTTACTGGCATGCTCAGACAAAAACAAAGAGGTGGAAAAAAACCATCCATCACTTTGACACTTCTCCGTGACTCTGTCAATCCACCAGGGTCCATGCACTATTCTGTGTAAATATGTATGTTCCATGTCCTCACAAAGCATGCGCGTTAGTGAAGGTTGAGTGTTGTTTGACCTTTTTCTATACAGACGTACCAGACAGACGGCATTTCTGATGGTCATCTTAAACCTAAATTGGTTGATGGAGAAAAATACTGTGGCATGAGGTAGAAATTTGAAGAGGCAGTAAAGGGGAATTCCACCAATTGATGAGTAATGCTGCGTGTGCCGAGAAGAAAAGGTAACATAAAGGGCTTTTGGGGAGGGAGCTGTGTGAAGACTGATAAATGTTCTCAGCTGAGTCAGCATCTGTTGGTGCTGAAGACGACAAGTTTGAACACCCACCCACTTTAGGGTTAGAAAGAAATAAGCTTACCTCACCTCCTTTAGTCTGCTCCTCACCGGCTCCATTAGCCTGTCACTAGCATAACACGCACATCTCTGACCAAACTGGCATCGGTTGAGTTGCTGGTTCTACTGCGTCATTTTATTTGTTTTACTCGACCAAACCCTCTGACTTTGCGTGTCATCATTTGATTCAGTCAGTAGAGGACACCAGTCTTTTTGGACTGCTTGCTGGCCGCTCACTTGGGCAGAGGCATCGGCTCGAATCACCCAGCTGGGTTGTGGAGAGTCGGGCCGATAGGTTGGCCTAAGTTATGTGAGCCGCTCCTCCTGTCATTATGGATGTCATCGCTGAGCTCTGGATACTGTATCATCTGCTTGTCAGGAGAGCCGAACCAGTGCAAGTTGTGTGGAGCTGATCTCATTCCTTACCTGTCAAAGCTAGAATCAATCGTTCTGTATGTTACATTCCTGTCATGTTCACATCGTTGGCCAAAAACAACATGCTCTCATGCCAGCGAATGTCACATTCCTCCATTGATCTCGATACTGTTCACTTATCTCTGCTCTTGCTCTTCTCTAAACTTTGCTCTGTTGGAGATGGAGAGATGGAAGCTGGTAGATCTGCTGACAGACCTCCTCAACTCAGACTCAAGATGTCTTTAAGTCTCTGCCGTAGCCAGCCAAGACGCTCCAGTGAGGCCCAGCAGTAGATGAGTGAACCACGTCAGGTCGTCAGTTTCTATTTGTGATTTTGTTACGGTATTCTGCCAGCGTGCAAATGTACATCCTGCTGGGTTTGGCTCTAATATGATGGATACAGTTCTCTCAGGGCTCTGTGATTAGTGGCTGTCAGGTTTTATGATCATATCAGAGGCGGAGGAAAGTAAATCATGCAAGCAGTGTTGAAGATTTGGTGATATAATGTTATATTCCCTTAATTATAGCGCTGAAAGATTGCCAGATACCGTCTGTTTCTATAGGAGAAATGCAGTCATGCAGACCGCAGCTTCTTTTTTTTTCAGCTCTGTTTTGTCAGTGTCGTGTGCATTAGTCTGTGCTTCACAGGTCCTGATGGTGATGGCAAGAAGAAGAAAATCAAGTTCAAAAGTGCTTTAGAGCACTTTGCAGTATGTTTAGCCTATATTCTTTTACGTTTGGCCAAATTGGCTGCTAAGGCTGAATTAGCTTCAGTATTAGCAGTTCTTGTTCCTCTTCAACTCTCACTCACGGTTTGAAATGCTCTACTCTAGAGAAACCGTTAAAAGACAAAGGAATAAATAGTCACAGGTGCCTTTAAGTGTATGAATGATATATCGTTTTATGAATTCAATATATATTTAGAGAAAGAAAGATCAAAGCCACACCCTAAGAACTTTTCGAACGTAATTTAGAGTCTTAAATGAACCTAAGCTGACACAGGGAGAACATGCAAACTCCACACAGAAGGGCTGGCCGGGATCGAACCCTTGCAGTGAGGCAGTTGTGCCATTACGCCACCGTGTTGCCCTGTTTTTGTCAATGTAGCCTGTGGTTTTGATGAGAGCATCTATAGTGACTTTAGTTCCCTGTTACTTTGCCTTCAGACAGCTCTTTCAGATGGGGAACTGAAACCACTATATCGCTCTCTTCAGTGCCACAAAACCGTGTGGAGTCCACACCAGTACTCCTGTCTGTTCCTCCAAACTGGTAGAAAGTACTACATGCTACTAAAACCAGAACTAACCCTTTGACCTCTTTCCAAACGTTGGCTTGACTTATTGCTAGTGTTCATATTATTCATATATTATTATATCACTTGTAATATAGGGCTTTATAATTAACATTGGCTTGATAACCTCATTGATTAGTTTGGTTCGACTGAGTTTGAAAAAAACATGGAAAAGTACACCAGTGGAGTCCACCTTAAAAAAAAAGTGAAGTGAGCTGTTTATAAAAGGTCAGCACAATTAATTAACGGTCTCATGAAACACTTTGAGTTTTTGTACCAAACCGCTGGCGATGCAGCAAGACGACTCACTGTAAAACACACACGTCAGAGCAGCAGCAGCAGAAGAGACAGCGGGATACAAAGCTCTCCTTTCTCGAGGCAATATAATGAAGAAAAGACTCAAATTAAAACAACGCAAACAATCCATTAGGGTGGGATGGGTTCTGGAGCTAGAACCATGTTTTTTTATGGTTTCCTCTGAGTGGCATGATGCATCAAAGACACACAACACTTGGAGCAAACTGTTTGCTAAATTAAAACACAAGGTCGAGGAAGCATGCTTTGTGTTCTCTGTAAAAAATATGAAAGAGCATCTGATTGCCATGCCTTTTGTTTTTCAAATCAACAGGACGTTTCTGCACACTGTCAAGATTTTCACCATGGATTGAGCAGTAACTTGTCCTCTGCTTGGCAGTGTTCATAACTGTTTCCAATATAAAATAATGTAATTACAGACAAACAAATGGTAATCACGAAGTACGAGAGGAAGTGGGTGCTTGAAAGAAGGGATGCTCGGATGAAAGAGGAGGAGGAGGAGATGGGGGGATTTGGGAAAACGGGGATGGAAACAGAGAAAGGAAGAGTTCTTGCCCTAGTTGCGTCTTTCTCTTTGTCACTAAGAGGCGCGGAACAATTTTCTCAAAGCGAGACGTCCCAACATGCTCAAACTGATCATTTTCCCCTCTAAAACTGTGATTTAGTGTTGGGGTATCTACGCTGTGAAGATAAATCTGCTCTGGTGATGAAGCGTTGTCACAAGAGTGCTACATCAGCAGCATGCAATCACTTTCCTCCCAGCGCTAACCCGCTCCACGAGGACGCTAATCCCTGCACTGCAGGTTCTCGCTCTTAAACTGCAACAAGGATTCATTTTTAGCACAGACGGCGGAGAACTCTGGAAGCCATTATGTGGCGGGGAGCGCGAAGATGTGCTGGGAAGTTGTTGAGAATTAAAAAAGAGATCATCGATTTCCCCCGCACATCTGCCCTGCAGTTAATAAAGGTTCTGTTCACCCCGAATCAACCTCCCTCAGCTCTCCTTTATTTATATTGCTGTTTGTGCTAGACCACTTCTCCTTTTGTTCCTCACAGACATGAAGTAATGCTTCCTGTGACATGGAGCTGCCCCGCCGTTCTCCACTTTCATACAGAGGAGGTCTCCTCTCTGTGTTGACCTCAGCTGCGTAAATCAAGCCAACCTCAGAGAATCCTCAGTCAATATTTCCCCTCGAAGTGGTCTCTCAACTGTGGTTGTTTCGCTGACTCTGGGCACTGCGGCTTTCCACCAGCGTCTAATTCCCCTCGAGAGATTTCTTTTCTTTTAGCTCTAGTTGTGTGCACGCTCACTCCGACCCAAATCCATCCATGTGTGAAAGCCGGAGGAGGGGGAATCCCCTCGCACCATCCCTGTCCCTGTTTTCCTTCGTTCTGCTTCCCTCGGTTGGAAGGAGCAGCTTTAGTTGTCCGTGATGTTGCGGTTAGCGTCTTTTGCCAATATCTGTAATCGGATGTTCACTCTCGCATCTATTCTGGTTAGCTGACGATTTTTGGACGTTGACGATTTAACGTGCTAAGTCATGTCACGCATGCTCTGATATTCTGTGGAGGAAAGTGACAAAATGCAATTATTATTTTAAAAAGTCGTCTCAGATTTAACTACATGACAGTTGTCTGCTTCCCTTGAAGTTTAGCTCTTTCTCAGCGTTCCCAGAGGCCACCCCGGGGGCTAATGGGCTGGACTTGTGTCTCCCACATGTGCCAGATTACATGTATTGTCTCCACAAGATGTGCGGTCGGTACTACTGGAAGGGTGTGTACCCGGTAGGTGTGTGTGTGGGTGTGTCTGCTGGGAGCTGGATCAGCCTCCCGTGTAGACGTCTGCCTGTGGGTACAATGTGAACAGAGCCAAGTGCAGACAGACCTGCAGTGTGTCCTGCAGTCATGCTCCACCATGTTGGATGGTATCTGCTGCTGGGAAGCCTGCTGCTGGATTTAGACGGATCGCACGTGCAAGGTCAAAGGCGCCGGGAGGGAAAGGTACTGCCTGGTGTAACCCTGCACACATGTTGCAACTATCAATGTGCATTTTCCCTTTGCGTTTGTTCTCCACTGACGTAGAGTTCTGTAGGGCGTGTGATGCTCTGCAGACCACAATGCTTTTTAATTTACCGGGATGTTTTTTTTCTTCTATTAGAATGGTTTTATGTGTGATTTAACACACCTGTAATGAAGACTGGTGAAGATTCAACGTTGGTATTTAAAAGTTCTATGTTGCACCTGCTGAAGTTTTCAACCTGAACAATGTTCCGTGGGTGATGGCATGGACAGCAATGTCCGTCTTATTAGTGTTAAAGCTTTATTTTAAGTCCATTCAAACATCGTTTCGGTTGGCATTTTTGTACAGTCATTGAAATGTGTGTTGTGTTTCTCTGTTCTTTATGCAACCATGTCTCTCTAAACTGCATGATTTAGATTTTTTTCCAGCCAAATGAAGGATTGAATGCTACAAAGTAATCATTTGTGTAACTGCTAACTATGGACACCGTCTGTATTTATGCACATGCATGACTTTCTAACCAGGCCTTTTAGCCAGACACTTGATTTTAGCAGATTTGGAATATTTGAACAGTAATTCTCGATTATGCTCATACGAGTTTAAATGACAGCTGTTCAGGATCAAACAACATCATTAATTAAGTGAGTATATGTTGCCACCGGTGTGCAGGATTCTCTCCTTCCTTAACCCTAACCCTAACCCTAACCCTTACTCAGTAATTCTAGTAAAGTTGCAGGTTAAAAACACAGAGTAGAATACAACTCTCTGTATTTAAGATCTGCGACTGACTTTATTTGTGGAAATGAGAAGCTATAGCTAAAGGCTGCACAGCAATCTTATTATAAAAAATGTCGAGGCCTTTTTTTTTTGTCCCTCCAACATGCTTCATGGTCCTATATCCCAGGACCACCACTGTCGTCTGGTGGACGCTTTGATCCCAACCAACAGTGGCATTTCTCACATGGGTGGTCCTGCTGGGAATGAATTCCCCGACCATGACGGCGTTAATGCCGCGCTCAACCTGCTGAGCCGCTGAACAACACAGGGTCCCAATAGAAAGTCCCACGCTCACTTATGTGCACATGACAATTGTGACGCACAGAAACATGCATGCTTCACTGGGCAATTTATCACATTATATCCATATCCTGAGACTAGATATCATCTTAGATTCTGTATATCGTAATATGACTCAAGTGTTGTCTTTTCCTGGTTTTAAATGCTGCATTACAGTAAAGTCAACCCCTACAATATCGTCGCAATATCGATATTGAGGTATTTGGTCAAAAATATTGTGATATTTGATTTTCTCCTTATCGCCCAGCTCTACTTGCAGTGATTTAGCACATTGGCCCTGTGCCTGGTCCACATCACATCAGAAGCAGGAGCACACACACACACACACACACACACACACACACACACACACACACACACACACACAACTCACTGTCTCTTCTTCTGTGCCGAGCTCCTGCTGTCTGTTTCCTTATGTTTGTTTCGACTTGCTTAGCAACACTTGCTCATCTTTTATTTGCAACATTTTACTCCTCATAGAAAATGATTTAACTTTTCTTCAGTTCTCAAATCTCACTCCCTGAGACATCAGACCACTGTCATCATGCTTCTTTTTTTTTCCAGGCCAAATTGCTTACTGCTGCTTGCAAGACACAGCCAGTCCGCATACCTGTGTCTTGGTTAGATTTACGGACCTTGTCATTTGATTAGCCCTTTTGTAAGAGCAAATGTTCATTGTCTGTGTGTGTGTGTGTGTGTGTGTGTGTGTGTGTGTGTGTGTGTGTGTGTGTGTGTGTGTGTGTTGATGATGGCGCTCTAGCCTGCAGCGGTTGTGTGAGGCCTCCATAGATTTTGCATTGCTCTTAACAGAGGATCTGTCAGCTACACATGCAGACTCCTGAGTCCAGGTGTGCCTTGTCAAAATCTGCCCTTATTCTAATTTACCGGGTTTTCCCACAAATATAGTTTGAGAGTTGAGTCATAATGATAATGTTCTACAGTATGTTCTACATTGCCCCTGAACTGATGCGATTTTCCTCTGTATTATTATATGCAAGTGATGAATAGCGGCCGCATTAAGGAGGTATTTCAATATATCTTTTCATTTAATCAAGTCTGAAATGTATTAAAATAGTTTAGCAAATATATCCAAACATTTGCCCAGATGTTTCTTACCATCTTGAACTGTATTAGCCCGCAGTGATACAGTAACTGAGACAATAATAAAACAAGTTCATGTGACAGTGTGATTGATTGGGGAGTTTCAAGTCCCTGCAAGTTGGGCCAATGGCTGCCTTGAAGGTTGGAAAATTAAAAAAAAAAAAAGAGAGAGAGAACTGGTACAGAGCTTTAGCTAATCCATTCAGTTGTGATATTTTTCTTTCTGATTCAGCATTTTGTCTGTAAAATCATTTCAGCTCTAATGCCACTTCTTCCATTATTCTACGTCAGGTGTATTCAATTAGAATTCAACGAGGTCCAGTTAGAGAGAACGTCCTCATGCAGAGGTCCAGAACATCACAGTCATGTCTAACTTGCACTCTGATTTAGTCCCATATATAGTGAAGTAGCCAACAGTTGTATTAATGCCTGTAATACTTCACATTACCGCTTTTAATAACCACCAAGTCTCTGAACATGTGAGACTTCCTGGTGTTAAACTGGATGAACAACATGAAAGATGAACATACGAGTCTGTCCATTCTTGGTTAACGGCTCTGGTCTCTCTGTCCACATGTCTCTGTTATGAGAACGCCATGTGAAATAACTTCTCTGACTCACATATTTCTCCGACTGTTTGGTCTATCGTCCTGTCCCTCCCCTGTGCCTTTCTCTCACTCAAGCCGTGATACTTATCGAAATACACAAACTCGATTGGCTGAGCAGCGTCACGTGGGATGATTCACAACGCATGCAATTGGTCGGTTTGTTTCCTGGACCGCTGAACGAGTCCCGTAAAGGCTTAAAAAGATGCACCGGTTACAATAGAAGCGCTTCATCAAAATGGAATAATTATCAATTATCTATCGGTTGTAGGTCCAGGTCCGGATACAATGACGTCCAGACTCGGTCCACGGTCCGCCCATTAGTGACCTCTGCTCTGTTGAGTAGCATGAACCGAACTTCTGTTGCTGGCGCCCTTTAATATCCATGATGACTAAAGTAAGCTTGCAGACGTTGATGCTCATATCATATAATTATGATATTTATTATATATTATATACATTTCTTTGAGGTATATTTTGCTCAGGGCATCAGAAATACGTTTAACGTGTCTAAGAGCTCAGCGTGGCGTGTGCTACATTACTCAACGTCGTTTTGATTCTCCCCTGCAGCCAACATTATGACAGGATCGCAGGATAACATCTCTGTCTGATGAATGAACTGTCAGTCCATTTGGGTTGTTTACAACATTCTTTTTGTAATGCCGCAGTGCGGACCCTAAACAGAGGAGCACTATTAGCTGCTAGCCACTGGCTCACTTGTCTCCATGTTGAGTTCTATGTTGAGGCAAGAGAGAGAGAGAGATGCTCTGAATTATCTTATTTCTTCAGCTCCAAAACCAAAATTATTGAAAGACAATGTGTCTAACAACTACACTACATGGCCACTATGATATTCTACCAGCATGCGATTGTTAAACATGCATCCACTCACCTGCGATGACTTTCCTGAATATTTTTCAGGGATTGTATCTCATTAGAGCATTAGTGAGGTGGAACACTGATGTTGGATGATAAGGCCTGGCTTGTGTTCCAGTTTGTTGAGGTTGAGGTCAGGTCTCTGTGACCTCAACCACAATGGGAAAACCAAAGTGGCATTGTCATGCTGAAACAGGAAAGAGGCTTCTACAAACTACTGCCACAAAGATGGAAACACACGGTAGAAAGGAACCCAAACAATGAAAATATGAAAAGCAACCCAGACCAAAAATATGTGGACAGGGTGTCTGCATCATTTTGACGATATAGTGTACTTAACGGGTTAGAAGAGAATCATTTTGCATGATACATTATTCCGGGTTTTAGGGGCCTGAGGCTTTTAAAACTGATGAAGCACATACACATGACCAAGGAAAAGAAACAAGAGTAATCGTCTGACAGGAGCATTAAGGAAGCATTAGGGGAGCCTGTTCATCAGCCTGCAGCCATGCATACTGACACTGACTGAAGCACTTGATACCTCCACTCTCATTGGTTCACCTATGGATTGCATACTGAGCCTCCACTCACAGTGTGTGTGTTGTTAGGATACAAAGACATAAACACACACCTTAGTAGGCACAGTGTCCTTGCTTGCTTCAGCCTGCTACTGCAGAGCAGATAGCAGACAGCGAGCATAAACATCGTCTTGGCACAGGATATAAAGGCTTAAAGGGTTTGTTTCCTGAGATTATTCGATTTTCATTTGACAAGATAACTACCCGGATGCATGCTATGCTGCGCCTGCTCTATCTTTAAAGATACTGGATGTCCTTAAAGAGCCTTTAATTGTGCAGTTTAACGCCACTATAACACATATTTCAACCTTCGACACTGGTTTAAATGCTGATGACAGCGTACACACAACAGTGTCCGACATTGTCCGCCCACTGGCCTCCCAGACTAGTCTAGTAGATCTGACTCTGTAAATCTGTTTTTTCAGACCAAGTACTTACATTTGGGTACTGTCTGATACCGAGTACTGATAAGAGCACTTATTAATACCATTACAGTAGTAACAATACCTTTGAAAACACGTTTTATTTTCATAAGATGTTCTGACTGTAACAAATGAAATATACAACGTGATGCTGTTGCTGACGCTTTAACATTCAACTTGCCTGATACAAACAGAAACATTTGCAGTAGGGATGTTAATAATTAACTGTAACCCATAACCCTGAAAATACAGATTTTAAACCCATTAATGTTATCAATTAAACAGTTAAAAGCGGTATTAAAAAGGAAACTAACAAAAGCTGAGCAACAGTCAGAGGAGCAGCTTGTGACTGAAAGAAGAACAGCTAATCCACCTTAAAGGTCAGTCCACCTTAAAGGTCAGGTGCGCCAACTTCAGGACTGACCCTCTTCACTTTAATCAGCTTGGGTCTTGAGCAGTTGTAACGTATAGTCACCGGCAGAATAACCTTAAAATGTATGTAGATATGAATGTTAGGGGTTAATAGCAGTAACGGGATCTAGGCACACCTCTGGGGCCTCTTTAGCTACACTGTAGGCATCATCATAGCTGTAGTTTACCTCCTCAAAAATGTAACTACACCCCGGGGCCGTTGGTCAGCTTTTGGCTGCTTGTGCTTTCTTCAACAAGCTTCTGATGCCTTGAAAAAACGATCAATAACACTTGAATGAGACACTGAACTGCAAATACCTCCAAGCCAGCAGTTCCTTGTAAGGCAGTTCTGGTGCCGTGTGTGTGTGTGTGTGTGTGTGTGTGTGTGTGTGTGTGTGTGTGTGTGTGTGTGTGTGTGTGTGTGTGTGTGTGTGTGTGGGGGAATGGTTGTATGAGAGGAAAATTATAAAGCATTTTGTCTGCTAAGGTCAAAAAGCGCTTTGTCAGTGAAGTTCACTTATCATCTTCTCACACTGGAAAGCTCCCTCCAGATGTTTTACAGTCAGTTTCATAAGCGTCCTTACATCTTAGAGTAGAGGCAAACATCCAGCTTTGCTTTTACATCAAACATTGAACGTACTGTTTTGGGTTGTACACTACCTCAGTCTGTGGTATCTCACAGACTGGTGGGCAGATTAGCTGAGGGGGCATGTTGACCAGAGGAGATCTAGTGTCAGCTTATCGACCAGGGCCGGCTGCCTGACTGGCCTGGGATCAGCGAGAGAGAAAGGGCCTTTGTTTTCAGTTGGTGCGCCGTGTTCAGTCTCTGCCCATCTAAGCCCTTCACCAAGGGCTGGGTTTCACTGCAAATGCAATATTCAGACTAACTATTGTTCTAATATTTCACATTTGATGAATGAAAGCCAGGTTTAATTGATCATTTCTGGGTAACGGTTGGGCATATCATCGTTTCTGATCACAATCGGAGCATGCTCAATTGATTTTGGCCCTAACAAATGCCTGTAACCAAAAAGGAAACCTGAGATTCCCTCTGTAATAACTTAACTAATTCATAAAATGTGTATGTTTCCATTTTATTCTTCATGTTTGACCTCAAGCTCTCATACAGAAATTGTGTTGCTGTATACAAAATAGCAGTAGTGCAGCTGTTGTCATGTTCTTCACAGATCGCTCATAAATGAGTCCAGCAATTCACGGATTGCTTGTTCATCCGTTCTCTTGCTTCCAAATTTTGGCTTTCTGGACCTTTGGTGCTGATTCCCACCACAGAACCGTTGTCTTGGATTGTGGGTCCCTCAAGTGACACCAACACCAGCTTGTCTATTATCTCTTCTTTCAGAGACGGCCTCCAGTCTGTCTTCATTCTGCTCAGTCGGCAGAATCCTCTCTCACATACAGCTGAAGCGACTGAGAGCCACATTTTGATGTTTGGAAATTGGACATTTCCTCACACCTCTATATACTCTAAAGCCATGGGCAGTCTGTAGACCTCAACCACAATACAGCACATGTTTAAAGAGGTAGGATAGAAAGCTTAACAGCATGACCAATACTGTACCAGTTCAGCATGAACTATGGGTATATGAGCAAACCATACAAGCTGTATGTATCATGTCATATTTTGATGATATGATGCAGAGGCCTTTGATGTAGAAAATAGGGAGAACTGACGAGACATAATAAAAAGCACTCTTTTTTTCTAGTGCAGTGGCGTATTTCCTCTGTATAAGCTCACACATTCTGAAAACATCTCTGAGCGTGCACTCTCCTGCTTCCCGCTCCTCCTCCTGTCCTCCTGCTCTCCATATGCCTCTCAGCTCCTCTTTAGTGCTCTCCATTTCAGCCCATTAGAGTCATCAAACTAAATGCACTGCCCTTTGGTCCCTTCCCCCTAAAAGGCTTCTCTCTCACTGCGCCGCTGTTCCCCGAGGCCCAACATTTGATGTGTTTCTTTGTCTGTATGTCTGTAATGCAATATGAGAAGCAAAGGAAAATGCCCGGGTTGTAGTGTTTTGCATGTTGTCGATTTTTTTTTTCCCTGTCACCTCGGGATACCACAGCACTTTACAATGCTGGTTGTTTTGGAAGATTTATAGTCAAATCATGAGAGTCAATAGGAATACGTTCACATTGTGACAGCTTATGTTCTTAGTCAAACTGATTTACAGTGAGAAAAAAATATTGAATAGTTTTATTATGAGCCAGTTTTCTTCATATGACAGAAACTCAAGAGTGACTGTGTTGGCAGGATGGAGTGGAAGTAGTCCATGATGGAGTGAAACTAGTATTGTGGATGAGTCCATGATGAAGGAGAGTTTGTTATGAGTGCAAACCTGCCGGGTCGGCATTGTGGGCCTTTCATGCAGAGTTATCTTAAACTACACAAAGGCTCTTGATAAGGCGACATGAGCAAGGAAGAGGTTTTCCAGACATCAGTATTAAATTGTTGAACGTCCAGCTTGTTGAGCAGAGATACAGGCTCTCACCTGAGTAGCAGTAGAAGGATAGCAGAGCTGCAGTTTAAGGTACTGCGGTGAAATTGAGTGGTATAAAATGTATTCTATAGTTCAATATAAGAGAACTTCATGGTCATCGTCTACAGCAACACAGCAATGGTATCCCAACCACATTGTAACAAACATGGAGGTGATACCTAAGCTACGGTGATGATAAAAAGGTCAAAGATCATCGGTTGCTCCAGCAGTGAGGAGAGTTTAAACGTTGACAATAAACAGGCAGAAATGTGACCAGATCAGTAGTGATGTGCCGGGTTGTAGCAGACAAGTGTACGTCTTTTAAGTAGGAATAGTGTTTTAGATGATGTAAAAAAAAAAAAAAAAGATTTAACATATCTGGTGTGCGGGGATGAGATGTAATGCTTGTTATTTTCGTATTCTGAATAGTAATACCTTTTATGGTGATCACAGATTCTTGCTTCTACTTAAACAGTCTCTCTGGAGGCCGAATGGGTCCCCCAGATTATTTGTGCTTCACTCGTCTCTCAAAACATGATCAGCCAGAAACCTGTTGAAATATCTGAAAGACTGTTCTCGAATGAGTCCTTATTCTCGTTTTGTTTCTCATCAGATTACATTTCTGAGACGAGGGAGTTCTCGAGGGGACGGAACGGCGTCCTCAGGATCCAGTCGGAAAGGTTCAGTGGGCCGTGGGGACGTCTTCGTGGTGGACGAGGACACCGACTTGTTGGATCCAACCTTCCAAAATGGCGGACAAGTCAACCCTTTGTGGAAACCTTCCAGAAATGGACTTACGGGGAGCCAGAAGGAAAAGCCCGAACTGTCCTCGAAACAGCTGGAGGAGAACATTACCACAGACAAGAAGGCTGACTCCGGAGGGAGGACGTCATCGCTGTTCCCCGGAAAACCATCCGATGACGTCATTGACCTGGACAAAGGAAGTGCCCCCAAGAAGCCCTCGGTGGGATTTCCTGAACCCAAGATCTCCTCCGATTCCAGAACATCCACAGACTCTGGGACATCTGCAAAGGCCGTAGTCAAGGAGGGGAAACCCGTCACCAACGCTAAACAACCAGGCAAGGAGCGCCCTGCCATTGTGACCATCGTATCCAGAGATGGAGACCTGGTCCTGGGCTCCGATGGCAAAATGTACCGGCTTCAGAGTGGACCACCAGGCCGTATGGGTCCCCCAGGGCAGGAAGTGAGTTGTCTTTTGGTCTTCTTGTTTGCTTCAATAACCTTAATGCTACCTTATTCAGTGTAATCAATGTATTTTTCCAAGTGACAGTAAAGAGAGCAAGACGTCCTATTTAGTTCACTTTACCCGATGTAAACCGCTAAGTGAGAAATTGTTTTTGTAGTTTATATTGATTCGTTTGTTTGGATATTGAGGCCAACTGATTACCACTGATCTATCTGCAGTCAGATGAGATGAAAACATTAAGACGAGCCTTGTGAATGAAGAAAGTGTGACTTCGGTCCATGCTTTACAGCCTACAAGAGCTGTTCCCCATCAGCTGCCATCTGACTCTGATCAGGGAAGGTTCCACTGATCCAACATATGTTGATCCACATGTCTTTGATGCCATCTGAGCACTAAGGCGGCCGCACAGTAAAGGAGGTTCAACAGTTTGTCGCAGCATTACTCAATGTGACAATGATAACCTCTGGCTGCCAAGTTATCTGATTGGTGATAAGGGCTGGAGTCATTTTATACATCCGGAGGGTTTACCTGGTGTAAGAGGTGGGTCATCACGGGGAGGGCGGACAGAACCAGAACCAGACTGCACATCTGGCCACGTCTGGGCCGCTCTGTGGAGTCACGCTGCTATAAAATCCACAGGATCACTCGGCACGATTACTGTGATTGAAGACGGCTGTAGGGAACATGAAGGAAGACGTCCTGTTGGCTTGGAACACAATCCTTCGCTCCTCGCATGTGCTGCATTTCAGGCCTTGCTTGCTTAGCTTTTTGTAGTATTCCTAAAACTTTCAGTAAAAATAATGTGTTTTAGGAGGTACATAAGAATGTTACTATGGCATAGCCACAGAAAATACTCTGGCAGGTGCGTGAACATGGTGTTGTTCACTCAGTGCCGTGGTTTTCTGAGCATCTGCCTCATCTGTTTTATTTGTATACCAGAACACCTTATTTCAGTAATATAAGTACAACAAGGGAACTTCTAGTTATGACAAACTGCAGAATATCACCAAAACTGCAAAAATTGGGTTTGCGGATCCACACAGTATCAAGTTGCTTAAAGAAATAATTGATACATGCCAATACTCTTTGAGCCATAAATTCTTAGTTTTATTGGCATTCAAGGTGTTGGATGCTTTCAACAGGCAGTCAAATAGGCCACGAACTGTGAAGTTTTACTAGTATCCGGTGCCTTGCTTGTGCCTCAGGTCACAGTTTTTTTTTTCGCCTCAAAGGACTTGTGCTGACGTCTTTAGGTTCAAATGTCTGTGAGAACACGTCAAAGTCATCAGTCACAGTTTTACAGTTTGAGCAATGGTTTTGAAGTAGTTGATAAATACATCAATTTGTAATCATTTTTGAGCTTGAAGGCTTCTTTCTCCTTGTAGGTGTTTTGCTCTATTGAGCTGTTTTACTGAGTGTTGTTACTTGTTTGGCAGGGCTGTCCTGGTGAGCCTGGCCCGCCTGGGTTTAAAGGTGATAAGGTAAGAGAAGCTTGTTTATGGACATACTAGCCTATGATGATGTGTTAAGTTTGTCCACCTGACTCCTTTGGATTTAAGCACACCTCTGTGCACCTCTGAAATACTATCCGAGGTTATATTTTAGTTTAAAGCTGTTTCACCTCGGACATTGTAATCCATACTGCTATAAACACGTCCTCCTTTAAGCCCATGTGTTGATTATTTATGCCCGAGCCCCAGTGCTGCATCATATCACTTCTATGATGTCATGCTTCCTTTCCATCTCTTACAGGGTAAGTTGGGCCCTGAAGGGCGTTCAGGAAAAGCAGGGGAACCAGGACCCCCAGGACCGGCAGGGTTACCAAGCCTCTACCTGTGGAAGAACACAGTGGAGGAATGGGCTGCCTTTCAGGTAAGACGGTAACCACAATGCACTCCTTCTTTTGTTTAGTGCAATAGTTACAGCAAAGTTGTTTTCCTTCTCCTCCCTCTATCTTGATTTCTCTCTCAGTGAACAGTCAGTCCGCTTTCATCATTTAACTTTGAGAAAAGTGCAAGTCAGCTAATCGTAGAAAAGAAACTGAAAGATCACTCTCTGGATTTATAACCAGAATCATCAGTGAGTTTTCATAATTATTAGTTTCATAGTTTTTGCATAGTATTTGTAGCCATTATAGCAGCATGGCCTTAAGGACGGAAATGTCGATCTCAACAGCTATTACTACAGACTTTAGTGTCCCCTCAGGAGGAACTGCTTTCATATATATATAGACATATTTACTTTGCTCTTTGTGACTGTATTCTCTTGACTGTGCTGTAGCTTTTACTACTTATTTAATTTTGTTTTATTTTGAAATTTGGATGTTGGAGGCACAACATCTGTTCCTGATAAAGGCCCAGTGTCAACAGCTGAATAAAGACTGGACTATGTTACGTCTAGTTTCTACTTTCAGATTAGATTCCACCAAACCATACACACTGTCCCTTTAAAGCTGTCACATATTACGATTTAACAAGCAATTAGCACACCAATTGGGACTCTTTACTGACCAACAAGAAGGCAGTTGTGACCACACACAACATCTCATAAATCCTGTCCTCATAGAGAGAAAACCCAGCTGTTTCTTGAATGTCATGGGGGCTAGTATATGAACAAGATATAAACTGTATCATTTTTAAGTTTTCAGAAAATGTATTTTCCCGCTATTGAAGGAGGCTAATTGCTCCTCCATGCCTGTATTTTTGTGCTAAGCTAGGCTAAACACGTCCTGGACTGATCTCACCACTGAAGATAAATGATAAATTGATCTGAAGCTTTCCATCTAAATCCTCATAAGTTATCACATTTGCTAGTGTTCATTCCAGCTTCTTTCCAGTTGACGCCCTCACACCAGATTGCTGTTGCTTGCTCTTCCCTCCGTAAACACTTAAGCAGTGAATTGTCAGTCATTTAAAAGAAACCCTGGACAGCAAATGTTCTTCGAGGCTGACCCAGCCTCCCCAGACTATCTATAAAACCTTTGACCCCGCAGTTACGGTGCGTGCAAGCAGATGCTCTGTCCTCATCTGTTTAATCTCTCTGTAGTAGACACAGCTGTATGTTATAGAATACACTCAGCAGCATGTCAGCATGATGGAGAACTGCAGTTTTTGAAAAAAGACGACAGACATTAAAGTCTGTTCGTAGTTTGAGAAGGCGATTTGTTTCTGTGTGTGCTTTGAACTTTATGTGGGGAACCTGCAGAGGTGAACTTTCATACTTCTATTCATGCTGAATGAGGGTCAGTGATCAGGCAAAGACCGTTTCTTAACTACGGACACTGGTGTTTGGGGGAAGGTGGTAGAATTCAAGTTATTTGTTCAAACGAGGATTGATATCATCCATTATACTCTTTTGAAGTTAAGTTGTTTGTACTTCTGGATCTGTAACTTATCCTGCGTGTTTCCATTCTTTCTGTAGCAAACCAATTTCTACCAGTTACTGCGAGCTGGTTGGCCTGTAAGTATGCTGTGACGATTAATAAGCTTTCGTTGTTGGGATTCAGTAGCTGTTTTGTTAGTTCCTGCTGACCAAAGGCTGGTTTCTTCTCTGTGAGCTTGCAGAGTAAAGAAGGCCCTGCAGGACCACCTGGAGAGATGGGCAAGCCCGGCATACAGGTTACAAATTCATTCATAACTACTCATGCAAAAAATGATGAACCTGAATATATAACATTTAGAGTAATCTCTCTGTGTTGAGTAATTCTAAATTGGTGGATGGTTTGTATGTTCCCTACTTTTCCTTCTCAGGGGCCATCTGGTGACGCTGGGGAGCGAGGACGACCAGGGATGCCTGGAGAGATGGTAAGCACTTCCTGATCCAGAAGTAGCTTTATCGGTGTAATTTGTCAACTGAGATGTTTGAAAACCTTAAATTTTCCAGAAATCTCTTGCAAAAATCTGTCTTTTTACATCCAGAAAATCTTATGATGGTTTTTAATTTTGGGTTAGTGGGTTGCTGCCTTGGGGGAACAGACACTGCTAAATGTTCCAAGTGGACAAATGATCCTTCTTTGTAGTGTCCATACCCTCCGCTTATGTTATTGGTCATTGTAAACACATTCACATTCCTGAACATTGAAAAAACAGTCTATAGATAAGCTGAGTGAACAGAGTCGCAATTCTAAAATGTGAAACAACAATAAACTCAAGTTTTTACTGTCCGTCTGGCCCTGTCCGTCTCCTTACCGACCCTCACTGTGTGCCCAGTCAGCTCATTCAGGGTGCACACAGAGCATGCTGCATGCATGTTCCAGTTAAACCTGTGCTTACGTCATAGGCAAATATCTACAGAGAATAACTGTAGATATTTTGGACATCGTTTTATGATAATTTCCCTTAAATGAAATTAGACATTTTAGGACTGGAAATTTGGGGATGTTAATCAAAGTTTAATTCCTGTGGGACTGAACAATGCTCGTCCGTACACTATGAGTTTGTAAAATAGACACACCGGTGGATCCAGCAGAGTGGAGCAGTTTTGAGTTCAAGTAAATAAATTGTAATATGGTGGAGCAGAGTGTGGTTAAAGCGAGTGGGTGTTTGGAAACCCTCATGCATGGAACTCCCCATGATGTAACCATTCTCATATTGGGAGAATAAACAATGAAAGTATTTTTATTGCCAAGTTAAGATGTTCCATATTTTTTTGATAATTTGATTACAGTGAGCTGTAGTTGATCTACTTTTCTCAATTTGTCTTGTGATATTTCATACGTTTCACTGAGACCTCCCTTCTGATAATTTAGTCACATCTAATTTGAAAACTTCTTAAAATACACAAACGTGCGTCTTGGAAGTCCACCGTGGCCGTATGGAAAGTGAAAGCCCTTTTACTGTGTGAGGTCTCGGCTGGGTAATGAGCTGGTGCTGAGCACCAAACGCTGAGGTTTGGGATTGTTGGAAACACTCAACAGCCTTTGGTGTCGGCTCTGTTGAGATCCTGAGAGTTTAGGTCCACTGTTTGTGTCTGAGACTCCATGAATGAAAGCACATTTCTGCTTGTGAATTAACCGGAGGTAGATCTTGTCGGTGACCTCATTGTCCATCAGTGCAGATGTGCTGTGATGTCATATATACGTGTATGCATGTAATCAGTGTGCGCAATACTCGGGGGTTACCCCTACCAAACACTAACATGCACTGTAAGGCACAGACTGCCGGCCCGACTATGTCAACAAAGCACGGCGAAGCTCGGATAACAACACACACACACACACACACACACACAGTGGGAGAGTGACTTCCTTCTTTGCAGGTAGACATCACTCCACTATATCTTTACAGTTTTTTGCTGTTATATTAACGCTCTGAATATCTTATAGAGAACCTTAAAATCAAGATTAAAAAACCCAACTCACACAATGTGCAACACCGTATCCGTCATCGTCTGCAGCTTGAACTGTAAAGCTGTCCACTGCCAGCACAGGCGGTGTAGCCATTCACTGTGAATATGTGTGCATGCTTTCCACCTGTCTACAGGCTGAGTTATTGCAGGCCTCAGTCTTCTTGACAGTGTGTTGTTATTTAGGTGATGCCTCGTCTGTGTGATAAATGGCTCTACTGAGTGGTGGAGAGGGTCGGTGTCTTCACAGTGCAAACCTGTGGTTTACAACACGGCTCCCCCGCTGTGAAGCTCACCACGGCTGCAGAGCATTGTGATGTTGCTCTCTGTATTTTTTACTTGATTTCATTTCTCTTCAGATGTCATCACTATTCACTAACGGGTAGATAAAGAAGCGGTCGATATCAACAGCGGTGATCATTTTCGTTGTCTTACAGGGCGAGTGGGGTCCCAGGGGCCTTCCAGGAAAAGCCGGGGCCCCAGGGAGAGACGGGGAAAATGGAGAAGACGGTCAGCCCGGGTCACCTGGTGCTCCTGCATCACAGGTGGGCGCGTGCTGTATGGTAACCAGTTAAACGGTACATGTAGAGCATGAGTGTTATTTAGTGTTTAAATGTTTCCACCTCTTCTCAGGGCCCGTGGGGATATAGGGGAGAACGAGGGTCCAAAGGGGAGAAAGGTGATGAGGTGAGGAATAAAACAGCACAGCTGCTTTTCTAAGAACAACCGGTCAGTCCCACTTCATTTTTAGATTTACTGTTTGTGAAATTGTCGCCAAGAAGGAATGGTTATATTAAATGCTGTGTGAGCCATTGCTCATGAGTGCTACCATTTATCAATTCAGCACTTAGACTGTCACTTACATAACGTTTTTTGCGGATAACTTTTATTTATGGGTAGCTGTCATTTTTATCCAAAGCACTTTCACCTGACTGGTGTAGTTCGGTCTGGGAGTTCTCAAAACACAAGCAGCCATTCAATACTTTCGACTACATAAAAAACTCAAATTGACAAATTATTTGATATACTTCGGCTCTTTATAGTTTTCCAGACTGTTTTTTTTTTTTTTGGTCAATACCAAATGAGGTTTGATATCGAGCCTGTGAGTTAACGTCTCATCTGAGGTAACTGTTCTACCTTTAACAGTGAGGTTGGACTTTTTCATTTAAACCTGCAATGACCATGGTGGGGAGAAGCTTTAAACACAACTAGGACCTTTTCAGTTGACATGGCAAATTTGTAAGCAGACAGTTGGCCATTTACACATTCAGCAGGTAGTCGTTTTCTGGCTACCTCTTCTTTTAGCTCTGATTTTGGTCTTCACCAGCTCCTGAGGGAGAAAGTTTTGGCTCTATTTTGAGCCGAAACTTATTCGGCTCGAAATAGAGTAAGGCGAAATACCCTTGCCAAGTTCTGGTCAACTTTTACAGTGGAGCAAAAGAAAGCAATCTGACTGGAAACATTACAAACTGGCATAGAATGTGCATGGTCCAGGACAGGAGGGCTCTACAGCGGGTGATTAAAATCACCCAGAACATCATTGGTAGCCATTTACTGAGCATCAGTGATATTTGTGAGAAGAGGAGCCTGCGAAGAGCTAAGAGGATTTTAAAAGACAATACCAACCCCAGCCATGACCTGTTCAGCCTGCTGCCGTCTGGAGAGAGAAACAGAAGGATCTGCAGACTCCAGAATAGTTTCTGTCCTCTGGCTGACTCCTTAACTCATCCTCCACCCTACATGCATAATATTGTTTTTTGGTGTTTTTCTTATGTAGCATTTCCTTTTGTAACCCTGTTGTACAATGACAATAAAATAACCTTGTAACCGTTAGCTGCTAAATGCTACTCTATGTTCACCAGCTAACTAGTTGCTAACTAGTTTTCTGTCTGCTGTTTGGTGCTGGACAGGTAGTGTACCGATTTTTAGAGGTTTTTAGCTAAAAACAGCTGTCTGCTACCAAAAACAACACAATGACAAAGTCGAGAATTTGCAGGCCTGATAACATTAATTCTCTGTGGGTTCATCACTACGAGCTACGAGGCGAGCTGTTATGTAGCGCCCTTTTAGCATAAGAACTTTTTAAAAACGCTTTTGTGAAATTGACCGACACTTTTCTTCTTTGCCTCGTCAGGGTCTCATTGGCCTCAAGGGTCCAAGAGGAGGAATTGGCGAACCCGGTGAGAAGGTACTCATTGGTGCATTTCAATTATCATCATCATGAATATTTCAAATAGAATTAGAGTTTGTCTTTACAGACCAACATGCCTGTGGCTCTTATGGCTTCTCTTTTTGAACAGAACAATATAGCGTACTGATCATGGACTGTGTTTTGTCTTTGCTCAGGGCTCTACTGGTTTACCGGGCCCACCTGGTCCCGTCGGACCACCAGTGAGTGTCTTCCTTTTTACATCATATTAGTAAACCTCGGAGAGAAAATAGCTGCTTCATAAACCAGAAGCACTTCTCCTTAAACTGTGACATTAAGCTGCTTACACACACAGAACATTTCATGAACAATCTGCTAGACAAGACCAACACATTACAGGATCAATGTAAAACAATGAGCAGGAAAGCAGCTGTGCTTATGTCATACATTTCTTACACATCCCCAACTGGTGTGAAATAAGAGGAACAAAACAAACAATCCGCTTTTGTGAAAGAAAGACATGAGTCTCTGAATCCGTTTTAATCCCTAATCCAGTCCCTCTTTGAACTTCCAGGCAGCGAGGCACTGACTCCTATTTTCTCTTTTTCGGTTTTACTTTGATTCTATTTGGCATGAAATCAGAAACTCTGCCTCATAGTATTAACACATGCACTCTCTAATCTTTGAAAGCAGCGTTTTCTATGTATTTTAATCATGTATTGTTGTTAAGAAGACATTTAATACTTGAATCTTCCCTGCAGGGGCCTCAGGGGACCCGAGGTGGCTACGGGCCAGAGGGGCCCTGTGGGCCTGATGTGAGTGATGTGCCGTCCGACTGTAGCTGCTCGACAAGTTGCTTTTAAGATTTGCTCTCAAGCCTTTTTTTTCCTACTTTGCACAGTTGTGAATGATTCCTCTAGAAGTGAATGTTGTCATCATGGTTTTCACACTGGTTCACCACTACTTCAATAGTTGTATCATGTGGGGATCTTAACATTTAGAGGGTTAGTTCAACTAAAACATTCAAATTCAATCATGAAACAATCATCTCAAAGCAACTGCAGCAAGTGACGTTTGTAGCAAATAAATAAGCTACTGTATTTCCATGTCGGCGTCATTCTAAGCCTTTGAGCTTGGCTTCTTTTTGTGATTTAGCAAAAAAAGAAATGCATAGGATGTTTAGCATCAGTTCTTCAAACAGCTTGTTCGAGAAACCAAAGGAAATATCAGACTTTTGAAACCAGCGTCATCATTTGGCCATAGAGGACCTGGATTTTGCAGCATGAGCACTTTGGGGAAATTTAGTTGACGTCCATCTGTCCATCCATCTTCTTAACCGTTTCACAGCATGCTTTGGGAGGAGGCAGACATCTTCTGCATGTTTTGCAGCTGGAACAATTTCTTAATGACGTGAATGAAGGTTGAGCTGGACCTGCTGCTTGGCTTTAATACAAACTACTATAAAGTTATTAGATTAAATTAGTAGTGAGCGATAAATGGCCGTTCTGAACCGATGGACGGTGTGAAGGACGTTACTCATGCTGCTATGAATTTGTTGTCACCAGGGGGAGAGTGGACTGGATGGCCCTCCAGGTCTGCCGGGGCTGACGGTGAGCAGACGGACTGATTAGATGACAAAATATGCGTCTGTATATATATATATATATATATATATATATATATATATATATATAGATATATATATATATATATATATATATATATATATATATATGAAACGTGTTTGTGTGTGTGTGTGTGTGTGTGTGTGTGTCCTAGGGCGCAGCAGGTTTCACAGGACGAGTTGGTGCTCAAGGAGTTAATGGCTCAAGGGTAAGATGACGCCACAACAACTGAGTAACAAGTTAAAGGTGTTTTTTTCCCCAAGGCATGCAACTAACAATTACTTCCATTTTTTAGTTAATTAAGTATTTTGTTAGACTGTTATGTTAAACATGAGTTCCTCAAATGTGTTGTTTTGATATTCAAGTTAGTGATATAAAACAGAGAAATTTTCACATATCACAAGCCTGAACCAATGAAATGATTGAAGGTATAATATATCTAAAAATGACTTGACCTATGTTATGTATTATGTTGCGTTGTGTACTTATTATCTCAAATGTTTCCAACAATTTTTCAACCTATAGAAATCTTTTATTTGAATCAAGGTAACGGTCCGTGTCAATGGCGTCATATCCTCTTTGCCAATGCGTCACAGCTGTCTCTCAGAAGCTGTCGTAAAGTCACTTCTGATACAGTTTTAAGTCCCATTTTTAAAATGCACGTTGAATGAAAATGAAGCAAATGTTATTTCATGTATTTATACTTCATGTCTGGAAAGTTTCACAGACGTCAGACTGAGTGACCAAACTTAGTTTGCAGGTGACTTCCTCTGTTTATAAGTTGTTTATTTCTTCTTTCAGGGGGACATGGGACCTGCTGGCAGTGTTGGTCCCAAAGGCCCACAGGTATACATACTGTGTGGTTATATATATGCTGCAGTTATTCAACACGCTGGACATGTTTAGAGACTGTGAACCTTCATGTTCTTTTCACTAGGGGCCTCCAGGTTTAGAGGGACAGATGGGACCTCCAGGACTCAGAGGGACCCAGGTGAGTACAGTTGAATGCAAGGCTGTTAATGGGGACTTTTGACACGTTGGGGTGCTGCGCCATCCACTTTGCTGCCAGTAAAGGGCAGGAGGTTAAAGTCAATGTGTTCATCTCAACAGGGACATCCAGGACCGATCGGTGCTGCTGGACCTAAAGGAGATCCTGTACGTTTTTTTTTATTGATCTGCACACAAGAATCTCCAGCGCGACGTGTCCTGGTTTAGCATTTTAAGCCAGTTTGTTTCAATTGCGATGAAGTGGAATTTAAATCAGTATATCGTGCATGCATGACTGAGGGGAAAAAAAGTGGAACTGAAGTTCAATGAATTCTCATGTGGAGACAATAAACAAGCAAACATGAATTTCATGCCAGAAACGGTCAGGATAGTAAAGAGTTATTCAGACGGCCAAAGGAAAAGTTAAGTACAATGGACAGATTTTTGACAGGAAAGAAAAAATAAAAAAAGGTATTGCTCATCAAAAAAACAAACATGAAATCTCACTCTCAAGTTCAGTGTCTTTGTAGTGGGAAGGTCTGGTCTCTTTTATGCTGCTCAAGTAAAGTTTAACTTCCATCATGGATATCTTATTTCTGATGCATAATATTCACCATGGCTCAACGTTTTAATGGTTGATGAATATTAAGACGGCGGGGTTAATATTGAATTCTGCTGCGGACTGAAACGGTTTGAGAGCCACTGGTTCACCACGTTGTATCTGTTGTATATTCTCCAGATAAAGTCTGAAGTAACGTATCAGCATGTAAAGAACAGAACATAGCGTAATGTATACCCTCGTTTTTACTTCTGTTTCTTTTCTTTTACTTCCAGGGGCCTGTGGGGCCCGTGGGTTCCCGGGGGGATCCCGGCATTGACGGGTCCATGGTGAGTTGTTCTTGATTATTGTTAGGTATTATTACGGTACAGTAATGTAGGTGCACACATAGTATGAACAGTGACTAGATGTAGATTAAAGTGTTACCAGCAGTTGTGAATGTTCTGTGTGCAGCCTCACAGTGCCATCTACTGGTTGTGACGTCTCATTGGACCATGACTCGATGCTGTGGGACTCTGAAGCCACTGTTTCTTGTGTTCTCTTTGTTCTGGTGATGCAGGAAAAATGTCAGAGGAATCTGACAATAAAGTCAAATCACTATAACTCATTCCACAGATTGGTTCTGTATTCCTTTTAATATCCTCCATCGTTGCCATTTAATTCAAGATTCAATACTTTATTGCCACAATATCATGATTGATTGTAATTCGCCTTAGTCAGCTCATACTTAGACAAAGACAGAGAAAGACAAAAATACATTAAACAAAGAATAAAACAGTAATGTGCATACTTGTAAAATAATCCAAAAAGCATAAAACAAATGGGTGAAATATAATCTAACACATAAGAACACCGTAGATAAAACACTACAGCACCTGTAGAGAAACTAGCAGCAGCGTCAGATGACCCACCAGATGAAGTGCTTCAAGTGCATTAAAAACTATCTAACCCATTGCACAATGAGTTAAGCTGCCGAGTGGCCTGCAGTGCTGTTTGTAGTGTTAAGGAAGCGGACAGCTTCGGGATAAGTGCTGCTCTCCGACCTGGACGTGTTCTGTGAGTAGGAAGGTAAATTCAAAAGGTTGTTGAGGGATCCTTTAAAAGTTTAAGGGCCTTCTTTTGGAGCGTAGCCGTAGATATTTCCACTCGGGGAATTCTGGATGCAGTACGCACCACTTTGTCCAGCTGTCTCTTGTCCTCGGCTGACATGTTGTCAAACCACACATTTATAGCTGAGGTAAAGATGCTCTCCACTGCTTGAAAATAGTAGCGGTATTTATCTTTTGAATTATTTTAATATGGAATGTGAACATTTCACTTGTATACACCTAGAATTTGTTTCTAAATTTGCTTGTTGATCCTGAAATGCTTAATCCACTATTATGTATTATTTACAGGGTGCTGCAGGGAGACAGGGTCCTATGGGTTTTCCCGGTTTAATGGTAGGTGCTCATTATAGCTTTACAAACATATTTACTGCAAAACATTATTGGCTTTGACTATTTTCTTCTTCAAAGGGTATCAGGGGACCTGATGGGGACAAGGGGGATCCAGGACCTAAAGGCGACAAAGTAGGAGCCAGCTTCTTCTTCCTGTTCACTCCGTAACACTCAAAGAAGACAACAATGCAATGTCACAGAGCCACTTAAAGGAATAGTTCAACATTTTGGAAAATATGTAGAGCTGTTTTCTTGTCAAGAGTTGGATGAGAAGGTCGATACCTCTCACAGGAAATACTGTGTGACACAACAACCAGCTGCCGGTTAGCTGAGCTTAGCACGAACACTGGACGTAGAAGGAAACGACTAGCCTGGCTCTGGACAAAGCTAACAAAGATAGCCCACTAGCACCTTAACAAGCTCACTAATTGACATTTAATCTGTACAAAAACCATTATTATTTTACCATTACCATAACCATCGCCCCAAAAGTTACCATGTCAAGCTACCCGTTCTGCTCCGTTTGTGGGGAAATTTCTCACAGCAGAGCTTTGAGTGTGGTTTGGACACATTTAGCGGGTCAGTAGTTATATTAGAGGACCTGAAACAAGTACAAAATATGAATAGAACGGCTGCCAACGGTCATGTATCGCTCACATGGACATTAGTTTAGTGGTTGTCATAGCACACAGACAACAATTAAAGACACAGAGGCAGCTGAGAGAAACTGAAGTTAAATATTTCTTGACAGTGTGTAGTCACTTCCTGGAGTCGCTGCTGGTTGCCTGACAGCAATACTCCCAATATCGCAAATAATCATATTTGCCAAAATGCGAAACTGCGGTCTCTGTGCCCTTTTCATAGAGAGCACATTTTCCTTTATGTTTTTCTCTCAGGGCATTCTGGGGGCAGCAGGTATTAGGGGTCCTCAGGGAGAGAGGGGCCCCAACGGCTTCCAAGGTTTTGAAGGAACCCAGGGCCAGCCTGGCCCCAAAGGCGCTGAGGTACAGTGGAGAGCAATGTTAGCCGCCGTCATCTCGTTCTTCTTTTGTGGCAAAGAAAAGAACCATTTCTAAGGTCAAGCATGAACTCTGATGCTGTGTGGATATTTTAATTAACAATTAACTACAAGAAGATTGAGCTAAAATGTATTATTATTAATTTATTCATATTTTAAATGCAGAAATCATATTTTGTTCTTGGAATTTTTTTCCAAGAACATATGATTCGTCCTTAAATAAGTCCCAATATATTTTTTCAAATGTACATGTACTCAAACTTTTCACATAACATGCCACTTCTTTGAGTGTTTACAAGTAGCATAGTGTTTGGGGCATGATACTGTATAACATGCTCTTTTAGCCAGGAGAAAGAAGCTGCCTGTTGAAGGTGAAAAAGGCGATGAGCTTGACTGGTTTTATATTTCTTCATCCAGGGCACAAATGGAGAAACTGGTCCTCAGGGAAAACAGGGCAGCCGTGGGTTAAAGGTCAGTGATGATTTGTGCATCTGAACACTAAGAAACGTCGAATGACTTCATATGTTGCTCCAAAGGTAACATTTAACTGCGAAACATTAGAGCCCCCAGTGGTCTCCTGCATGTACATTTAACCATGTAATATTGTGAAATGAATAAACAACTGTTAACTACAGTAGTGTAAATTGACACGCTCCTGGTCAGGAATATTTAGTGATGTGGCATCCGTTTAGGGTAAGGATGTAAAATGAAAACATCTAGTGTGATTATTAACCTTTTCTTAATCAAGTGCATGTGTATGTAAATATCTCGTCAAAAGTAGATCTAATTCCTCAAAATCAGCCCTGTGGTCATTATATTTGTAATCAGTAACATTGAAATATGTAATATAACTTAATCACGTGTCATTTCTGCTTTCTAAATTCAACACAGTTCAAGAATAGTAATCAGGACAACATACAAAGTAACACAAACACCTGTGAAGGCATTTCTGTTCTGTAGTGGAGAGCGATGCTCAGCCGCACTCATTAATATCTGAACCTCCTTGAAGGGGAACAGGGGACCAGACGGACGTACCGGCAAACCAGGACCCAGAGGGAGCAAGGTACTACAATAGCATTTTAAATAATAGATGAATAGCAACTTAACAAAAATTAGAGCCGGCCAGCAAGTTCTCCCATTCATCCTCATTTTCCTGACAAATAGCTCGGCTTTAGGAGCCTGTTGTGAAAGTCTTCCACTACAGGTATTGGGTATTGATGTCGCCTCTCTCTCTCCGCTCCTCCCCAGGGCCGGACTGGACAGAGGGGCCACTCTGGCCCACCGGGTCCATCGGTAAACCTACAGCCTTTCAGAAATGAATTGAAGTGTAGTCGACACTGAATTCCACATAACTCTAGCCATGTGTTTTTAAATGCAGGTCAATACCGAATATTAGTGTCACAAGTTCAATACCTTAATTCATTTTAACATCCCCAATATTCTTGTTGTTATGATTAAGCAGATTTCTTTGCTTGTTTATACTTTGCAGCTTCACGTTTCTGTTCTAGATCAACCTTAAAGCTCCTTTTACGCTCAGCTGTCATAATGACCTGCAGAGATAAAAAACACAAAAGTGATGTTTAGCTTGTTAGACACTGCAGTCTTAGTTCTGCTGGATGAACAGTTTACGTGTATGTGTGTGTGTTTGATCCATCCCTCACAGGGTTTTCCTGGGCCACCTGGACCAGAGGGAGCAGAAGGAAAGCCTGGTACACAGGTTCCCATTCTCTATCATATTTCAATCATCACTTGTAAATGTTGTGTCTGTGTGTCCTCTACTTCCTGTCACATACTGTACAAACATTTGGTATTCTGTGAATTTATTTATCATTTTTTATGATGATGTGGACTTATCACACACACACACACACACACACACACACACACACACACACACATAGAGGGGAGAGACAGCTCTCTGCACATCATCACACGCTTCACTTTTTTAAAGAAAACTGCTTCCGAGTACAAGATTTTCTGGCTTAAAGGAGTGACATGCTGAAAGACTGCTGAGATGGAAATGCCCCCAAACTGTCAGGTTTGACTCCCAAGTTGAGTCAAGGTTCCTCTCAAGTAGTAATTGTTGGTTAAGCCAGCAGGAGGCAGTCTGTGTACAGTGCAGCAGTGCTTGTGAGCTGTGACAGTAAGTTGAGCGGAGTTTGTGCTTTATCTCTGACTTGTGTGTTCATCACTGTTTTATTCATCTTTGGAAGAGGACACTTAACTTGACTGCTTGTTTAGTTCTAATAGAGGTAAAAGTTTTCATATTCACGATCAACAAGTAGCCGATTAATTGATTTGCAGATTGATAAAAGGTTAATTGTACTTATTTTGATGCATGGTAAATAATTCTCTCTATAAGGTCAATTACAAGGAAATATGACTGACATGCTCTGTTGTGAGGATTTGCTGCTTTTCTTTGTTTTATATCAGGAAACAAACTCAGGATGGGCAATTTCATTTTGACTGTAGAATTAATCATTTAATAATAAATAAATAAATAATAACCAGATTAATGGATAATGAACGCAATCATTATTTGCAGTCCTAAATTGGGATGACTCGGTTTTAAAAAATCTCTAAATCTCTAAAGATGTTTTTAAGAAAAGGTGTAGAAACCTTTCAAGTTTTAATTTAAAAAGTTTTTAATGAAATTGATTTGACATTTTGGGAAATATGCTTGATTGCGTTCTTGCTGAAGGTGTAGCTGAGACGATCGATACCACTCTCTTATCTGTCCGCTAAATGTGAAGCTACAGCCAGCAGACGGTTAGCTTAGCTGAACAGAGAGACTGGAAACAGCTCCGTTCAAAGACAACATAATCCACCTACCAGCACCCCTGAAGCTCACCAACTAACATGTGTTCGTTGTTTACTCCATACAAAAACTAAAGCGTAATAGCAAGCTGTGGATTTAGGGGTGGAGCTGTGTGCAGCAATGACTTGAGTGCCGGAGCCTTTTCTTCTCCCTGAGGTTGCCAGATCCAAGAAGAGTCCAGCACACAGAGCCCCTGCACATCTTTTTAACCTGAGGACAGACCCTGGTTCCAGTATTTATGCTGCGATAGTCAACTCATCGCATCCTGCTACCTTTCTGCCTCAAGGCTGTGGTACCTTGTGACATGAGTGCTACAAAGTGCACATGAAAATAGGAGCACCGCTGACCTGATTACCGGCACTTTATATCACCTCAGACTCCCTAAACTTGCCCGAGTGTTTTTTGTTGCATTACCTGAACCATTTTACAATGATCTTTAAACATGTGGTCAGAGAGAGAGTAAACTACACTAATCATCTTGTGGCTGTAGCTTCATGTTTATTGAGCAGATAGATTTATGTAACTATAACTTTAGGATTAAATTTCTTACAATGCATTAAAGTAATGATATTAACTGTTTTTTTGCACTCTGAATGACCTCAGCTGTTGGTAGATGTTGCATTGTTGGTAATTTTTCCCTGTCTCTCTCTCTGTTTCAGGGTCCCTCGGGTGCAGCTGGCAGCGCTGGCAGTAAAGGACCGTCGGTAAGACAGTTGGCCTCAGAGTGACCTCAGCGTTCGGTTCATGACATCATCCCTCCAGCTCGTCTTTTTAGCCTCTTTGCCGCAAGCTCAGGGTTCAGCCAAATGAAAACAAATCATTACAGTTTTACAAGACAGCTCAGGGTTGAATATGGAAGACTTTATTGATTCATGAGCAGGAAAACACAACACTGCTGGAACAAAACTGTTTTACCAGGACCGAGCAGAACCTGCTACCAGCCAGTTAAAAGTGTCAGGTGTGTTCACTAAAAGTGACTGGGGCTGATCAGAGGTCATGTGACCGATATGTCATTGTTGGACATGTGGTTCGAAAACCATTAATCTGCTGCTGTAACAGCTTTCCACCAGATGTTGGGAGCTGGCTGCAGGGTTTTTAGAGCATTAGTGAAGTCCAACACTGAGGTTGGGTGATCAAACTTTGTCATTATTTTGGTCACAATGGTTGGAGTCAAACCACTTAATGTCCTGGGAAAACTTGATTTACTACTTAAAGGAATACTTCACCACCAAATGGATCTTTTTTTTAATCAATCACAGTGAACAGAGAGTCAAAAAACGTAGAAAAGTCTTGATGAATTGACTAAAATGGGGGCCGCGTCTAACAACAGAAAAAGCTACAGTACGTCAAAACATCTGTTTACTCCTGCAGTACAATCCAAGTCTCACTTATCCAGTCGTATGCTCACATCTTCACGCTACGCGTCCAGAGACGTCCCAAGTCTTCTAAAAGAATTTCAGGTAACACTGGATGAGTTTATATACAAATGGTCGTTATTGTGTGAAGTATTTCTTGAAGTAATAACCACAGAAGAACTCCAGGGTTACAAGTTTGGTGTTACCAAATGAACAGTCAGCATGTTATTAATTGTTCAAGTAACAAAGACAAATGTAGTCTGCTGAAGAGTCTTAAATTTAATCATAATCACCATTACATTATCCATAATGACATGGCCAAATGAAATGGCCGAGACACAATTACATGGAACATTAAGCAGTAAAACACTGAACAAACTCATTTAAACCAATAATTTAACAGCTCAGTGCACTTTTGTAAATTGTTAGAAGTAAATTGTTTCACATTTGCCCTTTTTATACTTTTGGTCCACTTTGCAACTCCCATAATGTTTTCTCTCATCTCGCTCTGTACGTTTTCACTTGTTGTGGCATTTTCTGTTGTCTTAGCAGTTGTTTGATTACTTTTGCTTCTTTTCCAGGGTTTCCCAGGAACAGCTGGAGAGAGAGGAGCAGATGGCCCAACGGGTCCTCCGGTATGCTTTGTTATCCCTCTGTAGTTGTGTCGTTTGGAAGAGTTTTTCAGAGTTGAGACTGACAGGAGGGATTTTTTTGTGCAAATGAACAGATCATATAAAGCAAATAGCTTGAGGAAGAACATATGGGTCGATTATAAATCTATTTCCTGTGAAACAAATGTTTACGACAACAGGGTTCTGTTGAGAAAGTAAGCTGAGCCAAAACACCATGGGGATATCAATCACCTAATCTAACTTCCAGTCAGGGAAATGTACACTTGATCAATACAACAGATGGTATTGACTGCTACTTTGAACCTTTGGTGACAGAGCGCTTTTATCTGACAGGGGCCACCGGGCAAACCAGGACCTCCAGGATCACCAGGACCCCCGGGAGACAAGGTGAGTCCACAGGCACAGAGCAGCCATGACCTCCATTACACCAAGACACAGATGTGTGTGTGTGTGTGTGTGTGTGTGTGTGTGTGTGTGTGTGTGTGTGTATTGACATTGTGTTATGTAGATCTGTGTTTTGTGTGTGTGTTTTCTCCTAGGGTTTTACAGGGAAGCAGGGCATGGAGGGACCTCAGGGCCCAGTAGGCATGTATGTAAGTGATTCCTCAGCAGGGCACATACAAGGAATGCACCTGTACTACCACTTTACAGCACACACATGATGCACGCAGAATACACCCCATGTGGACAGCACACTGTGTCTTTGTTCATTAAGGCCCTTTCAGATGCTTACCTGTTGACTCAAAATACTGGTGTATAAGTCGTTCAGAAGCGTTTTACCAACAAACTGGTGCAGCAGGACCTGATACACTGAAGTGTAAGATGTGTGTTGAAATAGCTGTTAAACTGTTGTGTAATTATAACATTAATGTGAAAAAAGAGGTGTGTTATTCAGAATGAACATGTGTTAGTGGGATCATGGGATAGAATCGAGCATTCACCAAAGCAATAGCCCTACTCTGTCCAAGCACTGCACTTAAAATGTACATATTTAAATCTGCTTTAAACCCTTGATGCTAGTTTTGGACATTTCTTTTTTGTTTCTTACTGTTATAATGTCTTCTCTCTGTCTTGTTTATATTGGTATTCCTTTTATTGTTTCTGTTTTTACCATGTAAAGTCCCTTTAAATACCTTTTTAAAGCACTATACAAATAAAATGTATTATTATTATTGAAACTGAAGCATTTCTAAGGTGCTGCATGCAGCGTGCAGTTACGGTTTTGCATGAGTATACACACCATTGCAGGCCTAGTTTTAAATGGGTTTTCATGTTGGATTTTTATGTCCTACACACACACACATTCTCAATTGGTTGTTTTTCCTGCTAGAAGAGGACGTTGTTTATAGTAAATGTCCTTCTAAGTTAGCGCAGCTCAGAAAATCCTTTCAATAATAGAAAGGGAAGAGGAAATTGTGAACTAAATGTAGATTAACTTGAATACCCACTAGAGTCCTTCTAAGAGATAACAAGTTATTACAGCTTATAAGAAAAGAGTAATTACCCTACAAATGGTATTTTTTTATTAGCCATCTTGAGTTCTGCCCTTCGTCTGTATGGATCCCCACAATTATCTGGCAAATGTTGTGCAGTGCTGGATAAGCCTTTGTGGCATTAACTGATCATAACTTAAATTCTTCCACCTGCTGTTCCTTTTACCACCAGGGAATCCAGGGTAACGTGGGCATGCGTGGACCTCCGGGGTTCACAGGAGAAAGGGTAAGATCCTCTTTCTCCCACCTCTCTCAAATGTTAAAGCCTCAAACATTCATTCAACATCCAGGATGTTAAACAGTGGAGTTCAGAAACGGAAAAGCCATTTTTTAGAAGGAAAGCTATCTGTAAATCAGAAGGTAATTGATGTTTAGATATTTCCAATGATATATTTGACAATGTAGGTGAGAACAGACTCTTTAAGATGAGCTGTGAGAAACAACACCGTCTCTTGTCTTTGCTCTGCACCAGGGTGAGCCAGGTTTACGAGGTTTACCTGGGCCTGTTGGGAAGCCGGGACCTGCAGTAAGTGTCCGTCGTTTATATTTGTTTTTTATTTCCTTTCCTAGTCCTCCAGGACGCCATTACGTTAGCGTGTGAGAGGAGGACTGAGCACTGTTCACAGGATGATGGGGGTCACACCAAGGAGGGTTTAGTAAATAAAAGTTAACCAGTGAAGTGTGCAGCTGGTGTGAAGGGACGGGCTATTTCTGGCCGCAGTGATTGGTTTTGTTGGTCACTGGTGGCAAATCTAATGGGTGATGGAGGACAAATAAATTGCTCCGTGCTCTTTCCTCCAGCCTGTTCGCTGCAGTCCAGAGTGCCGGGTGGCATCCTCAATGACAAAGCAGTTGTCCCAACATGTTACAGCTCTGTTCCACTGCACAGTGTTTGGTAGTATATACAAATATGAAGAGGACACAATAGAAAATACAGTACAAAACAGAACATCAATCCCAAAAAAAACAAATACAATGGTAAAAAGTAGGGGAGTAGACTTGCTAAATGCCCTTTAAAGACACACTTGTACACACCTGAGCATAGAAATGCAGGTTAGCACGCACACACACACACACGCACACACACACACACACACACACACACACACACACACACACACACACACACACACACACATCTTTCTTCTTCTTATTTTGATAATTAGACATATCCTCTCCTTTTCCCTGGATTGATGGCTTTTGCTTTGCTGTAGTTGTATTCAGCTGAAAGGTCAAACTTTCATCTTGAAACTCTTTAGAGTTTCTGCACCCTATAAATCAGCCTCCCTCTTTTGGTCGGTGAGATTTAGGATTAAGAAAGTCCCTCTTGCATGGAACGAGTTACTTTCAGTAATGGCACTGGGACCGTTTTGTGAAGTTCACTTCTTGTATCGTATTCCCCGCAGTGTCATAGGACACACTTTGTGCTCACTCACACGGTCCGCCCACTGCTGTGGTGAAATCCATCAATCTGTCGTAGAGGAGAGCTACACTGCGCTGAGAGGGGGATTCATCAGCTACTGGCTTGAGCACTGAATGCGGTAGTAAACTGAATGCTTTAGTGCCCGCATCACTGAATGCAATGAAAGCCACACTCATCATGGTAGAAAATAATCCTGTCAACAAAAGGGACAGATGGACAACCTGAGTGAATTTCTGCATTCTGATTTAAAAAAAAACTCATGTCCATACTTTATTCTCTAAGGGAATAAAAGAAAATGTAACAAGAGCTCTGGATAGTAGACCGGTAGCAGCCATAAAGCCCCTGGGCTAGATTTAGTCTTTTAAAAGAAAAATATTCATTACCGAACAATGATACTATCCTTAGAAGCAGAAAGGATATTTTACATGGTTGGATGTTCATATTGAGTGCTTTGGAGGATAATAATTAATGCAGGGACAATTTCAGAACCCATCAGTTATGGATCTGATAAAGATTTAGACAATACCTGGTGTTTCCAGCAGATTTCTGGATTAACGGATATCTGGGCCAAAACTTCCTCTTCCTCATTGTTTACAGTCCAATTAGAAACTTAGCCAAAAGACACGATAATGGAGTTGGAGCTGAGAGACGACGCCTAGAATGAGACTGTTGTTGCCAATTAGTTAAGCGAATAGTAATCAAGATCATCGTCAGGCGATAGCTGGTGGGTTCCCAGACTTCAGCCAGTGAGTTTCTCTTCTTTTTCTCTCCACACGGACGGTTTACCTGCATTCAAACAAAGTCCGCTAAAATGTGATTACGCAATACTACTGGAGCTACCAGAACGCTTCAGATAAACAGATCGTGTCCAGTTGAGTACATATTTTGCAGTCATGTGCAGATATCTGTTGAAATAGAGATTACCAAAGAGCTAACGTAAAAAAATGAGGCATGAGTACCAGACAAAGATGCCCACTTTCCCCCTTCCTGTATATGTAGTAATATGTAGTATATATAAGTAAACGGGTAAATAAAAAGTCAAGAGCAAAGCATGAAAGTGAGCAATTTTAAGGCATATTGTGTAAAGACTTAGAATACCACAAGAATAAAACAAACTTGTTCACAGGCGGGAAAAAAAACTGCTCGTTAAGTAAAACCACAATTATCCATTTTGCCACGGTTTGTGGATCACTTTAGAAATGTTAGTTTCCTGTTATTGTATGTTTAGCTTCATTTTGTGTTATACATTTTAAAGCTTACACGATAAACTTCTCTCATGATCTCTGTTATTTCCCCACACAGTGCCCAGACAGAAGTGTGAGTCGTGGGTGTGCTTGGCATGTTCTGACTTGCTTTGCCTGTTTTTCTTTATCAGGGTCTGCCAGGTACTTCTGGAAACAAGGGACTCCGGGGACCTCAGGTGAGAGAAGCTTTTAATTGGAGAGTTTGTGCTCTGAATAAAGATAAAAAAATATTTTGCTTCTTGTTGTTGATGGACTTAAACGGTAATGCCAGTGGTTTTTAATCATTTAATGTCTCGGTGTCACTTATAGTCCATTGGAAATTATAATTATATTAGTAAAACGATCACGGACAATGACATACACACAAGCTAACACTGTTTACAGGTAAAGTATCTCCTTTTCTTTCTAAATATGCTCAGAAAAAGCCAAGTGACCAAAACCAACAAAACAGGTCCACAGATTTACAACTAGTCATTGAAGAGAAAGACAGAATTCAAAGCAATATTGAATATTCACATGAAGACGAAAAGAACGATATGTTGTATTTCCAAATGTTACTTTATGTTTACTCTCTTCAAAAACAGTATATCAGCTTTCAGCTTTTTTAATCTAGCTTTAGCATTAGCTTCATGCTAATTGTATCTTATTTTGGGGTGATCTAATGGATTTTGTAAAACGTTAACAGTGGCGCTTGTATTAAACTTACTTCTAGAAATAAGGGGACATTTGGCAGCCATGGAAGCTTCTGGAAGAGCGTGGTGTGAATTTCCTTATTGCTGTTTTTGGGACTCTTTGTCGTGCCAGTAATGGTGCCATTTGGAAATGTGATTCAAACAGACACAGTAAATCAGATTCATCCATTAAAATAGCATATATAAAATGTTGACGTCCAGTCTAAAAGTACTAATAAATCCACTTGGAAACCTTCAGAACCATCAGACCATGGCTTTTCACTTTCTACTTCCTGACTTGTGTTGTTTCTCACAGGGTCGGCCTGGAGATGAAGGGTCCAAAGGGATACAGGGCCCACCAGTAAGTTCTAGTTCATAGTGAAAGTTCATAGGACTGTATTTTTACAACGTTATCATTTTGTGTGTTACAGGGCAAACTGTGTTTGCATTTAAGTGGCATTTTAATTTGACACCGTGTTTTTGCAGTATTGATACAAGATGATAAAAGTGATTTAATATAAACAAAAACATCAGTTTAATTGAGGAAGAATTCACTAAACCATGAAATTGTTAAAGCACACTGCTCCTAAACAGAATGAAGAGGTGACTTAAGTGATTCGTTATCATTGATGCTGATAATGTTTTACTCTCAGTCCTTGAACCAATCATCGCAAAGTCTGGAAAATGACAGCTGAACTGTCGTGGCTGTAGACCACTGATTCATAAAAATCAATTTCACAGTTTGTGTGTCTGGCTGTGAATGTCTCTATTTGTTCTCATAATGCATTTTTAAATTAAAATTGACGATGAATTGACTGAATGTCATTGATAAACTGTGCCTAGCAAAAACACACTGAAGCTGCAACAGATTGCATTGTATTGTTTCCACATTTGACCCCCCAAAAAAAGTATGATCGATCTCTATTCTAGGGCTCTCCAGGTCTCCCGGGTGGTGACGGAACAGCTGGAAAACCTGGACCCAGGGGAAGCCAAGGGCCCTCAGGACCTCAGGGGCCACAGGGGCCTGCAGGAATCCCAGTGAGTGGGTACCTACCATCAACTGCTGCTTTGATCTCTATGTTCTCCGGTGTCTGAACATCTGGTTCAATTGCACAACATAGAACATGTTGTTTGACCACATGTGTGTTTGGTGTCCTCAGGGCCCGCAGGGTGCTGATGGGACATTAGGAGCAGCAGGGGAAAGAGGACACAAGGTAAACCACAGTGCATGTAAGAATCATGTCTTACCAGTGTTTTATTGTGAGATTTTAGTCCGTGTAACTTCGTTTATGTTCCGTTACTGATACTGAGACTGCTGCTCTAACCTCCAGGGTTTACCCGGCTCGCTTGGTGAAGCTGGCCCCACAGGACAAGGCGGACCACAGGTTGGTTTCATGTCATGGTGAAGTAAAGACAACAATGTTTTCATATATCCAGTGTCAGAATAAATTTGGATTCACCTGCCTTACTCTTTCTAGCGTTCCCTTTATTGTGAAGAGAATAATAGTTTCTTCAAATTGGGAGCAAACGTCCGACTGGATTCAAGGAGGCTTACAACTGCGAGGCAGTAATTCTACAGTTAAATCTGAGACCTGTGTGGAAGTAATATTTCAGCAGAATAAATATAAAATCCCTATTGCACATACAGGCTTTAGTTCTAGTTTCAGATACTGTGGATGTCTGTCCTGTCTGTGCAGAGGGAAGTACTGACAGGTGCTGATTCTGAGGACAGTGTTTGTTTTTATCTCCTTACCTCCATTGGTGCATAGTGGGATAGTTGCTGCTCTGTGCACACAAGAGGAGACAGATTCTGTTTCCACAAAATACAAAAACAAAAAGCAGCCAGGCAGCTTAAAAAAAAAACAGTGTAAATTCTGCATAACTGTGCCCGTGGGTGTACAGATACCATGCAGCCTCACTCTCGATATACTGGACGCTGTGTTTGTTTAGCAGCACCTCTTAACTTGTATCTGAGGTGAAGGGAGGCAGTGTCAGGATACTTGGGTAGAGCATCATACTGTATATATTTATCCGACCAAGTTTAACATATTTCTCATCCTGGAACCACAACAGAATAATGCTTCCACAATTACTTGAACACAAACTGTAAAGATTATTTGAAAAAGTAAAAATCATATTTGAGAGAAAAGAGAGAAGTATCATCACCTTTAAACCAGTTACCAAACATCACCAGTGTGTTCATCGACATTAACTGTGTACGAGGACAGCAGAGGACATTCTATTGTCACCTGATGACTGTTTTGACTTTTGACTCATCAGGGTCCCCCAGGCCAAACAGGAAATGAAGGCCCACCCGGACGGAAAGGAGACCAGGTCAGTGATCACAGCAGCATCTTTTCTGAGTCTTTGCAATGTTGATTGTTCGTACTCCACAAAGAACATAAAGTTTTTGACCCCTAAAATGTCTGACGTTGATGATACTGACTTGTCCTACGCAACGTGTCACTAGAGAGGTGTGATGACATTCCTCTACTGAAGGGGGCGATGTCTGTGCACTTAAGGTTTCAGGCAAAGAGGCCTGAAACCTCCAGCGCAGAGCAGACCTGTCAGCACTCCGTTCACATTAGCATCGTGATCACTTTGACAGCAAACGGGTAGATTGTGCAGTTTTTGGATGTAAACCGGACGCTGGAGCTTGTCTCCACTATCTAACAAAAAAAATCCCAATAGATATTATTGTATGTTTCACAACCACTACCGCTGTGTGAGCCACCAAACAACATAAACAAGTAAAAGATGCTAACTACACTCACCATTCTGATACGTCACCTGGTGCTAGTCGCTGGTTTGAGTGTTCAACAGACTCCTGATCTGAGTCAAACATGTACAGCTGACTCTCTCCGATTTCTCCGTTTCCTCTAACTGAGAAAATATACCAGACGCCAAAACTAATGCTGCAGATCACAAGATGGTCGCTAATTCAACAGTCAACCTAGCACCAGCAGCTATGGTGGGCGGGGCCAGACCAAATCCAGAATCGGGGGGGGGGGGGGGGGGAGGGGGGAAGAGTAGATGTGCTTCCAGCCCCTTTTTGCTTTTCGAGAACCACGTTTAACAAAATATTTTTTCACATGCTTTTGTCCTGAGGGGGACTTTAAATAATTTGTTTCAGTCTGCTTGGTTTGTAAAACCTGAGGCCAAGTTGACTTTGTTCAGTGTTGTGGAAGAAGTCTCTAGCCTCCGGTTTGAAAAGCCTGCAGTCAGTAACTGTTTCTGATTTCAAGTCTTCTTGTCTACTTCTTAGGGGGACCAAGGGTCTTGTGGGAAACTTGGTCCTCCAGGCCCCCCAGGAGAGAGAGGACTCGGGGGCTTGAAAGGCTTACAGGGGCCACCAGGACCAGAGGGTAAAGAGGTAGGTACATTTATCTGCTGTTTCTACAAAGATGATCTCTTAACTTGAAATGATTAGACGTTCCCACACGTGTTCGACTGCTGTCTCATAAATGACAGCAGCTCCGCAGGAGACGATGTTCCAATCCAGTCACATCATCGTACCTCCCCCCTCTTTACTTCACAGCATCACACAAACATCTGTCCAAAGTGTTATGGTGAACAGATGTGCTTGTTGTGATTTGTCTTGTTAGCATTACAGATTATTGTCAGCCTGAAATTCCCAGAAGTATTTCAGGTGCTCCATGAAATAAATATAAAAGTGGCTTGATAAGCCTTAAGCACCATCGCTGTTACATTACCCGTGAAATTAGATTTTCTTGATATAGTGATGTACTGAAGCCCTGAGAGGCAAGGGAGGAACAAATATTCTGGTGATGCATTTTCTTTCCTGTGTTTATGATTTAAGAACAGGTGAAAAGAGTCACTTTAAAAAAAAAAAGTAAACTGTTCCTCTATAACTCATGTTCCTTCCATCTCTGCAGGGTGATGTTGGGCATCCTGGAGAAGTTGGAGATCCCGGACCCAAAGGGGAGACGGTACATTCACTATTTTCCTCGAGTTTGTTCCAAGTGGTGAAAGTTAAAGTTCTTTCTATTCACATCTCTGATGAGGAGGACGATTGTGTTGCTTCTGCTCTAAATGATGTCTTCAGTTTGTGATCAGGCTGTGATTGCTGTCGGCAGGGCGAGTTGGGACCTCCAGGTTTGTCTGGTCGAGAAGGCCCTTGGGGAGGACTTGGAGAAAATGGCCAAAGGGGCATAAAGGGGGACAAGGGCCACATTGGACTAATGGTGAGCACAGTTTTACTCCTCAACAGTTTTGGGAAACGATACATTTCAACCCTCTGAACCCCACACAGTTTTAGGGTGTTTTTTTACAATTTACTCTATATATATATATATATATATAGATATATCTCTATATATATATATATATATATATATATATATATAGATATATCTATATAGATATATCTATATATATATATATATATATATATATATATACACATTCCTTATGAAAACAGCACAATCATAGCTAGAAGTAGAGAGAACTCAAGCATGTCTTTTGTGCATTATGACACAGCTAAAATGCCATAAATCATAAAAAAAGAAAAAAAAAACAAGCTGAATTTTGTTGATAATCTGTCGACGCCCTCTTTAAAGCATCATAGCTGTGTTTACATTTAATCCAGTGATTTTCTCTATTTTTCTTATGCTCAACAAGAAAAGAACAAACCCAGCAATGGGTTAACAGAGTAAACATAGTGATCAGCGGCACCAGCATGAATGGAACATAAAGCTGATGAGTCAGATTGATGAGTAGAAACTGTTTCTGATGTCATCTTCTTAAAATAGGGGGAACCGGGGCTGATGGGTGAAGTGGGACCTGCAGGTCTGGCGGGGTTACAGGTGAGTTTGTTTCCAGGATGTATTGATGCTGTCGATGAGTTGCCGCTCAGAGTGGTCTTAATGAACCTTTATCCAACTGTTCACATTTATTGATCCATCTCACCGATTTGTTTTGACATGTTTATCCTGCCTACACACATCAACAACACAATGATGTCAGTGTCTATAGTTTTTTGTGGTGCATTTGTCCTCATTTTAGGGAATCACAGGCTCTCGCGGACTCCCGGGGCCAGATGGACCTCAAGGGAAGAAGGTATTGTTGCTTTCCTTCAGTAACTAGCTGCTGTCATACGATGTTCATCACGACAAAAAGAGTTAGGGTTAAGACTGTTTGATGATAGATCGTGAGAGAGGGACTAATCAGTCCTGACTTTCAGTCATCACCTGATTGACAGGAGCCCTTGCCTAGTTGTTCTGGTACACCTTTTTCTCATATACTGCATCACCGGTGGTGCTCTGCCTGAATCAAATCAGTTAAACTTGGTAAAGTTCAAAGGAATGACACAAAAATATTTTCCTCCATCTCACCAGGGGGAGTCCGGGCCTGTAGGAATTACTGGACCTCCGGGGTCAGGAGGCCCTCAGGTAATCTCTGATTCCATCTAACATTTTGCACATCACAGCTTACAGTACAGCTATCGGGGGGGAAAAGCATCCATTTGCTCTCTGTTTGTCTTTTGCGTAGGGAATGACTGGTGCTCGTGGTGTCAGAGGAGACACAGGGGGGCTGGGTCCACCTGTGAGTATCCTCAAGTATTAGAAAGTTGTTCACTTTATTTGTTTTTTTGCCATGTCAGTTATGAACAGATAGTCCATCTGTTGCACTCAAGTTATCCTCACAATCAATCCTTCCATCACAGATATGCTCTGAATTTGGGATGTAGTCCCTTTAAGTTTTAATAGTCATCGAGCGTGGTGCATAGAACGAGAGCTATCATTGAGTTTAGACTGAGTTTAGACTACATCGTTCCTGTTTTTGTGATGTCTGCACTGCAGGGTCCAGTAGGACAAGTTGGACCTCAGGGAGACCAGGGAGCTAAAGGGGAAGCGGCGCCACATGGACTGAAGGGAGAGCCAGGAGCTCCAGGTCCACTAGGGGAACAGGTTAGTGAGGTTTTCATGTTAGATGTATCTACTGCATGACGTTTATAAAACAAAAGTGCATGTCTGCATGGTGCTACATATTTCTAATGCTAAAAATTTTGATTTACTGTGTGCAAATATCCATAAAACAGCTTCAAAAATATGAATTACCTGTGCAGGGTGACGATGGTCTGCCAGGAATCCAAGGTCCTCCGGCTCTGCCAGGGATTGAGGTGAAAACTAAACAGCTATTGATTAGCTTTAAGACTTTGTCAGATGTAAATGACCATTGCTGATAATTGCTTTTCCCCTCTCAACAACTCTAACTTTGTTGTTTATGCCTCTCCCTTCTCTTTTTCAGGGGCCTCCTGGAGAGATGGGACCCCAGGGTCCTCCAGGTCCCACAGGGGCTCCTGTAAGTTTGCAGATGTGTACAATACAAACAGTGGATGATGAAATCATACTGTGCCTTCAGCAGCTGGTCTAAAATATAACCATTTGTTCAGTATTCATTAATTATTGAGAAGTAAATAAACAATCATTTAAACTCGCAGTGTGTGTGGGCGTGTGTGTGTGTGTCAGTGTGTTTTGTCTATCTGAAAGTTATCTTAATAGCAAAATGAAATTGTTTTTTAAACTATAATTGCTTTGCAGGGAGTGCAAGGAAGAGCAGGGCCTGAGGGGAAACATGGCATGTCAGGGGAAAAGGTAAGAGCCTCATATTCCAGTGTAATCTGTTGTCTTTATACATCTTTAGATGCATTTCGACATCTTTTACATTCTAGTTTTCCAAATTTTGGAAATCATAGTAGAAATCATTTGACAAGATTGTTCTGCTTCATTCCAAGATAAAGTAATAGATCTAAATTCACGAAATCATTGAAACAGCTATCCACGCAATGACAAGTTGAAGGAATAGAACATTTTGGCTTTCTTGCCAAGAGTTGGAGGGGAAGGTCGATCCCACTGTCGTATCTGTCTGTTGAATATGAAGCTACAGCCAGCCATGGCTAACATTAGCTTAGCATAAAGACTGGAAACAAAGAGGAGACAGCTTGTCTGGCCCAGTTCCCCTCTGTGTCCCTTCTGCTCATGGGTCCTACACTGGTATCGATCTCTTTATCTAACCTTTAGCAGGAAAGCAAGTAAGCACATTTCCAAAATGTTAAACTATTTCTTTAGAGTGTATTAACCAGTACAGACGGCCCTTTTTAAAGATGACGCTGCAGCTGTTAAATGTCTCCTTTTACAGTTGGTAGTTGGTACTAATTAGCTTTTCCAGCGTTCAGTTTGTGTTTTACCTCTACAGGGAGACGATGGCAAGAATGGATCAGCAGGGAAGACGGGTCATGTTGGAAGGAGGGTAAGAGCTCTCTGCTATAGGCTTGTGAACATTTTGCTGGTGAAATGCAGCTCTAACTTAAGTAAAAAAAACTACCTTTTTTAGGACTTTGTGAAAAGAGCCTTTGTGTAGTGGACATAACAAACCGATTTTTATGGTGCGTGCAGGGGATGAAAGGGGAAATGGCCTGAAGCAGCCACTCTGACAGCCACTGCATGTACAGATTCATGCATAAAACATGAGGCCGCTTCGTCCGTGTGCCCTCTTGCTTATTGTTGCCGCATTGAAAATCATTGAAAACTTGTCCACAGGGGAAACGGGGGAAGGCCGGACTAAGAGGGATCAGGGGAGACAGAGGACCTAAGGTGGGAGACACGGAAACAACGCCACAGGTTTTGCATACATCTGCTTAAATGATGACGCATGAGCCAACGGTAGATTGTGTTTTATCATTCAGGGCCAAACGGGGGTTACAGGACTGGTTGGCGTCTCTGGATGGCCAGGGCTCATCGTGAGTTAATTTATGTGTTCACCTGACGTCTGTTTTTATGTCATAGATGAACATATCAGCACATTTGCTCTAACACTGTCTGTTCAGCCATCTCTCCTGCTTTGGAGTGAAGAGATCAATAAAGTAATGAATTTTACAATTGAAGTGTATTCGATCAGTCAGTGAGTTGACATCCACTTGATATATTTTTTTTTATTTTGTCACCAAGGGAATCCCAGGCTTACGTGGAGAGGCGGGGGATCACGGTGGAAAGGGGAAAGAGGTAAAGCCAAAACTAGAAAGGTGTTGAAAACACACCACAGATCTCAACAACCACAGATGTAATGTGCGATTGAATGAATACAACCCATAGTTGGCTAACCCCCCCCCATCTAGACACTAATAGGCTGTAAGGAGTCATCAAACACACTTCATTCAAACTCAAAAACAAGCAAGTGATGAATGCAGGCAATCAGCTCAAAGTCATAGTGTAAGAAATGTCACTTTTATTTAAGTGCCTATTAAGCACTGAGTAACATCAATTATGAAAACCCAGAATAAACTTAAGGAGACCCAACAAAATATGCACATATAAATAAGGAGCCCTGGAGTGGCCAGTACAAACGATTTACTCATTTCTAAATTTAATTAAATCATTCTCACGTTTTTGATTTATTTGTGTGCACAAGTTATGATCCGTGGAATCAATTTATTTAAAATGTTCCCATGTTAGGCCTGTAAGTTAAATAATTAAATAGGCCTCATTTTGGCAGTGCGCAAGGCCAAGTCATCCCTTCCAGCTGCCAACTGCTTGCACTTGTCCTTGGTAGTAGATAGCTATGGACAGAGACTCTTTAATGAACCTTTACTTCATCTTGGGGACGAGTTATGAATACATGTTGACAACTGTTGCATTGCAAGGGACTGTAGTTAGTAAAAGGCAATCAGTGCTTCCCATTAATTACCACAGCTCACCAAAGTTTTGTAATGAACAGCAACTGTTTTTAGACTTCTCAGCGGCTGGGGTCCATGTTATCCGTCAGTTAGGACTGCATTTCCACAGGGTTCCCAATCGTCCTGGTAAACCTGGAAAACAGTTGACCATCTTTTACAGTCATGGAAAACGTGTCAAATATCCTGGAAAATCTTGTATTGTCCTGGAAACTTGTTTCAGCATTCTCTTATTTTCCAATTAACTATTATTCTTTTCATCAGAGCTCTCCAAAACAGATAAGAATTCTATCTGAAAGGACTAAGTTACATCCAGGATCACATTAACGTTCAAATGGTAGTTTAGAGACGGGAATTTGACTGGGCTGCTCTTGGTTATGTTGTGGAAACACTGTGAACACCCCCCCGCATCACGTCACATGGTAACATGCAGGTTGGATGGCATTACAACTTAAGTGGTCAAAACTCCGGGCTGGATGGCCATTCTGTGTGGATGTTCTCCAGCTTCCTCCCACAGTCCAAAGACATGCAGCTTCGGCTGATTGATGACTCTAAATTGCCCGCAGGTGTGAACATGAGTCAGCCGGTAGTTTGGCGACCTGTCCAGGGTGTTCTTGCCCAATGTCAGCTGGGACCGGCTCCAGCCCCCCCCCCCCCTGAACAGGATAAGCGGTAAAAGATGATGGATGGCTGGATGGACATTATCCTTCAAATTCAAATATTGGTCACTGCTGGCTGGTAACTCTGGTAGTTTTAATGCTGTATTATTTTATGATCAATTTATTATAACTCCTAAACACAAAAGAGATGATTTCATAGATAAGTTACAGCCTGCACGTCTTTTAAATCGGACGTTCACAGAAAGGAACATATTAGTGTATTGCGAGAATCATAACCAATAAAAAGACTGATATAAATTCAAAGTCAATGGTGGATTCTCTACTTCCTCTTAATAACCCACTTCATGAGAGTGGCACACAGTGGTTTTCGCTAATAGGGACTCATAGTATTAATAAGCCGAAATGGAAAATACAGCGTGGTGGAAAATGATTTTACCCGCTGTTGAGTCTTTTTAAGCTGTCAAACTGAATTTGTCTTTTAAATTATTTAGTCTTGCAAGAAGAGGCACAGTTGTACAGAGTCACAAAGAGTCAGTAGAAGCGCTCGCTCCACAGATAAAGTCACACAGAGTTCCATAGAGAGGGATCAAGGGTGAGGGCCTGTGTACTGGAACGTCCTGCTCCAGGCCGTGGAAGTAAAAGAAGTGCTCTATCTGTGTAACAACAGACACACAGATACACACGGTTTATCCTTAAGGCATAGAACATGTGCATATACAATAAGTACTTCTTATTCAACGGCAAGAAAGAGAGGATAATGTGTGTGCAGGCAGTCAGCTGCTGCATGGATCACAAGTTATATGATGCAAGCTTATGATAGTTTGTTTTATAACAAGTTAGAAAACAGTTTTACTTGTAAGAATATCAAATTTCCATTAAACAGCAGCAAGATACATTTGAGCATGTACACTAACACAAAGCATTTACACAATATGCTTAAGTAGAAGTATATACTAAGTAGAAATGTTCCATTTCAACCGTTCATACTGATCCTTTTGTTTAGGCTCAGTTGAGGCTCCGGCAGAACTCTTCACGGGCTGATCAGCTGTCTGGTTGAAGGAGACTTGACTGTATTGTTTGTGTCTTCAGGGTGAGAAAGGAGACATGGGACTGCTTGGGCCCCCTGGAGGTGATGGCATGAAGGTAGGAGCTGCCAAGAGTTTTCTTCCTAATATGGAGAACATTATGAAACATTATGTCTGCAAGACAAAACATAATGATAACATGTCAGTGGTAACTGTGTCTGTAGGTGTGAAGGTAAAGCAACTAATTCATGTTCATATCATTACTGTGCCAATGATGACAGTACAGACATGTGAAATTAGGTGACTTATGAAGTGGATGTGAAGGTCCTGAGCGATGAAAGCTGTTTCACATCAAACTGACTTGATCTGATAGTGAGACATGGGTGGTGCTTGCTCTTTTTACTCGCATGATTTCTGATCCAAAAAAGTTTTGATTCATTTTTTGAACAGAGAGAAAAATTGTAGCAGGATGTAGTGTTGAAGGTCTGACTCAGGTCTGTCACTTATCTGCAGCTGTTAAAATGTCTTTGCTAATCAAATGTCAAAAGTCTACATTCTCCTCAGCATGAAGAGGCTCTGCTATTCTACAGAGTCACTTTATTCAATATGTATTGAACATGTTTCTGTTCTAAATCAAAAGGCCTGGTTAACAATGGAATTGGGCATCCAGAGGAACCAGTGTGTCATTCTCTTTTTTTTTCCCCTCGTCTATTTCAGGGTATTCGTGGTCTTGTTGGGTTACCTGGTCCACTGGGCCTGGTGGGAGAGCAGGTACACAAAACTAATAGCTGTTTGATGATGGAAGTTTTACTACGATTGAATATGTTTTTATGATGTCCAACTCTGTATCTCTCTCTTTTAGGGAAATATTGGTCTACCAGGACCGAGGGGAACAACAGGGATGCCAGGACTGCCTGTAAGCTTCCTGTCAGAAATCAGCAGGACATCTTAAATCATTGAATTCACTTTGCAAAGCACACAAACCTGCACAGTACAGATTATTATTTAACACATTTTATTAATTATGCTTTCTTTTGTGGCTGGCTGTTATATCCCTCTTCAACTCTGTTAATACCTAGAGTGTATGTTGTTCATGTTGTTGCTTTCTTTTATGGAAAGAATGGAATTCAATTTGCAGCCGTGTTTGGAATTCCCTGTGGATATCCAACTTTTATTCAGCCTGTGCTTTTTTTTTTTCTTCTTTTTTGACATTTTATAGTTTGAATTCCAGCAGTTCATTTGTCATTCAGACACTTCATCCAGATTGTGTCTGAAAAATGGAGTTGAGACGTAGAATTGTTTTATAAGAACCCATGCACACTGTTATCTTTCAGCCAAGTAATCTTTTCTTCAGCTGCCAGTCCGTTGAATCATTCACAGTTCACCTGCACATCATCATGGCGTTCAGCACGCTGTGTCTCGGGAGGGGAGTCCATTGACTTAAGTCATGAAATGTGTGAAGCTGTGGCTGATGAGTTCTTAATGCAGCAGATAAAAACACTGGGCGCACAGCTCTTAGTCGGTAAATGCACTTCATACTAATGCCCTTTTCTCCTGTTCTCTGCTCTGTTGCAGGGTTTGTTTGGATTGAAGGTATGATACTATCAACTCAAGCTCTCTCTGACAGATCAAACTCACTCGCTCTTAATATGTACCATTACGCTTAATGGTTTATTTTGATGGCACATAAAATCATAAAGCTGTCACACTGTTAGCGTTAGAATGTAATGGGATTTCTTTATTCTTTATTTCCATATCAATGTGTTCTGTAGTCAGTGGTGTGGTTTTGCCACACTGAACGGTGCTGAATCATATGTTGTGCTCATCATATTTTCTTCTACCTGCAGGGTTTGAAAGGCTACCAGGGTTTCCCTGGTCTGCCCGGCAGGACGGGGCTCCCAGTGAGTTTACAACAGAGGATGGAACTCACTCTCTAGTGAAGACTGAAGTTCCAAATATTGTTCTTATAATATTAATATAAACTTCCAAATGTACACTGGACGCCATACATCCCACATTTCTACATTTCTACAAATGTATGTTAAATTAGATATGGGATTATCAAGTGTGCATACTTCTTGGCTGTCCGACCGTTTGCTTAGTTTATAACTTGCCTTGGTTTTATCTGACATTAGCTTAACATTCAGGGCCATTTTAGAGTTCTGACTTGTTGAACACCACAGTGTTTGATTTGAGAAAATCGTCAAAATGTGAAACCGCTTCAGACAGCGAAAGGCTTTTATCTCGCTGCCTCTCATCAATCAGTTGTTCGATGAGTTTCATATTTGTCGGTGTACAGTGAGACATTTTTTTTCTTCACATTTCTATCTCTTTGTGATGGAAAACAAAACTTTAAAACATCTTGATTCCAATATTGATACTCTTGTAGTTTATACCCAATATGTGCATCTTTCTTGTGTTTTAGGGCCCACCTGGGGTCCCTGGACCACCGGGACAGTCACTGAACATGACGTTGACCCAGCTCAAGGCACGTGATTTATGTCTTCATTGTCCTATTAAAGTATTTTACAACTACAAAAGCATTTATCATAACAGCATTTGGGATGTGTCTTGACTGCAATGCAATCCAAGTGACTCCGTGTTATTTTTCTTTCCATGTCCAGGACCTGATGTATGTGTCCGATAAGCCCAACTATCCTCTGATCCAGACTCTGCTAGATTCTGTGCAGCAGGAGCTCCGGCTGATGCTTGATCCTCCTGACGGCAGCAAGGAGCATCCTGCCACCACATGCATGGAGCTCTGGATCTGTCACCCCGAATACAGCAGCGGTCAGTTCCCGAAGTAGTGAAATAACAGTAAATCCACGTTGAATTATTTTGGGAATCACTGAGCTGGCTTGAGTTCTGGACACTGTTCTCTCTGTTACAATGTGTGCATCATCCTCTATATGAGCTCTTCTAAAACATAGACATGATCTATTCATCTGGTAATATTTAGAATTTGAACTATCAAATACTCAGTCACTCAGTTTAATCATTTTTCAGATTGGTAAATGTTACAAGCATGTTAAGTATTGATATTAGCTTGAAATGTGAACACACAGAAAAAGTACATAATTGCACAAGAGCTGGTGTCAAAGGTCAAATCTCTCTGTCCAGAATAATTTATTTTCAGCGGCATCTTAAATCACACGGATAAACAGCGTTGTTTAGAAAATGTACTTTTTTGAAAGGTTATGTTTCAAATTTGGATTATGTATATTCAATCAATATACATAATTGCATTTTTCTGTCTGCTTGTTGTTCGTCATAAAGGGTCAAATTAAAGTGGTAATACTTCAAAACACACAAAAACATGCAAAATATAATTAGCCTTAGCGCAACACAAATTTGATTCCTATCCATATATAATTAATATTAAACCAAATGCGTTTCTCTGCAGTTGCTAGTTAATGTACAACACAAAACATTTTACACTGCAATTTGTTACATTTCTTCTCCACGTCTTTATTATTTCTCTAGCACAGTCCTGTGTGTTGGAGGTGTTTGTGCTCCAAGCGTTGCTCTGGTCTTTCTGTCAGCGTGGACCTCGGCCGTATCTCATTGAACTCTCGCTAACCTTTCCCTGCAGGAATGTATTACATCGACCCCAACCAGGGCAGCACAGCGGACGCTCTGCTGGCCTACTGCAGCTTCTCCTCCACATCAAAACAGACCTGCCTTCATCCTCGAGACTCTCAGGTACGAGGACATCGCCTGATAAAAAGGCGACAGGAAATTGCGCCTCTGGATCAATGGCGTTCACTTAACCCTGTTGTACGGCCGGAATCTCAATTTGACGATTGTCAGTCAGCTCACCCATTTGTAGTGATGACTTGACCGTGAGCTTGTGACTCTGCCACGTTGAAGGAACAGTCAAAATCTTATTTCGGTAGTTTGGACATGATTCATACAGTATCAGTTATGAAAGAACCTAATATTTGATTCACTGACTGCATTGCTGAGAGTCACTGCCTGCACCACACACACACACACACACACACACACACACACACACACACACACACACACACACACACACACACACACACACACATACACATACACTCTTCCACCCGACAGTTTCTTTGCCCTCAAACCATTACCAGAGCATTGCTATAGAGGATAGCACACTTCAATGCTAGTTATTACAAAACTAATTTAAAGCGAGAGTATTAAACTTTTGAAGTGAGAAGTAACACATTCTTCCTCTTTCAAATTAGAATTTATAAGCAATAAAACAAGTCATTGCTCAACTCAATACACTCAGGGTTTTCACTGCCACCCTACTTGGTCTGGTATGACCAGTAGCTCATGGTGGTTAATGTTGGTAAACTTAAGATAGACAGATAGTGCTTCGTAATGTTGCTCCTCCTCCACACGTGTGCTTCTGAGGTGGTTCTTCTGACTTTGGTGTGTTCGTGAGGTGACTAGCGCCCCGGTGAAGATTCACGGTGCCATCCAAATATTGAAACACTTTGAAGCCTTATATTAGTGATATTAGTGATTAGTTGTTGCTGCTCGAGTACATTCCCTAAGACCACTGAAATATTGCTTTACCTGACTTGTTATAAAGGTTAATGCTATAAAATAACTAGGTCACTCTACATGGACAGTTGCAACCTAATGCAAATGACATGCAATAAGTGAATTGATAAAAAAGTTTCTTATCATCATTCAAACTTTGTGCTCTTCCGCCATGTTTCTGCATAATATGACGATAGCTCGGCAGGTGGTGTACTTGTGGTGTGAATTTTCCCAGTCGGGAAGTCATTTTTCAGATATTTCCAACACCCCATGAATGCGACACTATTGGCATTGCTCAGTGAGCTAATTTAGCACTTGTAATTGACACTTGAGGCCAACATTCAAATGAAGTTCTATGGTCTTTCTTTAACATAACTGTGCTGTCATGTTGGCGAAGGACTTCTTTTCTGTACTGCAGTCTATATAAAAACACCAAATGCACCTCACACCCTCTCAACTCTAATACAGTCAATTCTATGTAAAAATGGACTCACTCAAGCAAAAAAAAAAGTATATGAATCGGTCTCGGATAGCGTGAAGTGAATGCATAGCTCACCTAGGTAGCCAATTTACCTCTGGTTCACGCTTGAGCTGCATGCTAATCCAGAGCTCATCAGCAGCTGTCTGAACACCGTTAACCTTCACAAGTATCTGATATGAAAGCAGGGCTTGAATTCAGATTTACAAATGCGTGTCTTCTTTTCTCTGCCTGCAGTTGCCCATGAAAGCCTGGATGGAAGAACTTTCTGAAGCGTCCTTTCAGTGGCTCAGCAGGCTGGAGCAAGGGTTTCAGGTGAAGGGAACACGACTAAACATTCACCCTGATGTGGACTTTTAGGGGGCAGTAGGAATCTACAACAACCAGAAAGACTAATAGATCATTAACACATTCTGGGACGAATTCACAAGAGGATTACACAGCTGCTAGACCTGCACAAATAAGACTAAGAGAAACCATGTCCTTCTCAAAGCACCCACAAAGGGTGAAATGTGTTTTTACACATATTTAAATGAGGTAACAGGCATACATTTAGTGAAAAATCCTTTCGATGCAAATGAGCGTCATTGCAAAAACGCTCCAATTCACAAAGACAAGCGCTAATAGCCTCATGCAGTTACAGTGAAATTATTAGCGTCTTCAGAGAGTTGCTTGTAACTGAAGCGCATTGTCTTTTGAAGTGGGTATAGACTGCATCTAGACCCTTCACATTAAAAACAAGCGGGAGATACTTTTCTACAATCATTTTTCTAGTATTGTTTTTTGTCATATCGTTAATGGTTTGATCAATGACATTTTCTCCATTTTCCATTCACTTAGTTTGTTCTTACCTTTTAATATTGTTACTGCTGACATTGTTAACGCATTACATTCTTATTCCTATCTTACCAGTTTTACTATCCAGGTGCTAATGTGGTCCAGATGCGTTTTCTAAAGCTGCACAGCAGCTCTGCCGTCCAGAATATGACCTTCTCCTGCCACCCAGGACACAGACTGGGCCAGACAGACAGAGACATCAAATTCCTCACTGACTCAAGGAAGCAAAGCTTCCTCGGAGCACTTAAAGACTGCGTGGTACGTCAAATGTTCTAAAAGTCCCTTTTCACGGGTATTATATTATTAATCTTAGTGTGAGTAGTTTTTGGCTGTTGCTTTTAATGTTGGATAGATGAACTCAACACTCCTTGACCTGGTTTAGAAGGAGCTATAAAAGTCTTATAAAGATTTAAAGGCAAAGACATTATTATCATCATCGTCATCATCATCAGTGGTGCCCGGGTCAGCTCTTGTTATTACCCGTCTGACCTGCAAAAATATACGCTTCACTCAGCACTCCCATTGTAACTTTCAGTATTTGTGTTACAACTACATTTCAAAATGATTCGACTGGATGGCCGTATTAAAAATGCTTAAGAAAAAAGTGCCCTTTCCAGGACACTGGCAACATTTCCCAAGAGCTGGTGTCAAGTGTTGAATCTATTTGTCCTGAACAACAGCAGCCACTAAAACAGGATGTTTTTCTATTCTCAGCAGCATCTTAAATCACATGGATGAACAGCCTTGGAAGGCTGTAGTCGACTTAAATTGAAAATCTTAGTCGAGCTGCCAAAGCTGTCTCGTTGGGATGCGCCTGCAGTTAAATTTTAAACAAAGTGATCTGCAGGTCAGGGTTTTTGAACATCCTCCACACCCAGCCGACCTGATATGAGAGCCAAGCTGCACCTCTGAAACCACAAAAATATGCATTAATAAACCGGGTGAAAATAGAGGCGTTTATTGCCACTCGAGGCTTTTTATGGCAAAGTAGCACAACTGCCAGGACTGAGGTCTGAGACAAGGACAGAGACGAGCAGATTGTGACGAGTGTGTGTGCGTGCAAGATATTAATAACTTATTTGGAATGCTGCTTCAACCCGCAGGTCGGTTATGTTGACGGAATATTAATGAAATACAAAATAATCGAGAGATGCTGTCCCAGTTAAGACAAAACCTAAAACAAATTCTGCTGAAATATTGTTGAATAAAAAAGTGATGATTCTTCGCAGTTAAATGACAAAGAAATGATGTATTGTGTTTCCTGTCCGTCAGCCTGGAGAAGAGACCGTTTCTGGACCTCGGGAGTCCGTCTTTGAGTTTGAGGACCTCCAGCTGCTTCCTCTGAGAGACGTAGCTCTGATGGGAGGCGGTAACGTCACACACCAGTTTGGCTTCACTGTCGGACCCGTGTGTTTCAGCTAGAGGTGCTACGAAGCTGTGCCGACCCAGGACACAAACCTCTGTTCAAATCATGGACACCTAGAGGACAACTGGAACGTCTCTTCCCATTTCTGAAGATGTCACTTCCTTTTCCTCTTGTTTTTGGGGGATCTCTCAATTTGAGTGACTATGATATTCATGAATTTGAGAGGACACAAGCATCCTCAGGCTTTTTTTTCACAGAGAAGTCGATTTTGTTTACAGAGACGTTTATCTTGTATTGAATAATTTAAAAATGTATGTTTTTTATCCTTTATATACAATGTTTTTTTGGCTTCTGTTTGATTTATGTGAGTTATGTATTTTGGGCTTCAGTCATAGCCTGCCCACGGTGTATATAAAAGCCAGACTGTCCTAACTGACCTCCTAACAATGTGTTCTGCATGGGGACACAGCTACTGTGGTCCCATTGGCCGTGTGTGACCAGGCCAGTACAATGTCTCACTGTAAGGCCACGGCTTCAGTGCTGTCAGTGACCTCACATGTGTCACTCTTCTCAAGGTGCTGATCACATTTCATTTGAAAGATTTCTTTAATCCCCAAAACAGTGGAAGAGGACATTCACATTGTCTCATGCATACTTGATGCTGTCTGTTGTCAACAGCAAATATCCTCATTTTGATAAAACATAGTTTGCTGTTTTTACAGTTTCATGTAATTGTTTTTACGTCTCAGGTATGATACATTAATGATACACACATGGGCGCTGAAGCTGCCGTTGCCACGGTATCTTTTGTAGTTTAGCATTAAAACAAGACTAACATTAAAAGACCAAAACCAACACTGAACTAGTTCTACCAACCTGATACAACCGTTTCCTCTGAGCTCCATTATTGTCCAAAACATGTTAAAAACACATCAGCGAGCCACACGGTTGCAATGGGTGACATCTTGCTTCATTACCATAAACACACACACACACACACACTTATTTTGACTGAATCCCACACACACCACCCTGCTGATGGAAATACTCCCCAGAGCACCAAATGTGGATTAATCTGCAGCTTTCCTCCTGTTTGACTGATGTTTGCTAAAAATGTATAGTGCCAAATGTTTTATGAACTCACTGGGCCATTTAAAAGATACATCTTTTTATCATGAGCTGTATTTAATGATTTTCATTTCCACGTTCCAACCAATGAGCTTGGGAATGAGAGATTAAATCATTGTTGGTTTTGCTCTTTTCAAAATGATTTGTGGACAGAAACACCAGCCTTATCCTTGAAAGTGGTGAATTCCTGCACACTGTTATCAAAAAAACCACATCAGTCGTTTATCTTCATTAGGGTTTAAAAAACAGTACAATAAGCAACATATTTATAATGCCACCAACCAATCACACCTGATACGATAAGACACCTGCACGATAAAATCGGCAAGTTTCAACAATCCATCAAAATACAAAGAGATTAATGAACACATCTTATTGGAAAAAGAATACAATGAAATGCTGATGTCGGGGAGAATGGGAGGAGAGTATTGCCTTTCAAACAAAAACTGTCATGACCACAATGTCGGACTGAAACAAAATGACAAGTCAGTCTGATTATCAAGCTTCTATTTTCCCCTTTTTGCCTGCAGGTCTCTGACATAAACGTTGCTGCTGGTTTATACATTTTGTGCTGACAGTGTACAAAGTTTACCACATTTCAATTAGATTTTAATTCTGCTACAGGTTTACATTAGACTATTTACGGTTTTAACAATAGAAATGTGTTCTTCTCATGCAAACCAAAGACTGAAGTTAAGCAGCCAGAGCTCACAGATCCACCTATGTCCTCCCAGAACAATACTGTCATTTCTTTCACTGTACTGTAAAGAATCATGCATACGTTTGGTGCAAGAGTAGCACCCCTGGCCCTGCAGAGCTTCAATGGCCCCATGGTGGAAAAAAAAAAGAAGAGGTGCTGATTACCACCCACTTAGCATTGAGTAATTGCTGTCAACCTGAATTTCTGCTTCATTCAATCTGAGAAGTGCTTGGGTCCAGAGAAAAGCAGCACGCCTTGTATCCTCTCAGCAGAATCAGGATTTGGTGTGTGTGTGTGTGTGTGTGTGTGTGTGTGTGTGTGTGTGTGTGTGTGTGTGTGTCCCAGAGTTGGTCAGCAGTGAGCAATAAGAGGTGTGCACTGTCTGCGGTGACAGGAGACATTCGAGGGGGATCTCAGGGAGTTTGTGGTCTTCGGGCTTGGCCAAAACAGCCGCTCTGCTACGGGAAAACACCGAAAACTTCATTTGCATGATTGTACCAAATTCTCAGCTGTGGAGAATCAGAGGGCCTGACAAGGCTGAGGCGTGCCACCGCTAAATAACAGGGAATAAATGTACTTATTCTTAATCTCAACCAGACGGATTGGATTGGATTAAAATTGAAGCATTTTAGCCACCGGATTGCAATTCTCGCCTGGTGTTTAATATTACATGTTTTCTTTTTATATTTAGATTCGTCATATCATCATTCCATATGATAGCCTTAGCTGGCTGAGACTGATCATTGTTACTTGTTTTGTACAAAGTATCATTTTTGAAATAGCTGAGATGACATGCTGGACATCCGTCTTGTGTGATCCCACCATCAGCTCATTCAAAGAATTGTTTCAGCTGAATAAAGAAAAATACATAACCAAATATTGACTCAGTGTATTTCATCAGAATTAGTTGAGCAATGATTTGGTCATAAATCAAAGTATTAGAATTAAGTTCTGACCTGATGATGGCGAACATCCCAATATGTTACACAAACTGCAACAGGATTTATAAATCATTTTTAAATGTATTGTTTTCTTACTGTAAATATTGACATGCAGCAGCAGGTTGCTGCTCAGTTGTTGATGCTTTTGTTGCTCTGGATTGCATATATGTTGGATACATATTTAAACATCTTTTCCCTCTATGCATACTATAAAAAAACTGACTATAATAGAAGATGCGTTCCATGAAACACATTTTAAATTCTCATTTAAATGATCTTTCATCCTTTGTCATTATCACATCCAGTATTTCTCACCAAAACACATTTGTCAGACTTCAGGGAAACACTCGTTGACGTTTCCATCTGTTGTCTTTAGAATAAGATCACTACAGCAGAGTGGACACGTAAGATGGTTTAGTGGTGGTCCATCATAAACATGTCTATATAAAAATATAATAATATAAATATAAAATTTCACAGCAGCAATCAATCCGACAGTTGTTGAAATATCATAATAAAGAACTGACCTCATTGTAGAGCCAGAGGATAAGTGGAAATATTGACCTGCTGTTGGTGATAGATGAAAAATCAGAGGAGCACCAAAGTCAGCAGGATGCAGTCTGGAAACCATGAGGATATTATTTCTGCTGTGCAGAGGTTGGAAAAAAGTATTCTTCTATATTCATTGATTATAGGTAGACGATTAGTTCATTTTGTATTTTCATGTATTTATTTACATGGGTTTCATGATTATCTGTAATTCATTCTTAGGAAAAGTTTAGGAAAAGATTATGTGATCTGTTCCTAATTATTGGGAAAATGTAGACAATGTTCAAATATCACACTTTCAGTAGATTGATTCCATTTAAGTGGCAGTGTAACCTAGAGTAGCCTATTTCAGTCAGCTGAACATGCAAACATGTAAGATTTGTCTACAGGCAAGAATGCCAATTAACTTCAGAAATAGTTTCCAATTATATTAATGTGTACATGGGTTTGAATGGTTCTCGACATTTAAGGGGTTATAAAAGGGCTTTTTGAATTAAGAACAGCTTGAAATGAATAACAATAACCTGCAATACCAAAAAAAAGGCCAAAGTTGTGTTAATATCGCAGCTGTGAACAAGGTGGTGAATTGAGGGTTGTTAAGGGTTAACGCTCGAGCCGTCGCAGCACGTGCACACGTCACATGACGCTGCCTGTCAACTCTTTTCCGCATCTGTTTGTGTTCACTCGCTAACTTTAGCCATGTTTCCCCCGGTTTCATTTGCTTGACATTTCATGCAGCAGCCGGTCGTCGCGCGTGACAGTCGGACTGACGTTTGTGTCGCATGTTGGTTCTTCTGACTGCGGAACAGTTTCACTTTCCGTTCGGAAACAAGCCGGAAATAACAAACAAGCTAACCTCTCGTAGCTAGCCAACAGCTTCCAGGAGAATAACGTCGCTGTGAAGCAACCGACCAGGCACAAAGGTGAGGGGGAGGCAGCTCGGAGTGGGACTTTTCTTTTTAATGATTGATTGTCGGTGTGTTTAAACAGCATGTCAGTGACGCGTGGAAGGCTGGGCGGAAGCTAAGGTAACACAGTAACCAAATAAAGTAACACATTAGCTTACTTAGCTGAAATAGCTCGATGTTGTTATTGAGTAATGCAAGCTGGTTATTTAGTGTAGCGTTACAGCAACTATCTTGCCTTTTTGAGTACATGCTTACAATATTTATAATGCCAGCTGTATTTTAGATGAGAGACGGAGCAGCCCATGCTTTATCAATGTCTATTATATTCCATTTCATTCATTTCAGTTTCAGTCATTCTTGAAAAGTCTACGTGACCACTCAAAGGGACGTCATTGTTGTAGTCAGTCCTGTTTCCCGCTAACAATCGACACTAGAAGTTAAGACATGTCCTAAAACGTCACTCAAGTGCACCTGCAGTACAGTAAGCTGTCCATGGTGCTGAAGAGGATGATGATGATGTATATAGTGTTAAGTATCTCCACAGTGTGATGTTAGACATATTATATATGTCCACACTACAGAATTTGCAAAGCATAAATAAATTAAATGACACAACAGAAATATGTATGCATGTGTGTGTTACATTATAAAAAGCCCAATGCACAATCAGTCAGCCTTGCTTTATTTTACATTGTGCTATTAGAGGGTAATGTTTACATCATTATTCTCATTTTCTTTGAAAAACATATATAGAAATTATTATAGTGTGAATTTTTTTTTGTGGGAATCTGTGCCAAACAAAGATGTTTTCTTATGTCTACATAACATAATGTTGGTCTGGTAATCTCTGCAGGAGGACAGTAATTCATTTATATTGGTAATTTCACACACATTTAGTCTATTACAAATATTGCGCTTCCTGCAATATGAAAGTTGCAGTGGGTCGTATTGCAATTTCGATTAGATGATTAGATTCGATGTTGGCCAGATGAAATGCAGATATCATGAGAGCCATCAGTAACTCACACACAGTTATCTTTGTGATGGCTGTATGCTGCACAATGTGTCCAGGCAGTTGATTAGTCAAAGGATGCAATTTCAACCGTTTAATGTGTGGAGATTTTGCGATATGACCATGAAGATAGTCATCATGTGATTTTTCTCTAGATCGATTATTCAACCATTCCTTTCAGTACTATTCCTGGATGGACCCTACTTTCAGCTAACTGTGTTTTTTACTTCTCTGCAGCTTCTATGAGCTGAGTTTGTCTGACCGGATCAGAGGATGTATCCGCCGTCCAGAAAGGACTTCATCTCTCTGACACTCAGTGATCCCCACAATAACACTTACAACAACGGCAAACACCGGAGACAGTCCTGCTGGAGGGTGAGTGGTCCCGTGATGCAGATTGCGGCTCTAGAGACGGATTTACCATTTGGACACAGAAGCCGTGTGTGTGTGTGTGTGTGTGTGTGTGTGTGTGTGTGTGTGTGTGTGTGTGTGTGTGTGTGTGAGATGCAAGATCACAAGCTTATGTTCAACTCATGTGTGGAAAAATTCATACTTGTAGGTCCATACACATCACTGCAATACCACAGAGTTATGGTTGATGGCAGTGGTGGAAGACATGGATAACGTCATTTTATACCATGATACTGTATGTATGGAGAGAGTTCACTGAATGGTTTAAAGAGTATGAAAATGAGGTGAGTCACATGCTTTGGCATTCAGTGACCTGATCTTAAACGACCTGCACACCGATGGTAGATTTTGGAGCCTTATGTTAACTAGTTCTCTCCACCACCATCATCAAAATACCAAAAGAAGTGAAGACCTTCTAAATGACTGTAGTAGAGACTTGCAGAGTTCATTATCTCATTAATAGAAAAGGAGCACAGAAGCTGTTCTGAAACACTTGCTAGGACTTTGTCTGTTTTTCCTTTTATTTGTCAACTATCTTCATAATGTATATTGTGACGCATTACATTTTCTGAAAAGTCAATTTGGAAACTATTTATTGATCAAATAACCAGATGGGGTTATCTGTTTTTACAAATCCAGAAATACCTTAGAAATCATGAGACTTTATATTGATGTAGCAACCTCGTAAATCATCATCGATCTTGTAAAGCTCATTGAGTTGCAGTAATATCCATAATGGCCTAATTTGATTCAACCAGAGAAGTGCAGCGCTTGGTATAATTGGTATGAAAACATCTCTGACTGTAGACGTATGTTTCCTCACATGGCCCGGTCCTAGTTGATGGATTGCTTGTTTGCTTCTGATCACTTCCTCCACAAAGAGTGTCTCTGTCTTTATGAAATGTATCTTCTTTTTTTTTTTTTTTTTGAGACAAATCAATTTTCTAGGTTTCAGTCTTCGGGTTCTTAACCCTCCTTTTGTTGTTGAGCAGCCAGAAGTTTCACACTCCTCAGATAACAGCAGCCCCTGAGCACATGATCACTACAATGAGATAAAACAAATTCAGCTCATCTCACTGTCTCTCTGCCGTCTCCCCGCACATTCTCTTTAATCTTGTTTGCTTTGCTTTTAAGTTTCGTACACGTCTCGCTCCTCCTATGCCCTCGCACTGTGAGCCTCCTTCGTCTCCTTTTTTGTTTGTTTTTTTGATGCTCAGGTTTTACAGGGATACTGTGTTGCACTTTTCATTTCACGTCTCATACTTTAGTTTGCTGCTCCTTCCTCGGGTTGCTGCTTTGTTCACAGGTTTCCGCTTTCGTTCTTGTAAAACTGGTCTTCTAAGCACGCTCATAATGAGGCTACCTCAGTCGTTCACTCATTACTTCTGTGTTACACACACAGAGACTGTAAAGGAAGTGGACGTAGCCTCCTGTTCTGAAAAGTGGAATTACCTTAAACCTGCTTCTTTCTTATTGCCACCAATGGTGTCCCTTTGTATAGAAGTCTATGAGAAAATGACTCTACTTCTCACGTGATTTATTACCTCAGTAAACGTGAGTTTATGGTCTCAATCACTAGTTTCAAGTCTTCTTCAATACAGCACAAGGCTTCATTCCTTGAATCCTGGTCCCATTTAGAGTAAAAATAGACAATAAAGCAGGCTTGTGATTGTCAACAACCTGTCAATCAGGATAGGTGCTTAACAAAGCGTATCCCTCCCTAGCTCCACCCTCGTGTCCAAATATAAACCTCTGGTTTAAAAAAAAAAAAAAAAGATGGCGATGGCCAAAATGCCAAATTTGAGGCTTCAAAATGGTAGTCCACAATCCAATGGCTGACATCTTATACAGTCCATGGTTACTCGGTTTGATCAGCTAAGTGGACTTGGATGGGAACGCTTCAAGTGAAGGGTTAGAGGTGTATTTGTTTTATCATGCACTGAGAGATTGCTTTGCTCTGTACAGCTGTCAGTGTTGAGCAACATACAGCAGAAGAGTTATTTACGGTCCTGCACATAAACTGAGCACACAGCGAACAGACCGTGCCACGCTGAGGAGCAAATGCAAGTAAGATTGCTGCTTTTCTGGATGGTTGAAATCCGTAGATGCTGAGAAATAGGACAGAGGTGTGTCATGATACACAAGAAGCTGCAGTGAGGCCCATCAACAGGTATGAGGGCTCACACAGAACACACTGGCTGGAGGTGCTTTGATCTTTGTGATAGGCTGCTGGTGTGTGTTCCCTTTAGTTCTATAATATGTGGCCTAACTTGTCTTTTTCCCAACAAACAAATCTGCTTTATTTGAAATACAGATGGACCATTCCTCAACATTTAATTGTCAAATTATTTCCCACTTATTTTTTTCCCCCCAAAACAATGTTTAGGATCCATCTCTGCATCTGTTTTTAATCTGTAAACTGATACAAAACACTAAGTAGTATTTAAAACAAGGTTTGCAGATACCCTGATCATAAACAAAAAGGCTTCTTTAATCATCATTTCAACATTTCTTTTGTTCCTTCTTTTTTTTTTTTTTTTTTTTTTTTTTTTAAATAAGCACATCTGCTCAGTCAGCCCTCATAAAGGCCAGGGAATTCATTTAGTTCTCTGAATTTAAAAGGCAAACCAGAGCTCTCTCATTGACTGTATGATTTTATTTCAGCAGTATATCTACCGACACTTCCTCTATAAAGCCAGCTTCATAGCAGAGATGTCGATCTGGCCCGGCAGACCCCCCCCCCCCGTACCAGTGGTTCTTCAAATTTGATTCCGGTTTATGGTCCCTGAGAAAACCATTCTCCACAAACCATGTTCCTCTGAGTGGCTCGTTGGCTCGCTGTTTGTGTCCTCACACAGCAAAAAGAGGACGTCTCCGCGTGCTACACCCCTTTACCCACGTCACTGGTTTCCTTCAACACGTCCAAAACGTCCAAAGAGCTCTTGATCCCTCATTGTTATGTACGGCAGTGTGTGTGTGATTCTGTGAGTCTTCTTCAGTGTGGAGTATTACCTGTAAAAAACAAAACAAAATGGAGGGAAAGTCTGATACACAGCTGTGTTTATGTACTATGCCATAAAGGCCTGGTTGTTAATGTTTCCTAAACATGAGTAAAAATGCAGCATTGGACTGAACAGTATATGTTGATGCTGTTATGGTGAGGGAGCCATTAGCACAGTAAAAGTAAAGCTTCCCCTGAGATGAAGTCTGCTGTGTGTTGTGTGACACTGGCTCAATAGTTTCATGGTATTGCACGGGTGTTAATTAGAGCAGGTAAGAGAGCGGTGCCCCTCTGCCTGTTAGCTGGCTCTCCTCAGAGACCCTGACTCTGCACTGCCAGGTACAGCTGGTTACTTGGATCATTTATTTATCAGCTGCCACTGGGCTGAACCCATCAGGTGGAGGACATGTTGACTTTACACAGGGTAAGCGGACCAGAACAGCCGCCAGGCTTTTCCCTTTTTCACTCTGCTATTTTCAAAGGACCATGAACAGATTTGTGAGATATTTTAAGAGGGTAAGGATTTTAGAATCCGCTGACAGACGCTTGTGATTTGACTCCAGAGCTGTGAGACACGTGTCGTCGGCTTCATGTTTTTTTTTTAATCTGCCTACAGAAATGGAAGCAGCTGTCTCGGCTCCAGCGAAGCCTCGTCCTGTTCCTGCTGGCTCTGCTGCTCATATTTGGACTGCTCTCCTTTCCCAGCCTCACAGAGCAGTGGAGAGGTAAACGATGCAGGCCAGCACAACGTTCAACTCTCTCTCACACACACACACACACACACACACACACACACACACACACACACACACACACACACACACACACACACACACACACACACACACACACACACACACACACACACACAAGCTGATGAGTTAGATTGCCTGTGTGTTGTGTTTGGTGGTGATGACGAATTCCAGTGAATTGCTTCAAGGCCACAAGACGCTTCGACAGTTTCTCTCTGTTTAGATTACCTTTTGTGCTCATTTGTGTTTGTATACACCCGCTTGCTTTTACTCTTAAATATCTACCTGCACTCTATTTGATTTTCACACCACGTTCACACTAAGGCGGATACATTGCTCTATTGCCTTTGTGTTTGGGCTTTGCGTTCGCACTTAGCTAGCATTTTTCCACACTGGGGAAAGGATGATGCATGCCTGCTTAGACTCGGTCTGAGGCTAAAGGATGATGCATGTAAGTATTGGAACTCAGACTCGAGCGAGGGTGTGTGGTAATGGAGTTAGGAAGACAACTTTCTGTGAACCGTCTTTTTTAACATTTATTTTTCAGATGACTAATGTTCTGACAGCTATATAATCATAATATAGTCAGCTGGCATAGTGTGGACTTGGTCTCAGCTTATTTTCTTGTTCATTCTGTGTTCAGGGGGGTCTGACAGGGAGGACTGGCTGGAGCTGAATGACAGAGACGTGAAGGATCTTCCTCCAGGTGTGAAGTCGATATTGGATCAGGCAGAAGGTAAAGCTCTGCCTCCTGTGGCAGGGCCACATGTGCTGCCAGCTGTGGATCCAGATGTGGGTGCAGGTGCTGTGGTGGAACCCAGAGGACCAAACATCCCCATTTTGCCTAAACCTCCCATTAAGGTGGGAGTTGTGTTTGTATTATTTCCCGTCAGTCAACATCATTTAATAAGTATTCGCGCTGAAGTCAGCCAAGACTGTTGCTAGATGTTAATTACAGTCGGACACGTTACACTTCCAATAGTGTCATGATTAAAAACAGCTGTACTTGTTCCACTATTTGATGTATTCTCTTTAATTCAGTGTTGTGTGTACATTTTGAGATGACTTGTACAGCGGTCAATATTTTGGTCAGCATTGTGCTTTTATATAGTCCCTCTTGCCCTATTTGGATGAAATATGTAGCCTCTTAATATTTTATTTATCCCCTGAATAAGAATTTCCCGAACAAGAGAGGTCCACCGAGCATGCACAAGGATGGAAATATTTCAGACACAGTCGGTGGGAAGAAGGAAGTGCAAGAGGTGGTTCGAGAAGAGGAAGGAGAGGAGGAGGACAAAGAAAAGAAGATCGTCAGGTAATCTGTTTGTAGTGGTTTTTTTCCCCACAACTGAGCAGAAAGTTTTGAGTTTTTCAGAAAATGTGCCACCCTTTTTATGTGAATTACCAATCAGTGTTGGTGGTAAATGTAGTCAATTGATACATTCCTCAGTGAGTGTTGTTTTCCTGCTGGCCAGGGTACCAGGATGCACTGAGCTTCTGACGCCTGGAGGGTCCCAGCCGGCCTTCTCCTCTTGCACGGCTAACGCAGCCTCGGCCTCTGTCCGTCTCTCCGCTGCATTTCTTTCGGCCGTATACACTGGCTCGAAAAAAATACGATTGAATATCCGGCCAAAACACAGTAAAGTGCAATGCTGTTTTTTTTTTTGTGGCGTCTAGAGTACAGCCCCCCCCCCCCCCCCCCCGGCTACCCAGAGGCAGAGACTAGAGTACCGAGCTGAAACCGCCTGTAGTTCTTCCTCACCTCCAACTACATCACTGTCATGAAGATGGCTTTCTCGTCCAATACGGCACAATCTGAGCAATTTACTGTTTCATTCGACGACATTTACCCTCAACACTGATTGGACATCCGCATACAATTTGTGACAAATTTTCCCTCAGTATAACATGACACGTTAACATGATGTGACTCAGATTAATGGTATCAAGCATTTTCCAGCCGCACCCAGGCCCTGTAGCCTTCGCTGCAGTACATGAATCAGAGAAGCAGTTGTAAGACAGGTTTTTACTTTGGTGTCGCAGCTGGAGGGGAGCAATGATCGAAGCTGACCAGGCCACCGAGCCTCCACCCTCGAACAATGAGAGAGAAGCTGCGGCTCCCCCAGCCCCAGCCGACCCGGCCGACACTCTCCCCTCGGAAGGTCTGTACTGGATTCAAATTGTTGCCATTTTACTGAGGATCTTTACAGAAAGTGAACATGAGAAGTGACGGGACGTGGTCTTCAACAAACGATTACTCCTTCATTTGTTGTTTGTTTTCCTGAATAATAGTTTAGTAAATAAAATTCCAGTCCAAAACCCAAAGATTTTCACTTCTTGATGATGTGAAACACAGAAAGCATAATATTGTCATTCTTTGTTGTTCTACAGCCTTGTATCATTGAGTCCCTCCTCTGTAATTCTATTCTTTCTGAAATTGAGAAAGCTTTTCCACTTACAATTTTTTCCCCACAAGCATATTCTCTAACACAGCATTGTCCAGGTGTATGCTGTTCAAAGTGGGCTCAAAGCAGCAGTATCGGCGCATGGCACAGAATATTCCTTCTCCTGAAAATGAGACGCGCATTGTTGAGAGAGCATCCTAGAGAGAACACAGACTCTTAAGGTTACACTTTCATGTCTTATTCATTCCTTTTGTTTGTAGTTCCGACTGTAACTGTGGACAGACTGCAGGCTGTGTGTGATGCCTTCAGACATGCCTGGAAAGGCTATAAGGACTACGCCTGGGGTCACGATGAGCTCAAGCCCATCTCCAGGTCCTTCGGGGAATGGTTCGGCCTGGGTTTGACGCTCATTGATTCCCTGGACACAATGTGGATTTTGGGCCTAAAAGAAGGTATCGTATGTCAGTCATCCTTTCTCTCTTGGGGCTGGGGATCATTCGACATGTTTTAACACCAAACAATACTGATATAGAGTCGTCACATCTGTTTGCATCCACTCGCATCTTTCCATTCTGTACCCTACGTACATCTCTAAAAGGTAGATTTACAAACTTTAAAAGGGAACTCCATTGATTTTACACTATAAGTCTGTTTACAGTACAGCCTTTTGTGGCTCCAGGGGGAGCTGCATGAAGTCTGGTGCTTTGGTGCTGAAAACTACAAGATTAACAATGAAATAAATTGGGGGGGGGGGGGTGGAGTTCATAAAACCTGATGTTACCAGATCTCTGTAGCCTGCTCTTTATCTCGGCCACATTAGCCGCTGCACTGGCAGTCACGGTTGCATGTAGGCTCCTGGTATTGACAAGAAAGAACAACGCAATATCTCCACAGATTTCTATCCTTTTATTTATTTTTAACATTTTTTTTTTTACTGTCCCTCCCGAGTCCGACAATGTCGGGAATGTTTTCTTTTAAGAATCTGACAAAGCCTCAGTCGGGGGCCTGTCTCTGCGGTTTCTGACGAGACGTCTTTCATCCACCAAGTTAAATTGCTGTTTTTCCCCCCCGACTCACTCCACATAGAGTTTGCAGAAGCAAAGGACTGGGTAGAGAAAGAGCTCTCTTTTGACAAGAACGTGGACGTAAATCTTTTTGAGACAACCATCCGTGTCCTGGGGGGCCTGCTGAGTACCTACCATCTGACAGGAGACCAGCTCTTTCTCGACAAAGCTGTGAGTCACTTACCGTCCTGTTTTCTTCTGTTGTCTTGGTAGAACCGCAGTCTGTTTGCAGGTTCAAATATGAGAACCTAACTCATGTAGCTTCATAGTTAGCTATATTGTTGACGAGGTTCAGAGTCTCCATTTTAACAGGCGACTTCAGATTTAATGGTGTGGTAATGTTATGTGTAAAGCGGTTGCTTTTTCAAAATAAAGCCAATGATGATTAGCTTTTATAAGACAGAAAAGGTGATTTTTTTTCCCCCCCTCATAAGTTTCCTCTCACTCCACTTACAGAAAGATCTCGGGTCCAGGTTGATGCCTGCCTTCAAAACTCCCTCAAAGATCCCGTTCTCAGACGTCAACATCGGGAAGGGTACCGCCCACCCCCCTCGATGGACGTCAGACAGCACGCTGGCCGAGGTCACGAGCATTCAGCTGGAGTTCAGAGAGCTGAGCCGCCTCACTCAGGACCCCCAGTACCAGGTCAGGATACCGGGAGGGCCTCCGCTGCAGGCAGACGTGCTCCGTGTGCGCGTCCAATAGTTCTGATGTGGCGGTTCTCTGAGACGGAGTGAAAAATGATTGGAGGCAATTCATATAGATTTTAGATGGAGGGTTTCAGTTCAGTTAAAATCAGACATTAAGTACGGCGTGCGGACACTTGTGTGATTGAAGTGACAAGCATGAGCTAGGATTTGCTTTGAATCCATCAGGTTGTCACTTTATGAGTGATTCCACAAACCGGAGGTTTCCCCTGAAGCCTTTAAGCCCGACACAGATTTGAGTCATTTCTGTCCTAACCTCAGCCAGCCCTGTGAGACGCAGCTTTTGATGAGCCCAATTTCATCAAAGTGTGAAATTGCAAATAATTTTCCAATGATAAACGGCAGTATTTTTTAAGCGTATTGGCCCACACGGCTGCAGTATGTAAAGTGAGGCTGTTGGGTTCATTATCTCATATCGAGACACTAATGGCGGCTCCTTTTTTTTTTTTCCCACCAGGAGGTTGTGAATGAGGTAATGAAGCTCGTCCACAAGCTGCCAGGCAAACAAGACGGCCTGGTGCCCATGTTCATCAACACCAACAGCGGCCAGTTCACCCACAAAGGAGTGTTCACGCTGGGTGCCAGAGCAGACAGCTACTATGAATACCTGCTCAAACAGTGGATCCAGGGAGGCAAGGCGGAAGACGAGTAAGTCACACTTCACTCTTCTCAGTTCATGTTCTGTCATTGTGGAGTTTAAGCCGGAACAACAGAGCCGGCACCGAGACACGTTTTGAGAATAACGTGACTTGACGTTCAGCGCGCTGTTAGTAGTTAGGCTGTACGAGTTGCAGCTACATCCAGTCAGAGCTGGGAAATCATTTGATCCTGTAATGTCAATTTAAGTGAAACACTATTCTAATGATTAGATCATATTATGTTATCATCTTACTAGATTCTGTTCATGTTTTCAAGTTGATTGGTTTTAAAAATGAGATGGCATGCGTAGTCTAAGTTCTTGTTCCACACGTGAAGAATTTAAGGTAATGCATAACGGTGTAAATCACTGCATTGCACCACTTTAAGTAATATATGTCGATTTCATGTACTTGCCATGTTGTGATTTAGTCGACACCAGAAAATGTTTGTTTTAAGAATAGTGAAAATGACGACAGTTGTATTGTTTTGTCCAGCCTGTTGGAGGACTACCTTCAGGCTGTGGAAGGAGTGAAGAAACACCTTGTGAGACAGACGGGGCCCAGCAAACTGACCTTTGTTGGAGAGTTGTCCCACAGCCGCTTCAACCCAAAAATGGTAGGGATGCTCACCGCAAGTCAGTGTGAGAAGTACTTGAAATACTGTCATGGGCTCACAACTCCTTAATCTGGGAGCTGCTGGAAAACTCTGGAGCAAATTTAGTAGTGTTGTATATTATTTACAAGGACCCCTGATTGTTGGAGCGTAATTCACACACTGCCTCCATGCACTCAGAGACAATGACCGCCGTGTTCAATCATCAGCCTCTGTGCTCTGTACGGTGAATCAGTAGCTGCACAAACTCATGGGCTCTTCTGTCCGATCAATTCCATCCCTCATCAGTATCTCCCATCAGTCTCGTCCTCCCTCATTGCTCTCCCTTCTCTCTCCCCTCTCTCCCCTCTCTCTCTCTCTGCAGGACCACCTTGTGTGCTTCCTGCCAGGAACCCTGGCACTTGGGGCCCACAACGGCCTCCCGGGGGACCACATGGACCTGGCCGTGCAGTTGATGGAGACGTGTCACCAGATGTACAGACAGATGGAGACGGGGCTGAGTCCAGAGATCGTGCACTTTAACATGCAGGCCAGCGGCGGGCAAGATGTCGTGGTCAAGGTGGGACTAGTAGCGGAAAGCTGGCGTTTGTCTTTTTCTTCTTCATTTTTTCACTATCATGTTATCATTCATATTTTCCTTTTTTATATCTTTTGTGTGTGTGTGTGTGTGTGTGTGTGTGTGTGTACCATCTGTTATAGCCTATATTTAATGGGACTTGCTTTAAAGGTTCATTTAATTTTTTTTTTATTTAAGATGCAATTAAAAACATGAAAAAAGGTCTAAATGGCAACTGACCTTGTGTTGAGCAATTTGACAAAATAATTAGTTTTTTTTACAAATCTCTTTGTAAATTCAAATGGATGATGCAATTGGAATAACTCTCTCCTTTAGGGTCTTATGTTGGTGCTTTCTATTGAATGCCTGCTCTGTTTTGAATGAAGCACAATGAGTGAGTGAGTCTACATGAGTCATGGGAGTTGAGTCCATAACCTTCCTCAAAGCTCATTTTCTTTTTCATTAACTGCTCCACGTTTATCAGAGCGTCCAGTGTTATTGTACCTGTCTCCACTGCTGCCTTCATTAACCTCAAATACAAGTATAAAACATTTTAGGAGCTCATTCTAATTGTAGGATTAAAAACTAAGGAAATGAATGTCAGAGTATACAGGATTCATTCATTCATTTCAAATGTTCACTTGTTAAACACCCTCTGTGATCAAAGATATGTCTGTCCTGTGGTTGCACATCCTTGGCTCTTTGGATTTCAATACACAGACTGGTTTTTGTTTGCGGTTGTTTATAGTCTCTTTTGTGGGTAAAGTAAAACAAAATAAGATAAGTAAAAATTATGCCTTATGTACAGAATCCTCATAATAAAGAGGAGCTGACTGCTTGTTAACGTGGACTTGTTTTATTCCACAGCAGAAAGGTTACACACCGGCTTTTTCGTAAACTCATGAATTCTTTTATTGTGCTATTTATGGATTCTGTTCTATTTACATAAAACATTTGTTGACAAATCCGTAGCGCTTCCATTAATCAAATCCTACGATACGCCGCCTTTTTATGGTTTGTGTTTTTAAAATGTGCAAACTCGCGTCGGGCCTCTTTGTTGTTATTTGTGCTTTGAGCAATAACTAATCTATTCATTTTTCTATTTTATTTATTTTCTCCTTTCTCCTCCAGCCTGCAGACAGACACAACCTGCTGAGGCCGGAGACGGTAGAGAGTCTGTTCTACATGTACCGATTCACCAAGGACCCCAAGTACAGAGACTGGGGCTGGGAGATACTGCACAGCTTCAATAACTACACCAAAGTACAGACGAGATTATTAACTAACGTTACCATCACATTCTGTGTCCTTAAACCACCTGACCGAACGCCTCCGCTCCTGCAGGTCCCCGGTGGAGGCTACACGTCCATCAACAACGTCCGTGACCCCGTGAACCCGGGGCCCCGGGACAAGATGGAGAGCTTCTTCCTGGGCGAGACGCTGAAGTACCTGTATCTGCTCTTCTCCGACGACGCCGAGCTGCTCAGTCTGGACAAGTACGTCTTTAACACGGAGGCCCACGTCCTCCCCATATGGCCCTCCCCACCCAAGTGATGCAGGAGGTGCGTGTGAAGATCCGACCCACAGAGTCCTGTGTGCCTCAAAGACTGCTGTTGCCACTCAGTCCGGCAATCCTCTTCAGCAACCGCCCAGGCTCCACTGCTGCTGTTGAGCAGTACAGCAGACCTGTGCTGTCTACTTGTACTCTGACACGTTTCCATGTGGAGGAGGAGTTGTTGGGTTTTTTTTCTCCCTGTTTTCTTTATTTTTCCTAAGGAAAAGGTTTGTGTTAGAGCTGGTCTCTAATGTAAAAAGCTTCTTTTTTTTTTATATCAGCTCTAACTAGCTGGTTCCAACAGGAGACGAGAAGGAAGATGGCGGGGGGGGGTGGGCTTTATTACTTGGGTGACTGGGACTGTGTGTGTGTGTGTGTGTGTGTGTGTGTGTGTGTGTGTGTGTGTGTGTGTGTGTGGTAACAACGATCCTGTCATCGCTTTGTCTTTTCTATGTGAGGTGAACTCATTGGTCCGACACAGTCAGCTGTCACGGCTGTGAAGGAGTCCACAGATGTGTTCTGTTCCCTCTGTGATGTTTGGAGGCGCAGTAACCAACCAGGGGAATCTGTGGAGCGCGTTCAGCTACATTTAAACAGAGTGCTCTAGAGGAGGAGTCACATGTTGTTTAAAGTCTTTACTTTGGCAGAAGCCAGCGCTCTTGCTCATGTTTCAGAATGAGCTAAAATAAGTCAAGTTGTAACTGTGACCCTCTTTGGGACGTCTGTCCACTGGATGGTCCCGTCCTGTGTGTTTAGGAGCAGAGGGACGCTACAGAGCATTCTTTAATTAAATAAAGGCTTAAAGGAAAGTATGCAGATGTTTATGGCTAGTAAGCTCGTCATAACCCAGCGGTTACACAAATTATTCAATTATTTAAACTTTATTGATGACATATAATGCATCTAAGCCTGTTTTGCTGCCTTCTGATTCGTCCAGCTTCCAGGTGTTGAGCTCAATGGATTCTCCTGGTGGTTATGTGACCCAGAGTTAGACCGTTTGAGTATGCAGAGGTCTATTTCATGATGTTCAGTTAGAGCTGCATCCACAATGACCTCTTGTGTTACTGATGAATGTATACATTGTTTTTTTTTATAATTTAATTTGACATTTGGTCATTGAGGAGCACTTGTTAGTAAGAGTCTTAATGTGAATTCTAGTCCCCCGGTTTTGGGGCACATCCTGATTTTGATTAAGTTTTGGATTGTTTGTTTAAGATTATATGAAGGGAAAGTAATTCCACAAAAATAAGTGAAGTCATTACGTCATCATTTCCTGCGTCGGGGACGATCCGCTTTGCAGCCGTTCGTTCATCCCCCCTTTGCAAAAGACGCCTTGTGTTGAGAGTTTGCCGTCTTGTTTGCGTCACACCTGACTGCGTAGCGATCCCTGACTTCCTGTCACATGTGATGCTGAGCAGTGCGGCAGCTGCATCGACCAATCACTTTGAAGGACGTGTCCGCTGTGCTGTAGGAGGCCGAACCCTCGCTCCTCTACTTTGACTTTCAATTCTTTGGTCCAACAAAGGATCGATGTCGTGACTCTTTTTTTTTTTTTTTTTTTTCCTGTGGGTTTGAACGGACTGTCGCGTTCAAGTTTTGATGGTCTCGTTTAGTTAATGAACTCTGTCTAACAGAGAGCCATATGCTGACCCACACCATTGAATGTGCACTACATTACATTTGCCAATGCTCTGCTGTGCCTACTGAGATGTGTATTGTGCTCCGGTGGTTTGGTTCTGTTTGTTTTCCATTGCTGCTGTATCAGTGGTGTTTATTTGTGAAGTGCTACAAGTGGAAGTATGACTCATGGTTTCTACTTTGACTCTGGATGGGTGTGTCACAAAACAACATGGGTGTAAATATTTAGTGTAAATTGTTTTGTGTGTGTGTGTGTGTGTGTGTGTGTGTGTGTGTGTGTGTGTGTGTGTGTGTGTGTGTGTGTGTGTGTGTGTGTGTGTGTGTGTGTGTGTGTGTGTGTGTGTGTGTGTGTGTGTGTGTGCGCGCGCGCTGGTTATTGATCCCTTTGTGGTTTTGATATTCCACGTCATCATGTCTAAAGCGTTCTGTTTAAAGCAGATCATTGTGTGTGTGTCTGCTCTTCTTTTTACACCGGCCTTCTGAATATCAGTGATGGTTACATTTTTTTATTTTCTGAGGTTTTTGCTTAATGTTTTTTGTTTTATGCTGCAATTAAATATCCAAAGTATTGAACATATAAAAGAAAAAAGGCTTACTTGATGTGAGAGGGACAGCTGTTCTACATGTTGTAATTGGTTCTTTCACAGTATTTTATGGTTCATCCATCCATCCATTTAATCCCTGGTGCATATGAAATGATGATTAAATGAGAGATTTATGACAATACATGCATTAATATGTTTCTCTGTTCACCTTGAGTGTGTTTGGGACAACATTCAAAGCAGACTTGACCTGGAGAGGCTGCAGCTGTCATGAGGTGCCATCAGTGGCTTTGTGTGACTCTACCTCTCAGACACCATGCTGCCGTGCAAAGCTGCCGGCGTGTTTACGGAGTGAAGTCCATGTCTGTCAGAAGCTACAGGTGCTTTGTTGAAGATGCCAAAAAAAATCTAAAGCCATCCCATCAGCAGGTCACGCATGTGGGGGAGGAAGACCAACTGGATTCCTCAGTGGAAATCAGCCATACCTCTGATGAATGTATACAATTATATATTACTAAATCTGCAAAACGCCTTTCACACTATAAAGGACAAGGCTGGAATAAATACATGTATACTTGTTTTCAGATCTTAACAGAACAGATACAAGACCAGTGACGAGCGCTCACAGAAGCTACTTAAGTTCACTCTGCTTTGTCAATTTATATTCTCATTATATTTCACGCCTGCTTCTTCCACTGAAAGGAAATTGGTCTGTTCCCTTTTTTTTTTTTTTTTTCCAAACATTCAAATTGATTCTTGAGGTTGTATTGCAAAATTACAATTGTCTCGAGTGTTGTGGTTGTGTGAAACGAATGAGGGTTTGGGGTTTTGTAGCGTTTTGTCCTTTCCACTCTCTCGCATTACCTGATTTGGCTGAGTCTTCCCCTTGTAGTGATAATTATTATAAATGTGATTATTATTGAATCTGGGCCATAGCAAAATGACAACTCTACTATTTCACATGGATGCGGATGATAAAACATCAGCGTAGTTCATCACTTTGCTGCCTGCAGGGGTTCCTGCTGGGTCGACTCTGACCCGGTGTCAAGAGCCAAAGACATGGATCCATAATGTGTTCGCCGGTTCAGTCGATTAATTGAACCTTGCCAGAAGAAACAAACACACACATCTTGACACAGTAGTCACTTCTCTCCACTGAGACGGTGTTCTGGCCTGCAGGTCGATAACTCATCTGCATATTTTGATGACATGCTGGCATGCAAAGTGTTTATTTTAATTATGGTCAGCATTTGTGTTCTTTTTGTATACACTGTATATATGAAAAAATATATATATATTATATATGTATGACACTCGTCTGGCTGTTTCTCTTTATGGTGCTTTGTCTTTTATGAATAATTTATCAAATCCACCTTCACTGTACAGATGACTCATCGAGCACTTTGTAACTCAAGTTGTGGCTTATTGCAATGTTCTCTGACTTCAAACGTCCTTCCTGCCAACTACATTTTTGAATAAATCTTTTCAATTAATGTTTTGGATCTTTTTTATTTGAATTAATTATTACCGTCGGACAACGCATATGCGAGTTTGACATTTTTTTCCTATGTGGACCGCCTGCCGCTGGAAGTTACGCTTTGCAAATACTCCACCAGCAACGTGCGTCATGACACAAATAAATAATACAAATAAATATAACAAATAATGCTAAAATAAAATAAGTATTAATATGTATCTACTGATCTGTGCTATAAATGTAATTTCTGTATGATTCCAATCATTTCAAGCATTTTTATAATCAAAATCGCTGAATTAGCGCATGTCCTGTTCAAACAGAGGAGACAGTGAGGTGAGGCAGTGACCAGCTGTTCCTCACCTCAGACTGAATCCCTCACTAACTGGGTTGAGCGCGTGTCTTTTGCTTTCTCATTCTTTGTCACCACTGTAATATCTGTAGACACTTTTATTGTGTCCTTTATTTCCAAATAATAGGTACTGTATTTCAAGTCTGTGTAGAACATATTTAGTGTTGCTGATCTGACATTTAACCGCAGTGAAAAAGCGCAGAGGAGCAAACAGTACCTCTGCCTCACTGAAGGGGGCGAGCGAGAGCCCACGGGTCGGGTTTATGCTCCGTTCTGTCGTTGCTCTTCTTCTACACTTCTCTTCTTCTTCTTATATTTTGCTTTGACCACAAACGTGTAAGATTATATATCTAAGCTTAAAAATGTCTAAAAAAACAGGGAAATATGACCAAATCAACAGCAATTCAACGTCGGACAGGTAAAGTGACCTTTTATGTGTTTGCTGTTCTCTTTATACATCCGGGGTTGTTTACGCAGATTATCGCGGCGCCCGCGAGCGCTCCGCTTCTGAAACGCTCCCGGTGGAATCAAATATGTACTTTACCTATGTGTGTGTAAAGAATGCTGTTATGAAATATGAAAAACAACCAGTAGTCAATGTGCAAGCTGACAATTGAATGGTGATTTAAGCTTCTCTATTGGGTTCATATATTTGTAAATCTGACTTATGTAGTGTCAGTGCCTCACCGCACGTCACTGTACTCCTCCGCTTTCTGTATCCTCTGTGCGGCGCTACAGAACACGCCCAAACATGCGTTATGTTGCTCTATATCAAGTGCAAACCACACAGTGTAACAGTCATGTAAATCGGATGCTGTTTGTCAGAAAACGCAGATTTACTTGGTCTGTTACATTCCGCGGTAAAGACTAAAACTAATACTGAAACTAATAAAAACTAAACTCAAACTAAGCATTTTCAAAAAATGAAAACTAAACTAAACTAGCAGACCCGCTTTGAAAACGAATTCAAACTAAACTGAAATTGAAAACAAAAAGTCAAAACGAAATAAAAATAAAAACTAGTGAAAAATGCAAAACTATAATAACCTTGCAGCCAGGCTAAACTATCTGATGACGAGCCTGAAACCAGTGGTGGCCGTTACAGCAGCAGATTAATGCCCATGCTTTTGGAATGACACGTTCAACAATCACGCACCAAAACATCAGACACTGCAGCTGCCTGTGACTGAATGCTAAATACTAGATGATGTCGGTCCTCCACCAGGGGGCAGCAGAAACCATCTATCGCTGTCTACGCTTCCTACTGACCCCGAGGGAAGCCGAGGCTTCCAGTAGATCCAATCACAACGCAGGAAATGCTTTTCATCTTCAATCAGTTAAGCCACAGTTTGTGTGACCCTGGAGACTCTGCAGCAGCTACAACAGGAAGGTGATGAACAATAGAGAAGACTCATGACTCATGCATGTGCTGCTGGTGCAATACAGCGCGCTGTATTGCACCAGCAGCACATGCATGGCGTCCTCTCATTACAAAAGCTTTTTTCTCTCTCTTTGAAAATCAATATAATCATTTCCTCTGCTTTTTTTCTCTTTTACATAAGAACAACTGCTTTGCCTGCTGTTTCCGGAGGACAGTGTTTGCATCACATCCTCGGACACACATTAGAGGAGTAACCACTGTTTAAGAACGCATGGACAGTTTTTTGCCTATTTATTCCCATTTGAATGTGGTATTAACGATCAATTTTGGCAATACATAACTATTCATATATAAAAGATCTACTCATTGTATGTTTCGCTGTAGGATTGTGGTGGAGTCACTGCTGCTGCACTCTAATAATAAAAACAAAATAGTCACGCAGGAGGACATAGTACTATTGAAGGCTGGCGAGGGAAGTGTGTTTCCCCCTGAATCCTACTGTACCGTCTTCTAAAGAAACACTGGGGATTTCCAGCATCCTCACATTTATTGCACTCTCCATCATAACAGCTGCCACAGAAACATGCAGCATGTGTGACATTTTAATAAATGTACAGTGGAGACGTGACACTCAATACACATGTATTGTTTCAGGTAATTTTTTTTTCATCTCAAGCTTCAGAGAATAAAAAAAAATAAGTTCCTATCAGAAAATGGTGAAGTTGTCACGTGTTTTGTGTCCCATATTATTAAATATAATACATCTAGATCCAGGACCCCCTGGTGACAATCAATTTGGAATATGTCAGTATTTAAATACATTGAAGGATTTGATTAAAAAAAGTGAATGCCAACCAACCAGCAGCAGCAGCAGCACTCACCCACACAGAACCCTTCTGCATTGATCCCATTAGAGTTATTAGCAGTTACCCGTGTGGGATTTACTGCCACAGCCAGATGGTTTAAACTCTGAATATAATCCAGCATTCTTTAAATCTTCTGTGCATAATTAGATTTGGGTGTTTCTCAGGTTTATAGGTCTGTTGACTTGAGGGATGCTGCGTGGAACTACTGCTGTGGTTTGGTGCTGAGAGTAAACGCGAGGCCTAAAGCTGCATCTCTCTCCCGAAAGAATATGAAGAATGTGTTTTCGGTAACTAATTGTTGCCCGAAGAGAAATTTCGAGATTTTCCCCCTGAACTCACCAGCTGTCAGTAAGCTTTTTTTTGCCAACAAGAATAGCTTCACTTTGGCTGCAATTTATTCAACGTGGTGAGTGTTGCCTTGAGCAATTTAGCATGTTGCATACTGTCTACAGCATGTGTATAGGTCCCTGCCTGCGGAGGATGAGTTTGAATAAAGGCTGGATTTGAAACCTCGGGGGGGAAACATGCCTTTCTGGGTAAATCACAAGACCTTTTTGTGTAGTTTTTAGTGATTTTCACAAACAGAATTTGCAAAAACACTTGTGTTTACGGTCTTATTTGTGATGATTTTGGCAAGGGTTACGTGTTTTGCTCATCGTCAGTCTACGACTTAGGGTTCCGCAACGAAATGTGAGTCGTTGTCTCTTCACGCTGCACGAGAGAAACGAAGCAACAAACCATTGTCATGGTGTGGCGCAGAGCCCGAGTGGAGCAGTCTCAGCCGGAGGAGAGAAGCCGCTCTGTAGTCTGGTGGTCAAACAGCAGACACTTCAGCATCGCCATACGGAAGCAGGGTGGAGACTGTCTTTTAGTATTCTTTTGGCTCTGCGCAGGCAGCTCACCTCACCTCACCAAATGCTCCGTAGACCGATGATGTTCTGAGGCGGTTTTTTTTATCGACCGCTGCAGAGCCCTCCTGTCCTGGGCCGTGCACACCTCCTCTAGTTTGTAGTGTGTGTGTGTAGCACACCTCTGACTGTGCCCAATAGCCAGCGGTAAAGGAGGGTCAGATTTAAACCGTTTTCTTGTGTTTGCGCTTTTGCAACATTTTCTAAGTCCAGGTCTCAGTTCGAACTGAAGAAGCTTTTCGGATGAGAGGCGGAAAAAAGTTTTGAAAGCTACTTTCAGGTGGTCAGGAGTGCTCAGCTGTGAAGGGCTATTCGCCAAAAAAAAAAAAAAGGGTTGTGGATGAGTGACCTTAATATTTGATCTGGACGTTATGTTACACAATACAGCCAAACCCAGTAAGCGTCTAAAAAAATAACGTATTCAAAGGGCAGAGACCTTATGGTTTCTCTACTCTGAAGAGTTACAGTTGATTATCTTTCTCCATCCTCCCTCCTTTAGGTGTCTCCTCCACCTCTGTGTAGGATGATCCACGGGTGGTGCACACTGCGACTCCTCTGATCTCCGTGAGCTGAATTCATGTGAGCAGCCGGAGACCTTGGCACCAGGCTGTGCTGAGAGCTGTCATCTATCAGCCAAATGTCAGCCGCAACCCTGTGGTCTCTCAGATGAGAAATTAAAAGAAAGGTAGGGGGGAGCGAAGGAAAGCAGGGAGGAGAGATGAGGGTTGCCAAAATCATATTATACATAGATATCATTTGGGAAAAAGTATCTCGACACGACTGGATGTCCTGGAAAGTCTCAGCGTCCAACTTTACTGTTCACGTCTGCTCTTCCATTGCTAACATTCACCTACAGTGTGTGATTGTGAATGGCTTTCTTGTATTAGCTGAGCTACCTTTAATTGATTTTATTTTTTTTAGAAATGATGACTCGACTGTTGTCTTTCTTCCAGCACAATCAACATGGCGTTGTCGCATAAAGAAAGGGTAGATTCAAAATGTGACCTCACACTTAACAGTCGGCTAAGCAGCATAGCAAAAAATATTACAGCTCAAAGTGACAGATTGTTTCACTGTTCTTCATATCACATCAACTGCGTCAAGGCGCACACATTCATAAGTTTGAAGGGATGCTTTGGGGAAATATGCTTACTTTACGTTGTACAGAAAAAGAAGAAAAAAAAAAGCAATTTGGTTCATGTGTTCTGGAGAAAAACATGATCAAGGACGTGTGATCCCTGCAGCTAGCCAGCAATGCATCCAAGAATCACCAGACTTTGTTCAGGGAAATGATTTCCAGAAGGATCATTATGGGGACAGTTATGCAAAGTGTGCATAAACAAACTGTTCATTAGTGTGCATAATGTGCATACATGCTTTTGGTTTGTTGTGTGCTATGTTTGATGGTGCATGGCTATCAGAACATGGAAGCGCCTTTTCTGTGTTCTTTGGTTTCTGTTATGCACTGATCAAGACAAGAACACAACATGTGGAGCTCGAACCAGTAGGCTGTACTAATGAACCCACGACTTTGCCGTTGCAACGCAGACTTGCAGGTCTGTGCACATTCTGGTCGTGAGTGGTGCTGCGGAGCTCTTCTGGGTGCCTGGCGTCCGTTTACACAGCCAGATCAAGATTGGCGCTATCTGCTCTGCAGTCATCTGAAAGATGTTACAAGGCCCACGAAATTCATGATCGATGTCCATCTTATCCCTGCAGACCATCTGACCATTTAGTTGCAGGAGGGTAGATGATAGGCCTGTACACTGCTTCTCTGTGTGTGTGTGTGTGTGTGTTTGTGTGTGTGTGTGTGTGCGCGCTCCTGTTTTGTTTCTCTTCCGGATACCGTGTCGTCCATCCATCCACAACTGCCCTTAACGCAGCCGCTTGGCTAACTGTCATCCCACGTCAGATCCAATAGTCAATCACAGGCAAACACTGTGGGGCTATTTTTAGAAGAGGAACATCATGGTGTTGTGAAAGCGAGGCGGATGAGGAGCGGATTGACGAGTAAAAAGGATTCTTCCGGCTGATGCTTCATGTTTTGGTGTCACAATGAGCGGAACAGCAATGAGCTGCTTTGATGGCGTCAGTGCTTCTGATGTCTTTTACATATTACACATCAAAGTTTTGCCCCCAACGAACAAGTTGCACCTCTCTCCTCTTTGGTGTGTATATTGTTCTACATCAGAAAAGTCCTCCTCTGTAGGTGGGTTTTAGATCATCTTCATGCCGCCACCTTGTTAAAAAATATAAAAGCCGAACCCATTTTTTAACGCATGCTCACTGTCTCCGGTTCTCCATGAAAGCCTCTCCACAGGGGAGCTACTCACGTAGAAAATTGGATAGACTGGAAGGCAAATTTACTCAAGTGCTGCCCGTTTTATCTTCCAAATCTGTTTACAGAAATTTAAACCATCTATGAGAACTAAGGTGTATCAAATCACTATATATTTATATTCAGGTCAGGGTGGCACAATTCTTTTATTCATACACGTTCAAATCAAAGCATTTTTGTTTTAATACACGTCACAGAGGCATGTTTCATTCATATCAGCCTATTTAGGACACGGCCAGATTGTGACTAATTTCTGTTGAGACCTTGCTAAAAATGGATGTGATGAAAATGCTTGTGAATTAAAAAAATGAAGCGGTCAAAAGGAAGTGAAATGAAAAATGGAGTGAGACATTATCAGGGGATTTGATCGCTTTATTTGATTAAATCAGCCGCGATGTGATGAAAACAGAGCTATGTTTCATTATTTTGCCTCTTTCAAATTGCCAGCTATCATTAAAAAAAGTGGCCTCAAGGGTGGGAATGACAAAAAAAATAATTGAAACAGGAAGTGTCAGTGATAAAAACGCTTAAGAATTAATATGGAAGGGATGAACTGTATGTGAATGGAAAAACAGAGGGATACTGATTTAATGAACTTGGTTCACATTTAATTTGAAACAGTGTTTGCTCTGATAATCAACTGGGCTGTGTTACCGTCTACTGCCTGACACTCATCATTCATAATCCACAGCTGACATTTATCGTTTAACAGCGTGCAATTTGTGTCACTTCCTCTCAAAATGTCAATTAAAAACCAACATTCACTGACCAACGGATCCAGTCCTGAATGTACTGTTCATCAGACCACCAGTGAGACAAGGACTGCCCACTCCCCCAAAATGATCACTATGAGCACAGCGGCTTGTGGAAGACAGAGCAGAGTGCACACAGGCAGGCTGAAATGATTGGACAGGCTTATTACCGCCATGCGACTAAATGCTGTCGGGATGTAATGTGTTTTATTAAGAACATTACCAACTCTCAATGATAAATGGCAATTTTGTGTTGTGAATGTAATGTAAGACATGGAAAAGGATGAAACGTGACTTTTCTGAATCTAAACAGGTTTAAAGTAATCAAATCACTTGATCATGTGTCACTGCACTGTTCATTTCACATCCATTATTACCGTATTTGCTGTGGCCTATTAAAAACAGAACGGGAGTTGAGATATTCCACTTCTGGATATTGCTGGTGAACTTCCAGCAGCGAGCGCTTACAGCTACAAGTACGGTAAGCCCCAAAGGGTAAACCATGGAGGCTATCAGTCAGCCACCACCGGCACTCCTTAAAGCAAGCACAGTACCCCGGTTTGAAACACTAGGTAGGCTTCCATTTCAACAGCTGGCAGCAGGATATGAAGTGTTTGTTCATTGATGGCTAGCACGGAGTTTCAAAAACTGTAGAGGACAGAAATGTAGAATTCAATTCAACAAAGAAGTTATAAAGAGTATGAATCAGAAACAGTTTTGGTTTGAGTCCAAACTTGCTCCTGAAAATGTCTACCGCCTTTACATCTGAATTGACTGTATGCAATCCTAACCGGCCTATTTCTGTTGTAACAATTTTTAATCCCCTGGATTTTCATGTAGCGCGATCATTGGGTCAAAAAAACCCAACAATGTATCTGTAGCTGTAATATTTGTAATTAATATCAGAGTTAACTAAGACGGTGAACCTGGCAAACATTTCACCTGCTAAGCCATTGCTATGAGCATGTTAGCAAGCAGGTGCAAGTCTTGTGACGCGTCATTTCTTCCTAAATAGAGACTGATGGGAAATGGTTGAGGGAGTATTTTGTGGCACTTCATATTTCAAGTATAAACGGGTCTAAACACTTTAATTGAATCACCTTTCTAACAGATCTTGTGCTTACCGTAGAGGCATTTTTGCATACCGTATATATCAACACATTAAAGTATGCCAGGAGTTATGCTTATGTCCTTATCAGTTAAATGTCCCCTGAAGCACCGGCGTCTCCTACTTAAAAAACAAATGAGACACTCTTCCTGCCAGACGAACAGTCACGGTTGTATTTAAAAGTTAATTAGTGGGAGATGCTCAATGTTGCGTGACTCATTAAGGGGCGATCCCTGTTCTTCTACGGCCTGCTGAGCTCAGATCCCCTCACACATACAGGTGAAGGCCTCACGTGTTCACTGCGCACTCTGCCGATTGTGATGCGATGATACTTTCTCTTCGCGTTGAATGTATGTTCTGCTCATAGAAGTGAACTCAGTCACCGTGAAGTCAACCATTGGTTTGTGGACCGCGGTTTTGAAGCATCGAGTTTAGTCTTTTTGGCCGTCGCCATCTTGTTTTTGTGCAACCAGAAGTGACACGAGAGGGTGGAGCTACAGTACAACTGAACGCTGAGTAAGACATTTTTTAGGCAACCAAAACATCTATAATTAACTGTCATGGATTAAAAACACACGGTGAAAGGATTAAGTTGTAAGAGGAAAACACGCCGTGGCAGCAACCTGTCAATCACAAGGTAGCCACGCCCTAAAGCACACCCTGCTTTATGGTCTGTTTGACTCTAAATGGACCATCGTTTACTAAACGAACATCATGCTGTATTGAAGATGACTTGAATCTAGCAATTGAGACCATAAACTCATGTTTACAATGTTTACGGAGGTGATAAATCAAGTGAGAAGAAGTCACTTCTATACAATCAGACTTCTTTTTTGCAACTAGAGGTGTCGCCCCCTGCTGGCCACTAGGCAGAATGCAAATGAAAAGCACTAAATTTATCACTTGTCAGACCTGGTGGCTGCTGCACGATTCTACAGCAATTGTGTGAGTGTGTGAAATAAATACAGTATACGTTTATACAAGTATATGTTCTGAATTGGACCAGTTTTATTTCTCGCCCGTTCTACTCTGAGGATTTTTAATAAATTCAAAAGGAATCCATTTGAATTCTTTATAATAAAAATCAAACTGGCGAAGGCCAAACTCAAGGCTTCATAACGACAGTCCACAAACCAATGAGTGACGTCATGAAGACTACATCCACTTCTTATCTACAGTCAATGAGTGCAAAAACAGCAACCGTGCTGACACAGCCAACAGAGTTAACCTGGGGGGGGAACCGGAGTTTGGGTGGTACATAAATATCGTATAAATTACCTTTAAATACAAATGGCTTTTGTTTTTAATGCCCACCATTTATCTTCCATTTGATGAAAACTGATGACTCTGTTAAGCTTTTAGTCATACACAGTTAAGCCTATTAAGTGAAGTATTTAAGCCTTGTTAAGCCTTCAGAATGATTAGTTAACCATGAAATGTGGTAATTTAGCAGGCAGCCTTCTTTATTTTCTGAAATCTTTTCCTTGGGCAAAGTGCCCTGGTCATACTCATCAGCTAAAAGGAGTAGCCGTAGTCTTACAGTAAAGTAAAGCTGCATTTCTATATCAGCCTGACATGGGCACACAAAGTTAAACCCAGAGCTGTGACGCAGCAGTTCATCTTACAGCGGTCATCTCTTCATTAACATGTTAATTGTCCTTCCACCAAGAGACAATGCGTCCCCGTCCGTAGCGCTGGTGTTAAAGAAGCTAAGAGCTTCTGCAGTTAAAATTGAAAACTGAGATAATACCCATAATCATTAGCTCTGCGGGTGTTCTTGAAGAAGTCATTGTATTCATTGAGTCTTTTCCTGTCTCAGTCATTCCCTGGCTTTCACACACAGTCAACCTCAAGTATCTCCTCTCTACTGCTCTGCTCGTTGTGCAGCGTGTGTCTCTTTCCATTATAATACTGTTTGGCTTTTCAGTGTTTCCCATTGGTGAACTCCTTAATTACTGTCATCGATCAACTTCAAACACACACACACACACACACACACACACACACAGTCACACAAACACACACACACAAGTGCACACGCATGCTCATAGAGTCTGCTCAGCCACACTGACATAAAGAGACTGAATGTTTGCTGTATCAAGGTTTTTCAGTCGCAGAGGTGAACACAATCTCTCAGGGTTATCTGTCTGATGAACAGGTCTGCTTTTCCTGTTCATTTACTGCATTCACACGTTTCCAGGGACACATGGTTGTTCGTAGAATAGATCATGAGCAGCACCATCATCATGCAGTTGTTGACATTAGGAGTTTCCCAGTAATACAGGTATGTCGCGTGTTCCATTCACGTGTGTTGTATTGGTTTGGGGGCAGACATGCTAAAGATGGATATCTCAAAACGGATAAAAACCATGGCCACATATCACTAAGTCCAGAGAAATAGCTGCTTTTTAACCAGGCGATAACATAAACAACCTTCTGCGTTGTGAATGGAATTGTTGTAATACGTGTGTACTTGAGGATTCCACTAGAGCAGTGGTTCTCAACTTCTTCGAGTCATGGCCCCCTCACAACAGCTGTAATAAACTGTATGAAGCTGCGCTGTGTTGTACTCTATTTCATAGCAATCAAAGAGTGAACCGCATCGGTATAATATAGAACTTGCATAAGACGACACCTGTGTATATAATATGTAATAGGTGTAATCTTCTGTAAACTGCTTTGGCTTTGGTTCAGTTAGAAAGCAGAGACAATCCTAACCAACTACAGGCTCAGTCACCACAAACTGGAGATCAAAATAGGAAGGCACAAAAAGTTTCTGACAATTGTTGTACAGCTTTCACAACAATTATCCAACAGGCTCGAGGCTTTTTGATTCGTCCTGTGACCCTTAAATCAGAATCACTTTGACTCTCACAAACACACTCAATAACATCTATTCTGAGGCAAATTATACCACTGGTACAGACGACTGTAAAAAACATTCCTCGGTCTTAAATATGTTTTATCATTGATATGTTATTTTATTTTTTTTCTCAATGACCATCTGGTGACCTGACTCAGACTGGTACCATGAGGATTCGTCAATTAAGGAGCTAAAAATGTTTCGACTAATCAAAAAATTGGCTTTTCTTCATTTTATATCATCATAAATTAGAAGGGTTTAGGTTTTAAAATATCGGTAGGACGCAAGCAATTTGAAGACATCATGTTGGGCTCCGCTAACTTGTGATGTGCATGTTCTTCTTTTTTTATGATATACTGAGACAAGATGATTCATCCGTTAATCAAATATCAAACCATTTTTTTTTTTCCACTTCAACCTTAAATGAACTAACACCATTGAGGACAGAGCTCGGAATGCTTATTCAGAAGAAAATTTAAAATAAAGATTTTGCAGAGGAAATCACTCAGCGATAAAGCTCTTCCTCTGACACCATGCATATGCTATCAGATGCTGTTGATTTGATCTTTGCCGTTGCTGCTGTGTCACTTTCAGGACGCAGAGTGCTGTGATTTCAGTCTGCTCCGCTTTAACCTCCATTGCTCCTCAGATATTCAGTCCGTTCTCTGTCATTTTGACTCATTTTCAAAGGTTTTAAATTTTCCAAGTGCATCGGCCCATTTTCAACCTTGTGAATTACTTTGACATCATTAATTATATCACCCAGCCCACACTTAGTCACACTTTCAAATTAAAACGACACAATGGTTCCTTTTCCAAGAGCAGAGAGTCCTCAGTTCGCCCTGGTCAGCCTTTTAAACGCTTCAGTTACTGGTTAATTCAGCAGAATATTTGGCTCCTGGATGCTGCAGATATGGATGCGGGAAGAACCAGCTTGGAAGCTCTGCCTAAACTGCACAGCGTCATTTGTCAACACATTGACCTCAGACCACAGGTCATTTGCAGTTGCTATCGTCACCGTTTTGTGCCTGTGATTGATCACACGGACAACGAGTTTGCCTCCACGTTGCTCCTTTTGGCTTGTATCAGGGATTCTAGCAGATAGTTAAAGCCTTCCACGACCTGCAGGCAAAGATTGATGTTTGTCCAGAGAAAGAAGGAAATGATCAGAGTAATACACAGTGATGCACTAAACTGATGTGACACGGCTTCACTTTTACAATGTGGAAATGAGGCATTTAAGATAACAAAAACTGCAATACTTTCACAATAGACAGTTATCTCAAAGACTTAATGCTCCAAGTTGCAATGCAGAACACCAAAATGGCTTCAACTATCAGACATCATTGGGGCTTAATGTCTTTCTTAATCCATGTAAACATTAAAAACAGGTTTTCTTCTTCTTGGTGAGGCTGACCTCTGCCATCAAAGCATGTATTAAAAGTTGCTGTGGTGCCTGTTAGAGGAAGACTGGAACATGTCCTCTTACAAGCTTTTATAATAAAGTCATGATATACAGTAACATTATAGCACTCAGTGGTGCCACTCTGTGGTCAAGATTTGTTCATTATTCCCTTTTTGTTGAAGCCTATACTGCAACTTTTAAAAAGCAGAACCAGTCAACAAGTGGAATACCTCACCGAGCTGCTGTGCCACCTGTTGAGACACAACCAGCCCACTCTGGATTTGTGTTGAAAGTTTTTTTTTCTTTGGAATTATTCATAGGGCAAGCTTGAAGAAAGACAAACTGTGAGCTAAATTGCGTGTTGAAATAGTGAGTGAATTTTTTTTTTCATCTTGCGCTTTTATAGAACATACATGTGGGCTTTAAAATACAGATTTAAACCATGAGAACCGAAAACAAAACTGCCAAGCTGCACAGTCAAAGGCAGGCTATACTATAATGTTTAATTGAAGTCCTGTTTAGTTACTGGTCACGGAAGTGCCGTGAAAGCACGAGCGCATGTAAGCAAAATAAGCAAAGCAACGTATTGGCTGCACGAGGCTGCGTCACTTCCTGACAGAGGACGGTCGGAGGCGAGAGAGCCGCCAGTCCCCCACTCTGTCGTAGTAACGGAGACACCGAGCAGCAGGTCACCTCAACACTGCAGCCGGACGGATAATAAATACTAAACCAACGAACGGCTGGAGTACACTTCGCTGGCTCCGCGTAACACTGCTGGATAGATATTTTTGTCAACTTGACGTCGTTTGGACCTAGAACCGACACCGGAGCGGGATAGCGTGGACTCGTCGGGACACCGAGCAGGAGCACGAAAATAACTTTTTTAAATTTTATTTTATTTTTTCTTCGTGGAGGAGATAGCTATTATTTATGGGTCGCGCGCGCGCGCAACAGTGGACCAAGTACAAGTCGTTTTAAGTTCTGGTGTTGTTTTATTCCGCCTTGCTCGTGGAACTGTTGACGAGGGAGGCGGACACCAGAGAAGCGGCGGCTCGGCAGCCACCTGACCTCCTGGAAAATAACACCGCGGCTAATGACACGCAGGCTGAGATCCTTACGCGGCTCATTACTAAGCTCTCTGACGAAGCGGGACGAGTTCTCCGCGAGGCTGTTGCATGTCCAGTCTTGACGCACCCTTTCGCATGGGAAGTTTGTAGAATCCAATTACTCATATCTAAATCATGGTAAGTGCTAATTAATTTGTGTCAACTGTGACATCGAATTAGTTGGACTTAATTGCCCGTTGAAGTCCCCCCCCCCCCTTTAACCGCTCTGTCCACCCAAATTGCGAGTGATAAGCGGATCATGTGTCAGAAGCAGACAGCATGGATATAACCGGAGTGGACGTCCTCCAGCGGTCGTGATGCAAAGCGCCGGTCTAATCCCGCGCCGCCAGCCCGCAATGCCTGCACTCTAACCCGCATCAGTGTGGCGCCGTGTCCCGGTCACACCGCCAGGATGAGCAGCACCGACCTGGAGCGCATGTCGCTCAGCTCCTCGGCCAACTCGGTGGCCTCCAGCGCGCGGACGTTGTCGGCCAACGTGAGGAAGCTGCACAACGCGCTCAACCTCCTGCTCAACGACTTCGAGAGGGAGCAGTTCATCCACTGCCTCAACGTCTACCACTCCAAACGCAACGTGTACGACCTGGTCCAGACCCTCAACGTCATCCTCAACGCGCCCAGCAAGCGGCAACTTCTGCCCATGCTGCGGTTGGTCATCCCCCGCTCCGACCAGCTTCTCTTCGAGCAGTACACCTCGGAGGGCCTCTACTTAAAATCGGATTCAGTCGCAACAAGCAATGGCAACGCCGAACCCCCGCCGGGCGACTTCCCCGGCGCCAGCTCGACTCCCCCGGGGCATTTTTCGCCAAACAACCCGCCCGACTTTCAGGTGGCGTTGCGCGGCTCGCCGGACAGCTTCAGCACCAGCAGCGACGGGACAGCTCCTCTGGTGCCGCTGCTCGGGAGGAACTTTGTCCACGAGCCGCCGGGCGAGATCCGGCAGGTCACCATGAAGCGGCACAAGAGCAACGAAGGCCTGGGCTTCAGCATCCGCGGCGGCTCGGAGCACGGGGTCGGCATCTACGTGTCCCTGGTGGAGCCCGGGAGCCTGGCGGAGAAAGAGGGTCTCCGGATCGGTGACCAGATCATGAAAGTCAACGACAAAGTCTTCGACAAAGTCACTCATGCTGAAGCAGTGAAGGTACGTGTATTATTATTTGTTGTTCACTACACCAAACCTGCACACATGCAGCTCTTACAGAATGCACATTCATCCTCTCATTACAGGGTGCAGATTAGTGAACTGGCACGAATGTGACCGTCATGGGAACTATTTGCACCGGTCTTGTCCTCTTAACCGATGCTACATCTCCTGTGTATAATATGCTCTTTCCATGCTTACGCGTTTATGTCTAAACTTGACCTCTTGAAGTTAACAAGCTTCGATTTATTGAGGGGAATCGATTTTGTTGGCTGGAAACAGCTTTGGCTATTTGTTAGCTCTGCGAGCAATGCAGTGCAACAGTATTGTAGTGTTAACTGTAGGCCTGCAGTGACCACTACCTCGAGGAGTGTAACCTGACACCTTCAATAGCAGCTGGTAGCCATACAGGAGTGTGTGTGTGTGTGTGTGTGTGTGTGTGTGTCGAAGAAGCTGCATGTTGGCCCCAGTGCTCTGAAGCTGCACACTGAGAATAAGGACTGGGACAGCTTTAGCCCTGTGCACTGTTGTTAATGCTACAGACTGTAAATAACATCTATTAGCAAATGAGGCGATAAAGGAGCGTGTCTGATTTGTGTTCAGGGAAGATTGATTCAGTAGGAGACCTTGTAAGGTCCTTGCTTTTATGAGCTGTCCATGGTGCTGAAAATTCATCTCAGCGTTTTGCTCTCTGTCTCCTGACACCCCCCCCCCCCCCCCCCCCCCCCCCTTTCCACACTCTATACTTAAGCCATGCTTCTCTGATCGATTTTGTGATTGCACTCATTCACACCTATTTGCCCATGTCATATACTCACATCACAGGGATTAAGTTGGGTTCCAGTCAGTTTTTAAGCATCTGGGAAATCACACTCACGGTCAATGCTTTTGCTACTTATTCATTGATTTTACTTCGTTATATATATATATATTAAAAAACGCATTCCAGTGAAAGCGTCTTAACTGGGTGTTACATATACTCTCTTATAGCATATGTCTCTTATGCTGCCTCTTGTGGAAATCATATTTTAATCTCAATGAGACTTTTACCTCAGGGAAAAAAGAAATAGTTCACCACTCTGATTTTCTCTTTTTCAGGCAGTCCTGATTGGCAGTGACATTGAGAGAAGAGTTATTTCTCAGTATAGAAAAAGAGAGGAAGCAGTAGCGCCTGCACAAAGCCACAAAAAAGTGCCAGATATCTATAAGCTGCTTTTTGGAATAGTGATTGTATGTCTGTAGTTTAAAAGGTCACTGGTTTGTTCCCGCCAACAACCGGGGATTATAATGCAGCTCAAATTGAGTCCTCTCTAACCTTTACTGATCTTGAAAAAGCTGTCCGCGTTTTTATCTCCTCTGGTGTGGACCTTTTGTAATTCACTTTATGCAGGGCTAAGCCATAAGGCAAACTCTCACCTTAAGTGAATCCCAAATACTGCCCCTATAGGATTTTTAGATTAACACCAAGAGATGAGAACATGTTCCCCCTGATCTAGCCTGGATTCACGGGTTGGTTAAGAAACATTTTAGGCTTCACGGTGTCACTGTCCTTGATACATTTATACATGGATACATTGATCTCCTATCGTGCGGCGCTGATCCTCTGGTTGTGCCTTGTTGGGACCTTAAATGCATTTTCATGGTTTAATTGTTACATTCAGGAAGGTTCCCAGGCTGCCACTGTAGGATGTGCCCCCGAAAAGTGAAGCCAAAACATCTGGATTGCCTCTGTTGGCTAGTTGTCAGTTTGGGAAGCGCTTTATTTGATATGCAGCAGAGATTTCTATGAACGGCCCACTTATTTTAAATGTCAATTTTGCAGTTGATCATGTTCATTTAATTGTGGGGTACCAAAATTGTGATCATGATTAATAGTCAATTAATTGTGCATCCCTAACTTGAAGGGCTTTATCTGTCTCTGAGGAAGATGCACCGCTCCCGTGTGTTAATTTATAGTTTTCTATTGACGTGACGACGATGATGCATGATGAAGTGATGAGGTCATTGTCTATAAATTTGCTCTTCAGACTAAAGACTGCAGCAGAGCGCCTCTGCATCTCATATTGTACGTGATGTCAAGACTGCTTTGGGTAGAATACTAACTGCAGAATTAACCATCCATGTGTTTACAATCAATTCCCTCCACATTTAGAACGGTCTCCTTCTGTGAACTGAAGGTTATCGATTGCTGCTTCTGTACTGTAAGTGAAGAGTTTTGCTGTCTCGGTTCCTTTGAGAGAGAGCACATCATTTGTTGTGTGAGGAGTTGGCTCGGTTGTGAAACCAAAAGATCGGTTAAATATACGCCCCTTATATAATATGTGTCTTCATCTCTCTGTAATAGCATTTCTTCATTTTCTTTATTCACGCTTGTGTCATTGTCAGCAAGTCCTTACTTCGTGCTCTGCTTCTCATTCCGCTATTAAGCCATCCATAATGATTATGGTTTATGTTTAACTATGAATACCACTAGTTATACTGCGACCACTGCTGCTTGGCCTACACTGCTGTTATTAGTCTGACAGGCAGGGCACCCAGCCAACTAGAGAGAAGCCGTGTCTGGAGGTTATTAATGCTTGACCTCAGTTATTTTAATGCCTCCTCGTTTTAGTCTAAATGCTATTACAAGCGTTTAGAACCGTAATCATTTGAACTGTCTAAACTCTGCCAGACCTACGAGTGAGCTCAGCATTGCAAACTCATGATGTGCAGCCAAAACGTTGTACAAACACAATTTTATATTCTGGTGCAGATACCAGACTTTAATATTTCTAAACAACTGTTTGCTATTAAGAGACAGAGTGGAGTAATTTCTACTTAAGCAGAGAATGAAGTCTCTCTCCCTCTGTTTGTGTTGTACTTGGAGTTTCTCTGTGTTTTGTTAGTGCATGCGAGTCCCAGGGTGTCGGCCATCTCCATGTTGTGAGCCGTGTCCCTCACTCACATTTATGCTCTGAATTTGGATTTCAGCTCCTTTTTAAAGACTGAATATTTGCATTCTGAATACATTTAATTTGTTCAATAATTTTTATTTATCAAAGTTTCTTGCTAAAGTCATTTAAACGCATATTTATTATTAACTCTATTTATTCTTAAAGTGAACTGCCGCTTTACAAATTACCAGCCAAGTCCGAAAAAACAAAAACCGCTCAGTGACTTCAAGCGTCTGGCACATTCTGACCGATGAAATGTCACCTTTGAACGAGCTGCTGTCCGGATGCTCTTGATGAATGCAGTTGAGACGGCGCATCTGATCTCGTCCCCTCACTGAGGACTGAACTCCCGCAGAGTATCTGAACTCAAAGCTCCATCAATCAGTGTTTTTATATTAAAGCGCAGTCGAATGGCCGCGCGTATTGTGAAAGTGGTCCTAGTGATGAACCCGAAAAGAGTTATCGGCCAACTCTGCTGCACCGCGAAGCTTCGGATCTCTCAGTCTCACATCTTATTATTATTATTATCAGCAAACAAGCTCTGGTAAACCCACTGTGTACTCAACGTTCACCAAACAGCACGCAGACATAGCTGGCGACTAGATCGGGAAGAAAGTGCAACATCTAGCAGCCAAAGAGTCCAATGTTTTTCTCAAGAGTGGGTGGAGACTTAACCAGTAAAGAAGGAGAGTGAATATTAAACTTCCGTTCCGAAACGTGACTCCAGGTGAATGATAATGTTGATCCATGCCTGCTGGATGTGTAAACAGGCACTTGTTATTGCAAACTAGCCATCTGTAAAATCTTCATGAGGTGATAATTAGTCAGTGCGGATTCTTTCAGCTGTTAGTTGAGTTGTATGAGCCAAAAAAAAAGGATAAATGCAGATTTGAAAGGCCTGCATCCCAACATTATCATTTAAAAAAAAGTACATTGAGTTGTGTATCAGTTACAGTATTGCTCATTTGCCCAAATTGTTATATAAAAGCCACTAAGCTTTTCCACCATCTCACGCACATAAATGACAAATCAGTAATCCTACACACACAACCAGGCTGGTTTTAAATACGTCTATGCAACTTATTATTTTCTTCCCAGCACATTACTCATTCACACTGTTTTCTCCCCGCTGTATGCCTCTACTTAGGCCTAATCCGCTCCACTTTAGCCAACCTGTGTTGCCTGATGAGTTCAGCGATGGCCTCTGAAAGCAATAGATTGTTGTTTACCCCAGGGGACGAATCAAGGGCTTACAGCTGTATAACTCTCTGTCCTCTTCCTAAGAGCCCGCCTTGGCCCCGGTCCCTCGAGTCACTGCCAAGGTGAGCTCCCCTGTCAGCATTTCGCCTCCTTCGTCATCTTCCCTTTGCTGGACGGTCAGGAGAATGTGGCGGGATGAGTAGGGACATACATCGTGTTGTTTTAGAGCCACAATAACATTGAGACAACCAGTCTTGTCTCGCTGTCAGCCACAGACTGCCCATCTCTCTGATTTTTTTTTTAATCTGATTTGTCTTAAGTCTGAGGAGGGTGTGAGAGGGAGAGACAAAGGCAGAAGTAGAGGCCCAGAGACAAACGGCTTGAGAATCAGAAAATAAGTCGCACGACAAGATTGGTCGACACGATTTCCTGTCTTCCTTTTTGTCTTAATTATTTATTCCCTGTTTTTGGGCAGTTGAAGCCGTGACCTTTCTTTGCGAAAAGGGACCAGAATGAGAGGCGATTTAACAAAAGAAGATAAAGGAAAAAATGGCTGGTTGGCTAAATTCACTGGGTCGACACCTGGGCAGCTGCCAGGCACATTGACATGCAAAGACTTGGCCACGAGTCAGAGAAATGGGAGCTGAGCGGCCTGCAGCAGCACTGCAGACTGCTAATGGTCAGTGTGTTGATGAGATGGAGGGAGGCAGATAGAAATCTCGTTAAACTTGAGGAAGGTATTAATTGATTTGTAGCTCGGAGCTGATTCTGCGCTTGTTATGGAGGTTGGTTTGCAGTTACTGAGTCCAAAACCTAAAAAGAAATCTCCACAACATTTCTATCTGAAGATGGATGCAGAATCCATTTGCATGTTATTATACAATGATCAGAAATTGAGGCACTATTTGAACTTAAAGGACCCCATGCATGTGATTCCTTTTGAAACAGGACGTTGAAGCTTAAACACAGAGAAAGGGAGTTGCTCTGTTGGCCGGAATATAAGGCAATCTTTTTTTTTTCCTGGAGATTGTGTTTGTTGTGTTGTATTCGAGGAAGTGTTAGAAGGAGTTAGCCTAGTTTAACCTGCGGGAGCCTCCGACGGCTTGTGTAACATGTTTTTCTATACCACGGAGGAAATAAATTCCAGATGAGTGAGAGCGAGTCAAAGTGTCCCCCGACGTCTTTACCGCAGAGACGCACCGGGGACTGAATCATCCGTCAAGCTGCCAAGAATTACCGCTCTCACAGAATGTCATGATGAGGCTAAAAGCTGAGAAAAAAGGAAAAAAAACAGTCGGAGGAAACGTTTGCAGAGGCAGACGGGAGAGCTTGTGAATGCTGTGTGTGACTGACACAGGCAACGCAAATGCAGGATTTCCATTCTGCCTTGATGAAAGTACTTCAAGGATGAGGACTCTAGTAACTGTGGGAAACTTTCCAAAAAGTGTTTCGTATCTTCAAAAAGCTTTTCTACAAAAGCAGAGAGGGGCGTTGTTTTATAATGTTGTCCTATATTTGGGCCAATATAGTAGTCTTGTGAAAAATGAAAAAAAGATGTTGTACTTATTTTTCTATATATTTATATTTTTATAAATGAATTGCGTTGTTGAACTGAGTTCTGACCTCTGATTCTGCGCCCAGCAGCGGTTCCAGCTCAGACCACATGTCCTGCCTGGTACCAGCAGAGCAACGGGAAGATGCACTGAACATAGCGCCGAGCAGCAGGTTCCTCCGCAAAGTCACCAAGACGTTCGGATGTGCGTCTCTCTTGTAAACATGGGGCTGATTGTTGCCTTAAGGCGCCCTGAAGGTTTGACAACTCCACAGTAAAAGCGCACACGCGGCGTTTTGGTGGAATCACAGCACGAGTGAATTATTTCGCAGCCCTAACAAACGACTGCTAACATGCCCATGAGCAAGAAGACACTCAACCCGTGACTGAGCAAGGACAGTGTTAAAAAAAAGAAGCATGCTTGCTTAACAAACCTCCAACAAAATGATTCATAGATAGTTTAGGCTCCTTTCTGCCACCGTTTCATCCAGTACAGATGGCATTTTATATCGCAAGACGCACTTCTTTTATTGGGGAATGTGTGCACGCATGCAAATAATTTCGGTGTATACAAATGCTGGTGCACTTGCTATGCCCTGATTTGTATGGAAGGTTCACCTCCTGAGTGTCTAGGAGAATGCAGCAGCTATTAGAAGACGTCACCTCGGTCTTCTAACCGCTACGTTTCATTCGAGTGTGCTGTACGGGCTTCACAAACGGTTCATGATGAAATGAGGAGACCTTTGGTTGGCTTTCCAATGTTTTATGTTGAAAAGCTTTGTGGGGCAACATTAGCAACTTTCCTTGTTGCTTTAGCTCACACAGGGGTTTATTTATTATATTAACATTGGCAGTATTAATGAGAGTTCATTTTCAGTGCTGCAAAGACAGAAAGCACAACAGCGAGAGAATCAGGGCTTAGTCAGTTTTTCCCTGAAATATAAATATATATATATATATATATATATATATATATATATATATATATATGTATGTATATATATATATATATATGTATGTATGTATGTATGTATGTATATGTATGTATATATATATATATATATATATATATATATATATATATATATATATATATGGCTTTACGGACTCTACAGTTACTACAGTTTTCCCAGTGAGGGTTGTCACTTTTGTTGTCACTGCTAATTTCCTTCCTGTTTATTTTGACTGGCAGTCAACAAATTGACATGGACAAGTGTTGATGAATAACAGAGTTTGGTTCTCTCCAGTGCACAGCTGAGGCCCCAGAGATCTTTGTGACTGCTGTATTGATTTTTTTTCATTTAACATTTTACTTGTAATGTGAAGCATTTGTTTCAAAGAGTTATTCAAGGGGCATCCTGATAGTTCTTTTTGCTACATGTCATCTCCTCTCTTTCCCGTCTGTCTATTTCTATAATAAATCTTTAAAAAGAAGAAAAGTCCTTAAATTAATAATTCAAACACTCACTGTCCAAATCCCCAAATTTCCTCCTAGCCAGCCCCTGCTTTGGATCTCACTTGTGAACAGTGCTGATTTGGTAGAACTTTGACAAAATCATGAACTGAATATTTGATATAATGCAGTGAACTGGAAAATTGGACCGTTAAAATGCTTATTATTCAACTTGGGCAAAAGCAGCTTATACTAGAGAAGAGCAGATTGCATTGTAGGACCAGCCTGGAATCTCTAATTAAACGAAGTAAAAGGCTATTAATGCTCTTCAAAAAAATGCCCTTGAGCAAGACACTTTGCACCTCTCTGCTCTATTGGCCAACAGTTATTTGGCCCTCGGCTTGTACTGGCCGGCTTCCAGTTGTGGCTGAATGAGAATGAAACCAGTCATGGCTGAAGTTTGGAGGGTCAGTGCTCATTCTTCTTAAATCTTTGGCAGCTCGAACTCTCTGCCTCAAGGACAGAAGGAAGTTTCCATAAACTGCAGCCCTGTGGTGTGAGACGCTGGACATTTGCCTTTTCCATCCGCTGACGTTTCTCATGTCGGCCAAAAGTTTTAAGAGAAGAACAAATCCATAAGTTTGACTCTACCCGAAACAATGCCTCCTTTTCTCTGTTGTGTTTACTGCAGTTTAAAACGCCATCTCAGAATTACCATATTCACACAGCACAGCTGGAGGCTCTGCTTCATTGTCCAAACATTTATCCAACCCACATTGATTGAATGTTTGCACATGTCTTAACTCTCCCTGACCCACAGATTTAACCAAAACTTCAGTGCCTTTTTTCGCACACGCATCCTCTCCCTGGATTGTTCAGAAACATTTCCTGCATGCGGCACGTGTGAATGGGAGCAGGGGTCTACATTCAGGGGATTCTGCACCGCCAACTTCCCACCTCAAGACCTGATAACTTTTCAGGGGAATTACCGATGTGTTATGAATGAAAGCAGTAACATTGCGGGAACATGCACGAGAACATAGATCGAGTAAACCGGTCACATAGGTTGACCTACTTGAATCTGCAACTTGTTTTTGATTAAGCATTCCTGCAAACTTTGTCAACTACTAACGGTTCCTCTGTGTTTCTGAAAATAATAAGAGACGTCTTCAGCCACATACACGCACATCTGGCCTTGCGTGATAATCTTCTTCTGTTGAGTTCTTGCGTCGGTTGATATGCATTAGTGTTGCATGACCGCCGTCGGCCGGACCGTCCCTCGCCCAATCTATTCCGGCATTGCTGCGGCATGTGTGAAAAGGCACAGGATGGAAATGTTCCTGCATGGTGTGCATGTATGAATAGTGAAAATCACAAGCGGTGTCTGAAAGGATATTCTAGTAACGTACCGGGAACTATTTGTGAAGGAGACTTCAGACTGAATGCATTTCTTCCCCCCGTGCTTTACCCACATCGGAGCCTTTATATTTGAGACCATATTTCTTTCTCATGGAAAATAATAGCATCGTTTTTTTTTGTTCAGTTCCGTTAGTGAGGACTGATGGTGGAGGAGTGAAAGTCTCTCCAGCTTTTAATCAGGAGGGAAGAAGAGATTTTAGTGCTAGTTGGATGCGTTGGCTGCAGTATGGGGAGTTGGCAGATGGGAAAGGAATCAGAAACGGGATGGATGGACCAAACAGCGCATAAAGATGCAAAGCCCTCAGCTGTGTTTTCCACATGTGGCCCCATGCCGGCCGGTGGACAGTGAGGAGTGTTGAGCGAGGAGTCAGCAGGCAAACCGCCAACAATAGGTGTTTTAAGAGTGTGAGTCACCGCAACCACACAAGGTCCTTGACCATGCAGCCATAACGGGGCACCCGGCATATTTTGCAGGTTGCTGCAGCAGAATGCAAGATTAGCTGTGGACAGACACAGAGGTGCACAATAACTCACACACGCACACACACGATTCTCCTGACGGCGATGATAACAATGATTTCAACCATATTGTCCGGCCTTTCCAGTAAATGCAGCGCCTCAAAGATTCGTGTAGCACCTTATTTGTATTCCTCTCGGTAATTATAATGTGAAATATTTATGAATTGCTTTAATTAAGCGGGCGGAGGCCATTTTGAAACCGGCATGCTCCACTGATGAATATTGAAAATGTTTACTGGCGTTGGTTGATGTCAAGACTGTGTGGGAGATGATGGAAACACACCGAGAGGAGTCATTCAGGGCAGAAGATGATGTCATGTTCCACACTTTATCCAGCTGTTCTGTGCCTCCTTTATGTTGACCCACACGCTCACCTTTAGTTGTCGAGACTAAAGATGATAAAGATGATAGCTTTGTACCTTTTTGCTTTCACTCGATTCTTGTATACAGTACTCAAAGTGGGCTGGTACTCACCGTTGAGCAGTACCAGCACTTAATACGTTTTACTCTTTGGTGTACAGTAACTTTTTCTTCTCCTCCCTAGCCCTCTCCGTATCGGGTTATCTGGGTGATTCATAATGGCACTTCATAACGGCTCATAAACCATATGAACATGAAAACAATGTGGCGGGCATCAGAACGAGCCGACCCACAGCCTGTAGGGTGCTTTTATTTATTCATGAGCAATTATGATAAATGAAATATTATGTAAAAGTTTTCTGAATCTGCTCTTTTGATTAACAGAATATGATTTTACAGGACAAACAATGCCAGAAAAATTCAAATGTTTAGCAATGTTAGCAAGGTTTGTCTTTAAGTGATTTGGGCGTTATTGTAATAATAGCACAAAATGATAGTTTTAAGTCAAAACCCTGAAAAGTGTCCTTGGGGGAGGACCCCTATCACAGTGGCTCCTGATATCTTTTATTCACGGCTCCTAACGGCACTTCAAGCTCTGTTAGTATACATGTCCCGTATACAGTATTAATGCAAGCTCACACATGTGCACATAGAAACACACATCCAGTTCACTCTGTGAGCTTTTGTCCTGGCACTAAAGCGGGAACACTTCTCCTCTTTCCCGTCCTTTTGTGTCAAATATCTCATCCATATGTCCATCTGAAGGCAGCGTTTCTATTCTCCTCTGGTTGGCCCACCTGGGGTCCATCAGACAGATCTGCTGCCAAAGTGACTCTATTGTAACGGTCTAATTGCTTAACAATGGAGCCGCCAAATGCTTCAGTTCACAGCGAAGGTGTCCCCAATCCATCACCTGGTCTCCACAGCACCAAATCACCGGAAGCAGTCGTTAATATCCGGTCAATGAGCTGGATCCTCTCTGTTCACGTGTGTGTGTGTGTGTGTGTGTGTGTGTGTGTGTGTGTGTGTGTGTGTGTGTGTGTGTGTGTGTGTGTGTGTGTGTGTGTGTGTAGGCAGGAAATTACTTATTCCATTAGACCCTTGGGTGCTTTGACGTTTTACAGACATCAAATGTTGTTATTTAGGGCCTGTGGTGAGACCACTAAGTTTATTGAAACACAATCAATTGTCAGTTTATTAGTACACCCTTCAAAAACTATTAAAGTGTGACACAACAGCCCTGTAGTAGAACCAGTGCTGGGTACTGGTACTCGGTACCTCTAAGCTATCAACCAAAATAACCCAGTACGCCCTGCTCTGCCTCTGACTATAGATGTACTTGTTGCCTGCATATGTTGGATTGGTTAGGGTTAGGGTAAGAATATCAGGGTAAACCAATCAGAGGAGAAGTAGGGCGGGTCATGCCTTTGCCATCGTAGGGGAAAATATAGCATTGTTATTGTAATACAGCTATAATATGCAACACAACAGGCCACTGCCACAAAAAAATGGATGGAATCGGCTTTTTTTGACACAATTAGCTTCACAAAAATAATTTTCATTATTTTTTTATGTAGTTACATCACAGTCTCATAATCTGTAAATCCCTATTTGTAATATTGTGTAATAGTCCATTGTGCCAGCAGGCAGCATCATAAACCTTGACATCGTCGACTAAATTATCTTAACCTGAGATATGCTATTGAATTTGTGTTTTGCTATAAAGAGTGGAAAGTGAACAGATTGCAAGAATGAAGACAATGAAGACATTATTGAGAGAGAGAGAAGGAATAGTTAAAGTTGAGTTTTGTCCGTGATGATAGATGGAGGTGTTTCATTGATGCCCTCGAGACTTGTGGTTGCATTGAGCTTGTAGTTGTTTTTTTTTCTTCTTGAGGCTCCGTCTCAACCATTGTGGGAGTCATGAGACTACAGGAGGTCTGCTCTGAATAGCAATGAAGGTTTAGACGGTTCAATGCTACTTTGGTTTGTCAGTTGCTCCTTGACAGTTATAATTAGGAGCCGGGCACAGGCAGAGATGTGTACAGTGTACGCTAGCTATAGGAGAACTCAATGTTCACAGGGCACACGGGTGTATTTGTTCTATTCGGCTCAGTGCGGTCGAGTTTTTCCACACTTCAGATCGATGTCTATGATTGGAAGCGTCGTCGAGAAGCTGCCACCTGTGCGATCGATCGGTCATTGTCACCTCCTGAGCTGCTCCTGTGTCTCGTCTGATCTTTAATCGAGTCGCTGAATGACAGAGTAAGCAGTAACTTCACTTACACATGACCACACACGGCCTTCGCAGTGTGATAGGCCATTTGTCCTTTTAAGGTCGTTATATTTCATTAGTGTAATAATTTTTCTGGTATTAGCAGGCAGGCTGATTTTCAGGTGAGGCAGCATGACTACATCCCCGATCACTACTGAGCCCAGTACTGATCCCGATCATGTAGTTATTAGTGCTGTGCATTGACTAGAATCTGACTATACAATACGTATCGTGATACATGTTATGATTTATTATGTTGTGACACTGTAAGCTAGGCGATATATTGAGAATTTAAAGAAAATCTGATTCCAGAAAGTTGTCATAGTATAAAGAAAACACCACCATATGCATAGAGTAAAAAAAGTTAACTTTTTAATGCAATCAGAACTCTGCATTTATCACAGTCACACTGTAATATTCATAGAACCCTTGCAATTATTTATAGAGAGGTTTAGTGTCACATTTTATTCCTAAAAATGTAGAAATGGTGAGATTGTATCTGCTCCCCAATTAACCTTATTATTGCACAGATATTGGCCGTCTTATCAGGCTCGGTTATTGTAAGATGTGCTGCGTTTGAAGCCCTGTGGTTTCCTCAGTACGTTCTGCTGCTCTGGTAGAGACACGCATTCACTGCCTGACGCAAGCAGCCATTCAATGACTGCTCTACCGGAGGAGGAGGAGGAAGAAAAGGGATTTAGAAGAGTGACGTAAGCACAAGAAGCAACGATTAAATAATCTCCTCCCCGAGAAAAAGACTTCCTGGGAGGTTGTGAAGTCCTCTGATGTGTGAGTTATCAGGAGCAGAGTTCTAACGCTGGGAGTCCTCAGAGGAGAGACCGGGTTGTTTTAAACCCCAACGGTGTGGTGAAGATCTTTATAATGGCCTGGGTTTAATCACTAACATATTGAGACAGTGACCACCAGCAGCACACTAAATCTTCTTTTGTTTGTCTGGCAGATTACATTATATCCTTCCAAAAACAAGCAGCGCTGACCAGCAGTGATCCGTTAGCCACCCTAGATGCCTCTTTTATGATTGGGAGAGGAGAGGAGCCCTTCAGGTCATCCGATACTGTGGAGCTGCCTTACCTATCTCCTACCGACACACACACACACACACACACACACACACACACACACACACACACACCCACACCTCCGTCTTCCATACCATCTGCTGTCTGCCACTCTTTCAACACCAGGAAAGGGTTGCATAAACCTTAGGAATAGTAAGAAGAAAGAAAAAAAAAAGAAAAGGAATTGAGAATGTGGTATAGGAGGTGTGGAGAAAGCAGTGGGCAGTCGCGGTGGGTTGCACATTTTTAAGTAATGCATGTAATTATTTGATAAGGGGATGATTTCAAGCAAAAGTGACGCACGTAATGTACATTACCATGTACTCGCGTTGGCTGGAGGTACGTGATGGGCAGCAGAGCCCGTCGAGTGTTCCCGAGTTTGAATAATTTAAGAAGAGAGAGCGTTAGCACCTCGCTGGGAGTACATTCAACATGTCTGCTTTATTGGTGCACTTTGGTACTTATCGCTCGGTGTGGTAATTTAGCATTCATTCAGGGGACTTTGACCTGCGGGAATCTAACGTGCAAAGTTGCACAGTGGTAGGATGTGTTTTGGGAGTCTAGGGTTCCAGTGTGTTACTGGAAAAAAATACTATTAAGTATTAAGAATGGATCGCCATATTTCATAGATCAACAATTGTTCTGTTAATTATACTTTATAAACGTACGTCTGACATGTTTATTTCTTTCTTTTTTTTAAATTACATTGTCCAATCCTAAAACCATTGGCTTCCCTCAGAGCGCAGCAATCCATTAACCCTGGAGTTTTGGAAAAATGATCAAAGCGTAGAGAAAGAAAGGAGGCAGAGCCATTTGTAGGCTGACTCAACTTTCTTTCACCATTTCCACCTATTCTCTGTGGCCATTTAAACAAATTACTCTTGCTCTCCATCTCTGGCTTTAGCTCCGCTCGCTCACTTTCGCCGTCTCTTCGTGTCTTTTCTCTCTGTGTCTGTCAGCCACTGCCGCTGATCTGAGCCTGTACATCTGCACATGTAGAATACAAACAGAGGGCTTCTACGTGTTCTTCAAAGAAAGATGCACAAAGACACTGACGCAGAGTGAACACACTGCAGATGGGTGTGCATTCTTGTGATGTATTGAGGGCTGATGCGATGTAATGTACTCCCGTGTCCATTACTGTGAGGGTTGATGGCTGGTGAGGATGTTTTTTTTGTTGTGCTGTGGTACATCCATTCAGCTGGTGCTGAGTCACGGCTAACTGTTCCAGAGGCAGCCAGATCTAAAATCTGTGTGTGGTTGCGCAACCGCTTTGCGGTCAGATCGATTGTTTGTGACATGAAGCGCTTTCAATGTCTCCCAAAGTGTTACAGTTCTCTTTTACCTTTCATCTTCTCTGAGGGAGAAGGGTCGCCATCTAGTCTCAAAGCCATGAATCCCACACTTGAAAACACGATGAGGAGTAGTCGTGTCTTTGCAGACAGAAGCCAATTCAAACGCCTCTGGAGGGATGGATCAGGGATCAAGGCTGCTGTTTCAAAATCAAAGAGTACATTTGTTAATCACTCCATCTTTTTTGAATAAAATCAGCTGGCGGAGGCAAGTAAAAACAGCTGTTTTCTCTGTCGTGCACGCACTCGCTCGCTGACCCTTTGCTTCCCTTTCTCTTCCCTTCTGTCTGTGGATTGCTACAATCAATTGGGGTGGGGGGTGGGGGGGGGGGGTGGGGGGGTGTACTACAGTAGACCATAGAGAGCTTTTTTTTAAAGCCTTGTGTCGAAACGCATTTACAAAGACATATAAAAAAAAAGAAATCAGTGACTATCACAGAAATGAATAAAAACACCTAAATGTTTCAGAACATTTCCCATGCTTTCCTAAAGTGTAAATCTTGAAATATCGATTAAAAAAGGACATTATTAATGTAGTTTAATAACTACCCTGTCCTACTTCTTCTACTTTCATTAGTGTAGACACAGCATTGGCATATTGCTGCGACCAACCCTTGTGTATTTGGATTTTGTTTAAATTAAGTTGAGTTTAAAAGTCGTATAACATTCCTGAAGGTAGTTATTCATACAAAATCCACATCTTCTTCTCCCTTTTTAAAACATGGTAGTTGAGGCTGATCTGGCTGCGATACAGAGGCAATTATACTGAGTGAAGGGGATGATTGCGAAGATTGAAGACTGAAGGTGAATACCGGTGGCGTCGCATAATTCGCCCTTATGCTGTAACACCATCTGGGGTGAAGCCTCATATCTCTAACCCGTCCTCTATCAGACTATCAGACATCAAAGCTCTGTCCCGGTTGGTTCCGGCAGCAATATGAGGAGCATTAACTCTCCTGATATTGACAGGGTCAAACTAAGCTGCCGGGGTCGTGATAAGTTCTGACTCAGCACAGACTATGATTCCCGACAATGTGCCATGTTTAAAGACTTAAAACCAGCCGCGTACGGATAATTGACTCCATGTTAAGGGGGATGATTATTTCATCTCTGGGTTGTTTCTGCTCGAGTTGCGTTTGTATTAACGGATTGCGGTGATGGATTGAGCAGACGAGTGGAAAAAGAGAAACCAGAGGGATGAGAAGGAGGGGAGAAAGGGGGGGGGGAGAGAGATTGAGTCGGACCTTTTCATTTGTCCACAGCTGGTGTGTTTGTCAGAATCCAATACACAATTATCACCAGTGTCCTGTTCAGTCCTCTGTGTGTCCTCTGCTGATTTGATTAATGTCGTAGCGAAAGAGCCGAGAATTCAGGGAAAGAGAGAACAGCATGTTACTGAGCATGCAACACGATTGGTCAATACACCATTCAAGGCTTTCATGAAACTCATGCTTTTTTCCCTTCAAGTTGTCAAATGAAGTTGTCCTTTTCAATTTACTTTCTATTATTGATCCTTTTTTTTAACCTGTTCTCGCTGCTGAATGAGTTTCACATCCTGAATATATCCTTCAAAGAATGACGCAGACCCATCTGTCTGCTTCTTTATGCATTTTTACTAAAAAAAGTTCTGTAAACTTTCTTCAGCGAGTTAGTGCGGGCTCCATGGTAGCTCTGACAGCTCGATGGAGTAGCAGCAGGGGGCGGGGCTTAGCGAACAGTCAATTGATTCATTCATATAGACTAATCCTTTTGGTGCCAATTCAATTTACAGAAATACGAACCAACTCAGGTATGACTGCATCACATATATTCTGCTGGTTCTGAACACCGTTTTTATTGAGTAAAATGATCAGAACCAAGATGCCATGGTTTAAATGGACGCATCATTGGACATATTCTAGCCTGCTCATCATCTTTAAACGTGCCTCTGTTACTGTAAACTGAAGCAAGCAGCAGGAAGCAACTTGTGGGTGTGTGGGAACCTAAACACCAAGTGAAAAACAGTGTTACAAAATCCATGGGTAACGAACAAAGACAGGGAACCTTAAAGGTAGGGTGATCTTCCTCAAAAGCAAATTATTTGTTATATTGTTGAAATTCTCATTACTTCCTGACAGCAATCAATATTCAAATGCTCTTACAAGAAAAAGAAGAACAAACACACACAGGTATCTGTAGCTCTAGCAGGACTATAATAAGCCGGTCCAATCATTTAATTCAGCCCAAATGTAATGAGTAGACAGACTACCCGCCTCTCTGGCTACCTGTCTACCTGCCTGCCTGTCTACCTGCGTGTATTCAGCCCGTACACTCATTGCTCGTCACAGGAGTCTTCCGCAAGCCGCTAGCTTGACAGATGTGAGTGCTAACAATATCCGTATTCATTGTTTACGTTCATACTGATCATTTTGGGGGAGTGGCTTTGGAGGGAGACCTGAAGGGGACGGGCTGTCATTGTTGCTGACTGGCGATTCTCTTGCCACATTTAGCAGCCTTTGGCGCCAGGGCTGCTCGCTACTTTAAAAAGAGTTGGCAACACTGGGCTGTTTCTTTTAATTGGATGCTTTTTTTAAATTAAGCATACGCTTGCTGGTTTCTCCAGATTACCAACCCTAGCTTTAATCATGGCGCGGCTCTAATTTATCTTCAAACAAAAGGGTAAAGCTCTCATTGTTTCCACCAGTATAACAGTGTGTTCCTCTCCCCAAAGGTTTTTACAATTCTTGACTTGCATTGCTTCTGTTTTAGAAGAAGCACAAACTGTCTTGTTTCGCCCTTTAGTCCTTTCAGGCTAACATGGTGAGGTTGTAATACAGGTCTCTCCCTCAGCTTGTCACCCCATTAACCCCAACTTGTGTGTGTGTGTGTGTGTGTGTGTGTGTGTGTGTGTGTGTGTGTGTGTGTGTGTGTGTGTGTGTGTGTGTGTGTGTGTGTGTGTGTGTGTGTGTGTGTGTGTGTGTGTGTGTGTACTTTTAAAGCTTAGTCAGCAGGCTAGAGTGTACCTGCAGTGTTTGTGCAGATGTTGTAATGTAAGTGTGTGTGTGTGTGTGTGTGTGTGTGTGTGTGTGTGTGTGTGTGTGTGTGTGTGTGTAGGTGAGGGAGTCAAGTTCAGGTTCAGGACAGGTCAAGTGTTTGGGAGATGTAACAGTCTCTATGGTGCCGCTCTCAGATCTGGGTGAGTTCTCTTATGTTTTATTACCTTCACTCTCCAAGCCCAAGGCTATCAGCTCCCCAAGAGTTATTACACCTTTACCAGACAGGCACACACACACACACACACACACAAATACACACACACACTTACAGTACACTCTCACCAGAGTCAATACACAGTGCTGTGAAATAACACAGTTCTTCAGACACCCCCCAAAATCTCCATTACTGGTCATTCTGCTTCTGTCTCTTTGGGACATTTCCTCATTTTCGGGCTGTGAGTCGGAGCGTTATGAAAGCAACTTGATGTCTCCTTTGCCTGCGGTTTAAATACATCAACGCTTGATATTCTGCTTTGACCTCCGCCGTCTACCATTAGCGCCTGCTTGTCTGGAGAGCCCATCAGGCTGCGAGAGGCCGGGGCCTTCTGTCATCTCTCTTCCTCTGTACGAGCAGGTTTCATGGGAGCAATTGCTCTCATGGAGGCGCTGGTAATAGCTCAGTGGACCTCCGATCATTGGCTCCCCCAGAGGAGCTGTTATGCTATTCGCTGCCCATTACACCCTTTCTGCCTGGGCCCTGTATAAACTGTGGCCATGCACGCACATGTGGGTGTCCACACTGATTGCTGGTCCATCACGTTAAGCCAAAAACCAGTTTGTACTTTTGTACTATTGATTCTACATCCCCATGCACTAACCTGTGGGATAAGTTGTTTTGGTGTGAGTTGCTTGGTTTTTGGAGATATCGGCCGTAGAGATGTCTGCAAAATACATGAGGAAAAACTCAACAGCAGTGTTTCTTTTCAGAAATCGTGACCCGGTTTATCCCCAGTAATCCACAGACCTTGTTGTGAGCAGTTTCATGTCGGAACTGTTTTCTTTCTACCAAACTACACCCGCCAACTACAGAAGCATGCAGCTACTCACGGACAGGAGGCTTTTTACGGCACTAGATGTAAACGTGAATTGCGTCCTTCTCGGCTGCGCTGTTAACATTAGCTCGCTCCGTGGTGCTAGGTGAGCTAGCATCATTGAGTGTAGACGCACGCTTCTTTCTGAGCGCTGACATGGTTGGCGGTTGGTTGGTGTAGTTTGGTTAAAAGAAAATAGTTCCTACATGAAACTGCTCACACCAGACTCTGTGGATTAACTTGAGTAATGTATCTTTTTTTGGTACTTTGAGCAACACGAGCCGAGTGCCATATAGTCCCGTTATATTGGAGAAAAGAAAAAAAAATCAATACCAATTTAAAAACATTAATTAACGGCAAAGACACATGTACATCAAGGTTAGCAGTCCTTTTAACAAATACTGAGTTGTCTCTCCTGCATTATTTATCAAAAACACATCAGTTTTTGTTACAAATAAACAAGATAAGCATGTTGGTACAGCCTACATTATTCTGAACATAAATCACATGCGTTAAAACTGATACTGGCAGTGGTGCTTTGTAAAGTTAATAACTGCCGAGTTGTTTCATCCGATAATGACTTGAGGTCGACAGTCACATTATTTTAGAGGCTGGAGCAGCTTGCCAATGTACCCGAGTCCGACTGAGGCACTGCAGCTGCTTTATTTCAGTAAAAAAACAGAAAAACAGGGCATATTTGATTAGATTGGCATCAGTCACTACCAGCAGATGATGCACAATCAGACAACACCTTCCTATTTCCCAGTATTGATGCGCTTAACGCAGAAAAGCTTTCATTTGACCTCATACGCTCTCCAGATTGCCACATCTATGTTGACTACTTCTTTTTTTCAATATGGCACGTTTTAATCTGTTCTATTGACAGTTGATGAATGTCAAATGATGCGATGATCTACAATACGGCCTGTTTGTGCAGCACACACCATTAGTGTGAGCAGTATGTCAGCAGTACAGCGATCCATAAACATGCAACCAGGTCTTTGTAACCGTCCTTACAGCTCGTTCTGCAGCTTATTTGTTTTGGTATTTTGCCTTTTCTTTGTGTGAAAATGACAACAAAGATGAGCACAGAGATGGAAAATGAAGATTGAGAGAGAGAGAGAGAGAGAGAGAGAGAGAGAGAGAGAGAGAGAGAGAGAGTTAGTATGACATGCTGCAATAGTCCCGTCTGGAAACGAACCGGGGACCTTGCAGCTGCAAGGTTATGGCTGATCTGCGGCTCTGGAGGCTTGTGTTGTGTAGCGCGAGGAGAGGCTGCAAACCTTTAGCTCTGTTGTTGTGGGTTTTCTTTTTGGCTGGATTCCTCCGTCACAGTGGACCTGAGGGAGAGCAGAGACAGCTGGGTAACGGGAGGCAGGAGCACCAGGCGGCTGTAAGCTTCTGTGTGTGTGTGTGTGTGTGTGTGTGTGTGTGTGTGTGTGTGTGTGTGTGTGTGTGTGTCCATGTGATGTTGTAGGCAGGCAGCAAACACACACACACACACACACACATAGAGACACACACACACACACACACACACACACACACACACACACACACACACACACACACAAACGAAAAAACCTGCCTGGAAGGCATTTATAAACGAAACCTCTGGGAGAGAGAGAGAGGATCGGTGAGGAAATATTTAGTTGGTTTACTTGACTCTCTTGACTTGACTCATACCTGCTGTTTGACTCTCTCTCTCTCTCTCTCACTCTCTCACTCTGTCGCGCTCTTTCTCTCTCCTCTTTTTGCAAAAAGATTGTATAAGATTGTATATGACCAGACTTTATTATCTGATGTATTTTATGACACTTGTTCTGATTAATTTACTTGATTTTTGGTTGTATGTTAAATCGTACGAGTGCAGTATTCTTCCACATTAGTGGATCTAAAAAAAGGAATAAAAGATTAGAGGGAAATTGATGGGGTACCCACCGATTTTGGTAATTTGTAGGTCAACTGATCTAAATTTGGCCATCAGGGATATACTGTATATAATCGTGTTTCAACACCATTTCAACGTCTTTAATTCAATTTGAAGCAGGTCCTAATTACATGTTGAATTATAGTCATCTATGCTGTTGAAAGGGCAGTTTTAATTCACTAGACGTCGTTTGACCTGCAAGTCACCAAATCAGTGCTTACTTGGAAATTGCAAAGAGAGGGTGGAGTAGAGGAAGCAGACCCATGGGAGCCATTTTAGATGGTCCCTGCATTTGTCTCTCGCACAGGGGGAGCTCATTTTGAAGCAAAATGACCAGAATGAGGGAGGACAAAAAAACAAAGAAATCAAATCAAAGACAAAAACCTAAAACGGAACAGAAGCTGTTTCCTCAAAAGGAGGTGTTGTGGCAATTTGAATACAGACATTCCTGTTCTGATCTGCAGTACTACAGAGAGGCGATTTGCTGATCCATTTAATGAATGCAAAGTGATGCAGTCGTCAGGTTCATTATATCATAAAAGCTCCTTGTTGGCACTCAGCCCCGTCGTCACCCACTCCCAATACTGACTCATGGTGTCAGACTGTTTCCCCGCTATCATGTACAATATCAGCATTTAGCGTTCACTCAGTGGAGGCTGTCACGAGGCTTGTGCTAATGTATTACGCTGTAAAGTGCCCTAGCATATAAAGACACTTTCCTGTGAGGCTAACCTGTAAGTTATGCATTTTGTGTCATTTCTTTAGTTGATTGTTTTTTTACTTTTGGCTGATTGGTTGGTTGAACGTCTGGTTCGGTGCCATTGGTTGTTGTAGCTATTGGTCAGACATTTAGACTTGTCATACCAGGAACAGCACAGGTGAAAGTGAGTCCCTGGAACCAGCTCACCTAAATGGAATGCAGTCATTTTCAATGTTATCAAATGACCCTTCACTAAGCCCCACCCCCCCCGCTGCTACTCTGTCAAGAGTTGCCATGGAGCCCGCACCGTCACTAACCGCACTCCCTGAATATCATCTAACTTTTGGCAAAATGATTTCAGAGGGAAGCAGACAGAAGGGCCTACAATATGTGTTTAAAGCCTCTCCAGTCAACGAGTATCACTGTTACACAACGTTTAACCACGACTCGCTCCGAATCCACAACACCAGCCTACAAAATTAACAGAATCTGAAACGAACGGATGAGAGTCTTTGGCGGAGAGGCGGAGACTTGTCAGACCGTGGTGGGAGCTGGTCAATGCTACGCTATAATTGTCCAGTCGAGGGGGCGGGACTTAGGGTCAAGTGCTTTTCCTGCTATGACGAGTCAGAATGTCCGCGGTCGAAAAGGTCTATTCCCGCCTCAATTAGATGGGATTAAGATTAAGTTCATTGATGAACTGAATGTCACGGCGGTGTATACCGAAAAAGTTCCCACACGTCTCATTAACTTTCAATATGGAAGAGTTCTGAAACTGGGACAAGTAGACTGAAATAGATGATTTAATGACGTCAATGTTGCCCACGGGCTCCATATACAGCTGAGTAAGGCTTACCTAGTGTTTGTGTGTGTGTGTGTGTGTGTGTTTGTGCGTGCGTGCGTGCGTGCGTGTGTGTGTGCGTGTGTGTGTGTGTGTGTGTGTGTGTGTGTGTGTGCTTTTAGTGCTTGTGGTTTAAGAGCCACTCAAAGTTAAGTGGTGCGGTATGAGGAACCTGTGGGGCGATCCAGACCTCTCTGTCTCTGGCTTCCTGTCTCTCTCTCTCACACACACACACAACAGCTCCGTCTCTGAGAGAGACGCACGGAGTGCTTTAGGGAGGTATAAGTGTCAGAAGCAAAGAGATGTGCATACTGGTGCGTGTTGGATAGAGGCAGAGGAAGAGAGTGTTTTTTGAAATGACAGCCCACGTCTGTCTGCATTATTCTTTCTCTACACATGGTCCGCTGTGGTGAAACGTAGGTGGCTTTTAAGCTTATATTACAGGATTTGGAACAAACCAGGGAAGTGGGTTTGTCTTTATTTCTTTATTTCCTCCTTACCTGTCAGTCACACGCATACCTCACATCTCATTTTCTTCTTCTACACTTTATATTTTGTAGCTTCTCAAGCTGCTGAATGCTGATAAATCCCTACTTTTAAAAGGCAATGTTCCTCCTCTAGATTAGTATCCCAGTCTCTTTCCTCTCTGTGATCTGTATTCTGTAATTATGTTATTATATGGAAGTGCACCACATTTTGACCGAATGGCTTGCGGTAGAGTCTTTAATGTTGATGAAAAAGGGCTCTTGTGGGGGAATACTAATCGACATATAGATGCACTGACACACACACACACCCACACACACACACACACACACACACACACACACACACACACACACACACATCAGTGACAGCAGACAGCTAATCAGCTTAACTCTTGAAACACTGTCTGGAAGGAGCTTTGTCTGGGACAGTTTTAATGTTTGTGGAATGATATCAGTGGTTGAGAATGGGAGGTCTCCTCTCACAATGACTTCTTTCCTCTTGTAGAATTACAAGTCTGAAGCTGCTGATAACTTTATAGTTCATGTTTTTTTATCAAGGCTGGTAGTTTTGCTCTACTGCAGGATGTCAGCGTACAGAGAGAGGGATTAAAGATTTTAAAACCTTCATCCTACAAACACATGCATATGCTCGCACGAAACATTAAAGCTGTCGCAACACAGAAATTCACGGAAAACTGTCACTTCTGGGAAAACGGTGAAAAAGGAATGCTGACCTCATCCTGCGCAACAAATTCAGACGAATAAAAACATCATAATTTATTCAGAAATCGGGCCAGTCTGTCCTTTTTTATCAAATAAAAACTTTTCTTAAAAGTTTGTGGGTTATAATGATTCCTCATTGTGTTATCCTGTTACAATCAGGAAATAAGTCACACTAATAAAATAAAGGTACATCTTCATGGCTTTTAAGCATATCTTCTATGAATTATGCATTTGCTGCGTTTTTACATCAGCAATTACATTTTAAGGAAAACATCCTCTTCAAATGTATTTTCCAGTTGCTTCTTGCTACAATATCTGTTTCAGTCTACAGAATGAACGGCAATGATTCATATTTTTATATTTACATTGACTATTTGTATGAATGAATGAAACCTTTATTGCCCCTAAGGGAATGTGTTTTGCACAAAGAACATAAAATATTATGAAGACAACTTTAACAACCATGACAGCACACAATATAACATCAAACCATCATAAACAGGTGTCATTTGGGAAATCGATAAGGACATCAGGTACAAGATCTGTGAAAAGTGACGAATCATCATTCTGAATCATGACTCGACTCTGCAGCCCAGAGCTTTGTACCTCATTGTTTTGTTTTTCCAGCTGATCAGACTTAAGGCTCTGACACACCGGACCGTCGGCCCATTGTAGGCCCTCAGTGAGCTTCTGCGTCACTAGTTTTTGCGGAGTGTTACGTTACGTTGGCACTAGTCGGCCCTCGCCGGCAACTTTTTTTTAGACAATTGAGCTCGTTGGTGAGAGAAATAACTCCGATTTGCTGTTCAGCTTATGTGAATCAGTGCAGGAGAAGAGAAACGGAAGTGAGGAAAGCAAGTGAACCAGTTTAGTCAAGAAGGCTCTTCTCATTGTTCATCTTCATCTCAGTATTCAGTATTCCAATACTCCTGAAAATAGACAAACACTGCTTTTTAATGCATGTATCACAACAACGACTTGAGTTTTTTCCTTTCATGCAGGCGTAGAATGTCTGTAGTCCCCACGGTGTGTTCAAATGCAACTTTTTGTTTAACACAAATGCGACATGAGGAAACGCAACACTCGGACATCGCCGCCGCTAGTTCTTTGATGTCGGTTTGGTGTGTGCGGGCCTTTAATTCAGGACTCGGCACACTTATATTGTTAGCGAAAAAAACAAACACTTTACACCATCTGTTCAACAGCAGACAAACGTAGCAGCTCTCTGGTGAAAATAGTGGAGCAATTAGCAGCTAAAGAGAGATCATTGTTGGTGTTGGTGGGGATTAAACCAGAGGTAAACGAAGAGTGAATATTGAACTTCCTCTTTGGGATTCATCAGGTGGCCAGAAGAGAGACTCAAAATGAACGCCCTTGTTGCTGGATGTCTGCTGGATGTGCATAGCAAGGCAAGCAAGCAGAGTCTGTGTGCTTCAGAGTCAAGAAAATCAAATCAAATGGACAAAATATACAGAAGCAAAGCAGACATAAGACACAAAGTAAAACAATAAATACCTCATGCTATGTCTAACCTAAAAAACTGTGAAGATTATAAGAGAGCTGTGTTATTTTGAGTTACTTTGAGTTTCAGCAGTTTTGCCAAATATGTCATATACTTGCTCTGCTGTTAGTAGTTGGCTGATGACTGTAAATTTAGATTTTATGGAGCCAGTTGTAAAGGTGAATTGCTGCATCCAATTTCTTTGGAGCAAGTGGCTAGACATTACATATTGCACCTTTAACCATACCAGATTGCCATCCACAGATTGTGTAGAAAAAGAGTAAGAAGACAATGTGTTGTTACGGTGTCTCTTAGGTAGTAGTAGAGGGTTCTACTGCGGCTCGACAGCCTTCGCAATGAGCTGAACAGGGGAAGTTGACACAAGTAGCTGCATTATGTTGCTTCTGTTCTCTTTGTACTGCTGCATATCCCCTATTGACTTTCCTCATGGTCTCACTTCGTTCATGGCCACAAACACTCACGCACACGCACACACACACACACACACACAGTCCCGAGCCGTACCACTTCACTGTCTCTGCCTGACAAATAACGGACATTGGATTGTCTAAGTACAGTAGCAGTGACAGGCTCCCGTGAATTCAACTCCGCCATGGATGGAGGGGTAACAGAGGGGTGGCATACAGGAAGTGGGAATATTTAGAGCGACTCAATCAAAGAGGCACTACATGGTAATCATGGAATGTAATGCATGGAAAAGGTGCTGCAGCTATAAAATGCACACTCTGGTGCCTGTGGTTCTTTTTAGCTGCAGCTGATTCAGAACGCTGCAGCTCGAGTCCTCACTAAGACCAAGAAAGTGGATCACATCACTCCAGTTCTGAGGTCTTTGCACTGGCTTCCTGTCCAACAAAGAACTGACTTTAAAATCCTGCTGTTGGTTTATAAAGCACTGAATGGTTTAGGGCCAAAATACATCTGTGATCTGCTGCTACCTTATGAAGCATCCCGACCCCTGAGGTGGTCTGGGACCGGTCTACTTTCTGCTCCCAGAGTCAGAACTAAACACGGAGAAGCAGCGTTCAGTTCTTCTGCTCCACATATCTGGAACAAAGTCCCAGAAAGCTGCAGGTCTGCTGAGACCCTCAGATCCTTTAAATCCAGACTGAAGACTTTTCTGTTTTCTGCTGCCTTCAATTGAACCACATTCAAGGATATTAATCAATTTCTGCATTTTACTACTGTATTTTATTTCTTACACTGCGTTTTAGTGTTTTATTGAGTGTTTTTAATGTTTCAATGAATGTTTTTAATTGTTTTTAAATCTCCTTTTCTTTTGCCTTATGTTTTG
>NW_027176806.1:0-25255 GCF_023349555.1 Cebidichthys violaceus
AGTCCTGAGGGAAAAGGGGAATGCGCTTTTCAGTGAGCCTTCTTCAGCAACATTGTGTTAGGCTTCAGATTTCCTTTTCACTTGAAGACATCGGGTCAGGACTCCTTTCTGCTATAGAGTCACTTCTAATCGGTGGACAGAGAGGACTCGCGCCAGCGTCATGGGGAAGTGCTGATTCGATAAAGTGTGAAGTGATTAGAGTCATCGATAAACTGTCCTGTTGATTATTGCTGTCTTAGATAAAAGGACAGGAGACTTTTCTCTTTCTCACACTCTCTCACACACACACACACACACACACACACACACACACACACACACACACACACACACACACACATATCCCTTTAAGCCTAATTTCTACCATTCGTACCAGTAAAATCATGGTAGACTTTCTTGGACCGTGTTGGACTTCCCCCTCCGCTGCTTCAAACGACAGGGACTGCCGGTGGTAGTGGTCTGGATTCATTGAGTCGGGGACATTGACCTGAGCATGAAATGTTTCTTCAGTCTCTGGGTGACTGGTTTAAGTAAACTCCACTTTAACTTCACGCCAACTCCTGCTTCTTTCTAAGAATCTGTCCTCCCAGAGGTCCTGCGTCACTGCAAAGGAAACACTGCTACTGCCCTCTGCCTTAATAGTGACATCCATCTGTTCGACTGTGTGTGTGTGTGTGTGTGTGTGTGTGTGTGTGTGTGTGTGTTGATAGTCAGCTTATCGCCTTGGCTGATTATTAGAATTGATACCAGCTGTGCTGCCCCGAGTAGAGACAAGCTGCCGTTGTGTCACTTCCATCCCCTGAGCTGTTTGCACGAAAACATACCTGCACACACACACACACACACACACACACACACACACACACACACACACACACACACACACACACACACAGGCCACAAAATAAATGCAATTTCCGGCTCGTTAGGGACGTGTGGCCTTCTGACCTTGACCGCATGAGCTGACAACGCGTCTTAACTGGTTTTCGTTGCGGAGACGGATCTTTACAGTCTTATATTCTCTCCCACATAAATCAAAAATGAGGTCTGCTTGCCAGGATCATAAACTCGCTGCTTGTATTAGACTCTAGCTTTTTGATTAGGAACGCTACGAACGCGATGAAGGCGTTATGGTATTGTCAATTCCTTCACCCCCATCTCCTCATCTGTTTTATCGTCCCGTCGATATTTATAAGCCCCAGTGTATCCATAAGGACTGGTGAGAGGGTGGGGGGGGTGGGGAGAGATCTGGGAAAGAACATTTACAGATGTGAGCTTCGTTACGCTGCATGCAGCCCATCTTTACACGTGTGTGTTTTTTTGCAGGGGGAGTGTTTGCCATTGAAAACATCCTCCTATTTAACCAGGCAGAGACAATCAAGTGTTCCCTCAAGGGCATTGACTCATTAACTCACAGCCTCCTGGGACCTGTTTTTGTGAGCAGCATGTGTGCCCGTCTACGCGTGTCATGCATGCTCTCAATAGCTTCCTGTGTTTCCACTTTGACCTCTCTGTTTTGTGAGTGTGCAATATTCTTGTGACTAACATTTTTTTGCGTGAGCATCTTCCGCTCGTTTCTTTTAATCACGAGCCCCCAGCACGTGTGTGTGTGTGTGTGTGTGTGTGATGATACTGTATCTCCTCTCACTTGGTAGCCAGTGCTGTACTGCATACACTTGCTGCATTAGGACACGGTGGTTGCCGTAGGAAGGTTTTGGGGGTCATAAGCCCAAAACTCAGGTGTGCTATGATTCTCTTGATTAACTGCAGCTGTCAGTGAGGGCGGAAGGTCCTCGTCCCTCCGGTCCCTTCTGCACGACAGGCAGACGCCCCGACTCGCTGCGACCTGCCGTTGTCCCCCCGTGTCCTCCTGGGTTTTTCCCTTTCTCCAGACAGCGCTGCGACTCGCTGCTATAGGGGGTCAAACAGGGGCTCGCCGCGATGCCGAGCTGTGGGGCGGCGCGGTGCGGCGCTGCGGATGGATCCGTCTTGAGCGTGAGAGAGTGCGACAAGGTCTGTCCCTGTTAGGTCGTCTGTAAGATTTTAAGTGGCTGAAATCCTCAAGAGGTGAAGGGTCTGTGTGTAAGGACACTTGTTCTTTGTGCATATGCGCATTGTTGTGAGCCTGTTTACGCAGCTCACACATTCATTCTGTCTAGTTTTGTTTAGTAATTTTAGAATAGTTAGAAAATCAGTTAAGATGAAATTACATATAAAACTCAAATAACATGCAACCCTGCGCTGTAATGAGATGCATGTAGGTGAATGTATTTGACGTAGGTAGAGGCATATTTGTCCTCTTTATGCAAACATCTGTGTAACGTGTGCGGATGTGCATGTCTAGATACATCTAGGTCACTACTCTTGACCCATTGCTGCACTGTGTCTTCAAAACAAAGAAGGCAAAACATTGTATAAAATATTCTTTAATATATAGATTAGGTGTATTTTGTTCCTGTGTTCACTGATTATTGATTTTACTCGATATGCACATTTCCAAGGATTGTTGTGATCATTGATAATACAGAGATAATGGAGGGGCTGCAGAGGCACAGTGTACTGGTGGTACACATATAGCTACTTCTAGAAGTAGGGTTCACCAACGCTGGAGGATGTCGTTCAACTTCCAACATGTTTTGTTTGCCTAAAAGACCTTCAGAAACTACTCTTTTCATCTCTTGCTGATGAACATTTTCAACCCTTCCCAAAAAACATGATTAAATGAGAATCATAATTTTGCAACCTATGGCTTAAAGACTGAAATATTGGTCAAATGAATACATATAATACTGACACCTTGACTTTACACCGTCCCCCTCTCTCTTCGCTCTTTTCTTTCTGTTTTCTCTCTTCACACTTTTACCCTTTTAAAAAAAAAAAAAACCCACTAATAAAGCTCTACCTCAGTGGAAATCTTTATCAAAGAGCACAAACACAGCAGTCAGACTCCAAATACAACACACACACACACACACACACACACACACACACACACACACACACACACACACACACACACACACACACACACACAATGCAGCTAGATGAATGGCCCGGCCACAACACAATGGTGCTAAATTAAATCACTGATGTCAGAGTCGCCAAAAGCTCTCCCTTCAAACATCACTCACTCACTTACACACATGCAAGGATTGACTAATAAGGACCTCTTTGTTTGCCTGCGTAATGTATTCTGGATCAGGCGATATCAGTTTGGGGTTGGAAGGTGCGTATGGTCAATTTCAGTTCATTATGCAAATCAGCGTTGCAACAATTGTTCTCAAGCCACCCTGGTACGAGAGCTGAATTCATAATTTGCTCCCTGGTCCTCTTCATATCTGTTTGTGCCCTTTTATTCTACAACGTCTTCATTACCTTGATTTCAGTTGCGTCTCAACAAAGGACTGCTTACGTGAAAACACATACAATCTCACTTATTCAGCATTGATTATTGCAATGTGGTGGACATAGACGTGTCCTTCTTTCTTTTTTTTTTTTTTGGACTTTCTCCAGGTTGGGACAGAGTTGGCATCAGGTGTTGTTAGAAAGAGCACAAACACACCTATTACTTCCACCGCTGCGCCCCTGTCCCCGCTGCCGGCGGTCAACCTGTCGAAGACAAGCATGTTAGCAAACAGCCAAAACAGGTGGCAACGTCAGCGTCGGCCAAGCGTGCGCAGTCTCAGCTGAGCTCGTCAAGGCTGGTACTTTCATCCGTGACCCTACGGACACACACGCTCTGAACTCAACTCGCATAATGGGTGCAATCTATGGGATTCAGACCTCTTTGTGTGTTGTAATCCGGCTTCTCTCTGCTTTGTTGACATAGCCGGGCCGGCCGCATGCACCCTTTTAGTCCATGTTAGTGCATGTGTCCATGCCCCATTGGTTTAGCTCGTGGCCCAACTCTGCACCGCTCCCATTCGGAGGTTGCGGATGCAGGTCACCCACCCTCCGGTTTCCCGTCAAGTTGCTGTTAGCGCCGTCGCGCATATCTCACATATAGCACCTTTACCAAGTAATACTATTGGGATGCCTTCAATATAGTCATCCATCCATCTTTCATACCTGCCTATGCTTCGCAGAGTTGACAATTCAGTGTCAATTCTGACAGCACACCTTTTTGACTGTGGGAGGAAACTGCAGCCCCGAGGGAAAAACCCATGCAGGCATAAGGAGAACATGCAAACTCTGCACAGTTCTGGATCTGAACGGAGGACTTTCTTCCACTTCGTCTTGACATGTCTGACAGCTGACATACGCCGAGCATGGCGAGTTATTGATATATGTGTCAAACCAAGTCAGACACTGTTGGCCATTTCTGCAGATGTTGGATGGACAAATTCAAACATTGTCTGGAGCTCATTGTTGGGTGGTTTTAAAATAAAGACATTATGGCCTTTGAAGCCTTTAAGGTCCCGTCAGGGGGAACATGCGATGTCACCTGGTCGGCAGACACGGAGACCTTTCCTTAACCGATCCGTCATCAGCAGCGCTTCACTAGCGTTACTACTGCATGACGTAAGGGAGGGTATAAATAACAGGTAAACCGTGGGACTCCATCATTAGCAGGAAACAACCATCACCATGGATACTGCTAGATGCATTGCTTGCTCAGCTGTTGGCTTTTATTATGCACAGCTTCCCTGCAAATGCACACGTCCATAAACAATGGACGTGTGCATGATGTGTGGTTTTTTTCTGGAGGTATAGGTGAAATGTAAAATGAATTTAGGGACAATGTGATGCTTTAATTCCCACGTTTTATTTTAATGTCATCACATTTCCTGATATGTTCTCTAAACCCACCGTGACAAACAGCGACAGGAAAATGCAGCACATAATACGCAACGTTTCTCCAGTTCCCCCTCCAGTCCGGCACAGCCAGGCTTTCCAGTCCACTTCCACTGTGGTTTGGGATGGCCTTTATTATTGCGAAACCTTCCACGCGAGCACACAGACGAGAGGCGGAGTGGATAGGGCGAGGGTGTAGTCGAAAAGAATGGGACTGAGCGCCCGTCTGTCTCCACAGACACTCACAACGCTGCAGCATCCCAACATCACCAGGTGCAGTGGAGCAAAACCTACTATGTGTGCGTGCGAGTAAGGGAGAGGGGAGGGGAGAGAGGGGGCGTTGTCGCTGGAGGCAGATGAAAGGGAGAGAGAGAGAGAGAGAGAGAGAGAGAGAGAGAGAGAGAGAGAGAGAGAGAGAGAGAGAGAGAGAGAGAGAGAGAGAGAGAGAGAGAGAGAGAGAGAGAGAGAGAGAGAGAGAGAGAGAGAGAGAGAGAGAGAGAGAGAGAGAGAGAGAGAGAGAGGAGGGGGCTGGCAAGGTGGCGGGATTTGCGTTGAAGCCTCTGCTCTGTCAGACATGCGCAAGAGCGTCAGCAGCAGCAGCAGCACCAACAACACCACCGCTGCGCTGCGTTTCCGCCTTGGCTGAGCGGCGCACAGAGCCGAGAGGGGAGGGGAGGGAAGCCGAGAAGAAGAGCGGAGCCATCCGAGACGCAGTGGGGCACAGAGCACGGACTCCGAGCAAATTACACCGACGCACCAAAACATCCGAGCAGCTCCTCTCCAAATTATTTAATCTGTCCGGTGTGCGCCAGAGCCTTCCAGCATGGAGACTGCGCTAAAAAGCAATCACTCAAATGTGAGATTTACACAGGAAGCCAGAAGGGAGAGCGCTTGAGTGTGTGCGCGCGCGAGCGCGTGTGTGTGTGTGTGTGTGTGTGTGTAAGAGATAGAAAGTGGCTATCCCCTTCATCTTTTGCGGGTGATCTCAATTGTGCGCTCTGCAGTCTGACGATGAAGAAGTTCAACATCAGGAAGGTGCTGGACGGCTTGAAAGAGGTGTCCTCCTCCACCCCGTCCGTCCAAGTGGGTCCACAGGAGAACCATCTGATCCAGGAGACCCTCCAGTCCGACCATTTCCAGCTCTGCAAGGTGGGCGAGCCTGATGATTTTATAATATATAATATATAATCACGGTTACTCCTTCCGCATGTTATGTGTTTTTTTTTTATTTTTTATTATAATGCACAGTTTGCGCTGCGCGTGTCCCATCTCGGTGTACAGCAGGTGCAAGCGAGCTCCACTGTAATGCATATATTAATCAGCCAATCATGTTGCTCTGTAGTCTAAACTACAACGATCACCTGCCGGTTGAATGCTTATTTAACGTGAATCCCGTTTGGAAAGAGGATCGTTAAAGCGCGTTGTGTGTGTGTGTGTGTGTGTGTGTGTGTGTGTGTGTGTGTGTGTAGGTAGCCTGTAGCGTACCTGGCTACAATGCGCATACTGTATGGCGAATGCGCGCTGGCGACAGGACAATACACATTAGTAAGTTCCCGTGTGGCTGTGCGATCATTTTGCTCATAAATGTCTCAAAACAACAACGAGATATGTCGGTTATGACAATATGTGACTTCATCCTCTGGTGATATGTCATCCTCTGCTGCATGTGTTGTTTGGCATGAACTGTCATATCGAGGGGTTGGGCCAAACTGATCCCTTCTTGCATAATCTGCTGGGGTTGGATTAGCAAAACGGTGGTTTCTGGTTAATGTGTGTGTGTGTGTGTGTGTGTGTGTGTGTGTGTGTGTGTGTGTGTGTGTGTGAGAGAGTGTGCCATCCCCTTTTGTGATGTCTTTTCCTCACAGTGTCTCTCCATCCCCTTCTTTCCCCCCCACCTCTCTCTCTCCTCTCACACTCCTCTCTTTCTAGCTCTGTCTCCCTCTCTCTCTCTCTCACACACACACACACACACACACACACACACACACACACACACACTCCTTTAACCCCAGATCATCGATCCATTGGGGACTGATGGCGCCTGAAGTGAGTGGGGGGCCCGTTTGATGGAAACACACTACGCATGCTACATCTTAGCCCACTATAGTGTTTAATACGGATTCCCCTCCTTTGTGGCTCAGTGGTTTGGTGTGGCCATTTCTTTTATAGACACCACTGTGTTCTTGCTATTGATTTCCTCACACGGTTAAACCTGCACAACTGTAACTGGCTTGATTGTGTGAGTCTTTTAAAGGTGTCAACGGTAAAGTTACTCCTAGTTTTGTAAATCATTTGTAGGTTTTAATAATATTCAAACAACTGCAATCATATTAGCAGTTGTCAGGTGCCTGAAGTGATAACTAGAGAACTAGAATGCATCATCCAGAGTCAAACCGAGTCACCTGAGGGGATGTTGTTGTTGGAGAGACTAGCTCGGAGACTGCAGGTTTGACTGACACTGATCAACAGCCAAAGCATCTGACGGAAGTCTCTTTGAAACAAGACCCTCCTGCACCTCCACGGTCTGTCTGGACCCCAAGCTCTCTGCAGAGAAGGCAGGTGCCTCTGCTGCACTGAGTGCTTTTCATGTGACGTGCTTTAGCCGTCTGCCGCTAAAGCAAACAAATCCAACAAGCCCACCACCACCGCCACCACCACCGCCACCACCACCGGCTGACTGACGCCATAAAGCTGCAGCCACACCAACAAATCTGCAGAAAACACAAAACGCCTCACAGGACAACGCGCTCTGCAAGAAATCATCACCGAACGCCGCTCGTCGGTCTGTTTTCTGTGTTTTTTTTATTTTTTTTTTATTTCCAGACTTCAGTGTAATCACGACTCCACGTGGGAGGCGGTGAGAGAAGGAAAACGAGATAAAAAAAAAAAAAGAGTGAAATGGGAGCGAAGGAATCTCAAAATAGGCCCATGATTATAAAAGGTTCCTAAATAGCAAAGCCAAATATCCTCCATCACGAAGAACAGAGTGACGGTGCTTAGAGAGAGCGCTTGTTCCTCGTCTTTACATTTCCACGTCATAACACTTTCCACATCCATCTGGGCCTTTTGTTTACCAAAATCAGGTGTGTGATATCCTTTGACACCCCACCCCCCCCCCCCCCCCGCTGTGAAATGCAAACTGATAGCGTGTTCTCTCTCTTTTTTTTTCCACCTTTCTGCTCGACCATCAGACCGTCCGTCACGGCTTCCCCTACCAGCCGTCGTCCATGGCCTTCGACCCCGTGCAGAAGATACTGGCCATCGGCACCCAGAGTGGAGCTCTCCGATTGTATCCTTTCTCTTGTCGTTGCCGGTGTGACAGGTTGCCGAGGCTCCGTGGAAGCTCCTTTTCTAGGTCCCCCGGCATCGACCGGGAGGCGGCGGCAGCAGGTAAGTGAAGGGATCGTATGAGCTGCGTGCGATCGGTGGGGGTTTTCAGGGGGTATTTTTAGAGCGTGCCGAAGAGTTTCCTGTAACAAGCGATGAGGAATCAACGTTTTTGGAAATGTGACAAGGCATGTCACTGAAAAGTCCGTATTTAGCCGCATATCGAAGTATGTGTCGAGCCGGAGAAAGTAAGCGGCGGAGGTGGCTCGCGTCGGCCTCCTCGCGATGCGGGGGACGCTTACGCAAACGGGGACAACAGCTTGTGACGGAACGGCACCGCAGGGAGTCGTACAGCTACAGAGAACGCCCGCGAGCTCGTCTGTGTCGGGCCTGCTTTTACAGGTCCTCCATGTGTTCTCATGCCCGTCCCCGGCAACCTTTGCCAGCTCATTACGGCGTGATGAAGGGCCGTCCACCTGGCCTGTCCCTCGTTCCCGTCCGCTGGCAGCTACGGTCGTGACTCATTCTTGTTCACCTGCGCTTGTAGAGGTGAGGATGAAAACGGAGAAAGTCACCGGCGGAGGAGAGAGAGTCTACAGCGCTATTGTTTACCGGACTTCTCAAAAAGACGATGGTGCTCAGTCTGTGTACCTTCTGCTCTTAAAAGCAGAGAGAGGGAGACTGAAGAGATAATGATGCGCCACTTTTTCCTGGAAGGGACTGAATGTTCCTAGAGATTTACAGATTCAACAGCTGCTCTGCTTTGGATGAAAACATTCATGGTTTTTCTGGTCAGTGGTACACATGCATTAGAAGATGGGAGATGAAATCCCTCCTATGTCGGGGCTGATGCAGGAGCTGGTGAATAAGCTTAATGGGGCTTATGTCTTGCTGGCTGCTACATTACTCCTGTGAGCTCCGGGCTTGGTAAACTCGTGGTGTACGGAGATGCCTTTAACCAATCGCCTTAGAGATCAGAACTCCCTCAGACTATCCCTAGTTTGGCTGAAACGATCTCGTCAGATGGTTCCTTCTGGCTGAAACCGGTCGCTTTGAAACTGAATAAACGGAGGAATCTCCCACGTTTGAGTGATGCGGATCAGATAGAGTCTTATCGGAGTCAGGGGAAGGTGAATTGGGAGTCATCCGTCTCTGCTTTGGTTCTCTTCCCTTGTCATTTGCTGTTTAGTCAGCCCCGTCTCTTTATCTGATGACAACGATACCGGCACGGCACAAATGAAAGGGGCATAATGGATATCACGGTTCGGGTTATTTTGCGCTGCAGTCCTGCGTGTGTTTTTCCGTTACAGTTAGATCAAGTTGCATATTTTGTGGGGGACGTCCTGGGACTCCTGCGCCGATACACATCTATGTCCTGGAGGTCATTGTTTCTTTCACTTAGAGGCAACTCGTGGCTATCTGTGTCTCTGCGTGTTTGTGTGTGTGTGTGTGTGTGTGTGTTTGCCTGGCTGGGCTGCCAGGACATTTGGCTGCACCCTTCTTCCATGGAGGATTACAGGAAGTGGCAGATCAAGGGCCTCAGCCTGGCAGCGTGGCAGTGGACTGAGAATTACAGCAGGAACAGGAGGTGTGTGTGTGTGTGTGTGTGTGTGTGTGTACATGACTGCGAGTGAATGTGTGTGTGTGTGTGTGCATGAGGAGACGGCTGATCCCTCTAGCCACAAAGCCAATCACTTTTGTGATCCCCCCCCAAAAAAAAGTGTCCCGTGTTTTGATGCTCGCCACTGACTCCGCTGCTGCTTCCACTGTCCAGCTGGGAAGATGACAACGTCCCTTTGGTGTCGTCTGGAGGAGAGGAGGAGGGGAGGAGAGAGGAGGAGAGAGGAGGAGGTTGGCAAGGAGAGGACGGGCCGATGGAGCGGAGAGAGGGAATAGATCGGAAAAGAGCGAGAGAGGCAGGCTACCCCTGCTTCGACGTCTAATGGCCGAGAATAGAATCCTTATTGATCTGTGTATGCTAATGCACCGAGACAGATGTGCCCAAGTGCACACACCGCCGTTAATTCTGTGCATTTTCTCAGCAGCGAAAAGAAGTTGTGAGCATTTACAAAACGGCATCGGATTAGCAGCGTCATTTCAGGAAAAACAAAGAAATGCAAAATCCTAAAAGTCTTTTGGTTTTGATTGCTTTCTCTTCCTATACATCCTTTATTTCTTGACCGGACTGGACTCAGTGTGTTGCATTGATGCCTCTTGTCATTTTGATCTGACACTGATTGAACCCAACACAAGACCCTTTGTCCAGTATCGTGGTTGTCTTGCTGTGAATCAGCATCAGCAGCAGGTTGTTGAGGCACAGCGGTGAAGCCAGCGAACACAGACCAAAAAACAAACGAGGTGCGGCGGCTAATTCAACACGATGAGCCGCATCCGCTTATCGACCGTATCATTTGATGATATTCTGAGATTTCATCGGAGCAAAAGTTGATGTTAATTGATCTCCGTCAGCCTCTAGACAGAACGATTACATCAACCAAAGCATGCAGCCCGATCTAAAGGGAAACAGCTCTGCTACACCTCAATAATTAGAATTAATAAGTGGAATTGTAATCACCATAGCTTGTTTAAAACAACAGTAGATACTATATTTATATTTATTCCTCACACTACAGTAAGGTATCCTATGGCAACCATATGGAAAGCTTTGAAACAAACAGGGCCGCCCCCTCTTAGCTGTTTAACGGACAGCGAAGTTGCTGTAGTCGTTTACTCCTGTCTTTATGCTTTTGTCTCATTCTGTGTGGAGAAGACGTTTTACAGATCCGTCGATTCAATCAACTGATCGATCCGTCGACAGAATCCTCGTTTTGGTTTCGAGGACGGCTCACAAACAATAAACCCAGAACTTGTTTCCTGCCTTTAATAACCAGCTTTCCGGTATTTGGAGATAATCCATTTAGGATGTAAACATGAGCTTCTTTTTTCTTTTCTTTTTTTGTTAACAGAAGAAAGTCGCCACCCTTGATAATTGAAATTTATCCTCTGCTGATTCAGTCCGTTTGTTAAAGCAAGAATAATGTGGCTGTAAATTAACAATTTTGTTTGTCAGTGTGTGTGTGTGTGTGTGTGTGTGTGTGTGTTGTGTGCATGCGTGTCTATTTGCTGGGCGGTCTGCAGCTGTGTGTGTGTGTGTGTGTGTGTGCGTGTGGCGGCTCATCTCTGCGGAGAGACGGCTCTTTACTGGCGGTGGCCGGGAGAGATGGCAGCGCTATAACTCAGAGACTCCCTGTGAGCCGCAATTGATCAAATTGTCACTCCGTGCTCTGCCAGATTATCTCATCGGCAGGCGCGCGACATCGTAGGACTCGCACATACGAGCGCTGCACGCGCAACAACACACGAACTCAAAGAGTTCAGGATAGACGCTCGGAGGAGGCATAGCGAACACACACACACACACACACACACACACACACACACACACACACACACACACACACACACACACACACACGAGCGTATGATGATCGATCGCTTATACAAATGTTAGTGGATGTGCGCACGCAAATACTGTATGTGTACTGACATACACGGGGGGGGGGGGGGCAAACGTTTGCTCTTGCTGGTGGACAGTGGTGCACACATGTTTGCAAAGACAACTTTACTCACACACACACACACACACACACACACACACACACACACACACACACACACAGGCTTTGCAGTGACTGCTATGACTGGCAGTGGCCCTGTGCAGCTTTTGGGGGTCATGGCATGGATTGACTATGACACGTCTCCATCGTGGATCTCCCCTTCTGATTCGCTCGGTAGCGCCGCTACCCTTCAAGCTCCTGTCTGCAGTCACAGGAGAGTCTCACGGAGCCACGAGTTCTGGGACCGGACTACTGAATGGGGAACCGTTTGAAAAGTGTCGACATAGAAGCGGTAGCTGGAATCTGGATCTGTATTGATACACAAACACGAAAGTGTGCAGCTTACCGCCACTGAAGCTATTTGCAGTGTGTGTGTGTGTGTGTGTGTGTGTGTGTGTGTGTGTGTGTGTGTGTGTGTGTGTGTGTGTGTGTGTGTGTGTGTGTGTGCATCTCTTCGATGGGACTTTCAATGTATGTTAGAGATCCCAGACTAAGCGGTGGTTCACAGATGCCACTAACAGAACACTGATTGTAGCACATATAATTCATGTGTGTGTGATTATGGTAATGGCTCTTTGATTGTAATCAGTGATTACCACGACTCTCTGGCTTCTTGTCTTTACGTTGCATTCAGCATGGTCAGACAGAGGGATCGCTAATGCTGAGAAAACGTTTGTGCTTCCGGTCCGTTGCTTCTTTTCGAGATTCTTTTCAGGTCACAGACAGTTTGTATATTCATTTAATCTTCTATCTGTTTTTCCGTCCTCATTTTTTTTTTTTGCTCTCTCCTCACTGGGGGTGATGGTACTCTTCTAGAAGGCTCTCCATGGTGCAGACCAGGCCTGGGGTCGTGTTGTTTGTGACTGCGTTCAGTTATGCAATGCGCCGGAGTCGAGGCTGACTGAGGCAGCGGCGGTCGAGCTGCCGCCGCTGCTGCCGCTGTGTTATTTACTGCGTGTTGTGGCTGTGAGCGGCTGGAGCGCGCACACATGTGATCAATACATGTCTTCATTTACTGTACGCACCTGTGGTGATATACAGGGAAGCTCACAGCATCAGGTTAGCTCGCAGTAGCATACCTCTATCACACAAAATCAAGAGTCGGTTGTATCTCATCCTTGTTGACCTGATTTTACCTTTGACACAAGCCGGGGGGGGAGGAGGATACGAGAAGGACAGAACAGCTCGAGATGAAGTTATCTGATCGCGTCCGATGAGCGAGTTTAATGGCGTGTGTGTTCAAAGAGCCGCTGCTGGAAGAGTCGGCTTGCGTCTGCCAGATGGCGTTTAGAAACAAAGTCTAAAAGCACAGTCCGTGGCGGGTTCACCAGAGAGCTGCCGAGATGCACGCGTACCTGCTCACCGAGGTGAAGCACTCGTAGTCAAAGACCCCGAGTGTGTGTGTGCCCGGTTTCATCTTTCATGCTCTCCAAAAAGCACTCAGCCTCCCTCTGCTCTATCGCTTCTTAGAAATGGAAAACAAATTTTGCTGCATCAGTACCACAACAATGTAGTTCCTCTCTCTCTCTCTCTCTGTCCAATATCCTGACAGTGTGTCCTGCTTAAGTCCTTTAGCCTTGACAAGCCCCAAATGGGATCCGGGTTTAGGATGATTAAAGTCTTGTTGCCATGTTGCTTCTCTTCAATAATTTAGTGTACATTTAACTCCAGCTTTTACTCCTCTCGCTCCCCGTCCGTCATCTCTGCCAGACGTGACAGTCCTGCGTGTGCAAGTGAGACATGTGAGCGTGAAGGTTCGCTGTGTTATGCCAGTTCACTAATGGAAACGGGCACATGCAAAAAAACAAAACCCCCTCAAAAACCAACACACACACAGTCTTTCTTCCTCCAGTGAGTCATCACGAGTTAGGGAGCCATGTGATATTTTTCACTAGAGAGCAATTTTTTTATTGGAGGAAAGAAATCTTGATGACCTCGAGAAAGGTCAACAACGAGGGCTGTCGCGCATGAATGCTAAAGTAGTTTTGTCTGGAACAGCGTGTGATTGTAGCCCCCGTCATCAAGGCTTTCTTTTTTTTTTGTAAATTCGGATTATCATTTAACCGAAGTAACATAGTAACACGCATCACAGAGAGGAAAGAAATAATGCTCAAAAGGCAACTTTTTTAAATGCAGTCTGCTTACAATAAAATAATAGAAAGCAAGCTGTAGAGTAGGGCATGTGTGTGTGTGTGTGTGTGTGTGTGTGTGTGTGTGTGTGCGCCTGAGAGGTCACCAACCTGCGCGCTAATTATTCCCAACAGACGGAAGGCAACGCTTGAGCGGCTCATCGTAAATACACAGTGTCATGTGGGCTGGAGAGAATAAATGGGTTCAGATTTGTACACATACACTCAGAGGGCGGGTACCCACTGCACCGGCTGACGGCTGGCTGGCTGGTTGGTTCTGTTCGGACTGCTTGTTGACATGCGGAGCGACACTCGAATATTATATATAGCGTTTGCTGCTACTGGGCTCGTTTGTAACACGTCTGACCATCTGAACGCTCCTTTGTTGCTCCGTCTCGCTCCATTGTTACGTTGCCGTTGCCTTGATCCCCAAATCTTAGGCGATGTCTTTGGTGACTGGAGAAGAGAAAAAAAATGGCCAAAGACCAACGTTATAATGATCCAGAATGATGGAGGATTTACTTTTGCTCTCATGCTAGTCCTGGTCAACATGCTTCTTCGTTGGAGCCGCGCTCAACCAAAGGGTTCGACCGCTGCTCCACGCCACAGAGGTCCCTCATCATCAAGAGCCTCCAAAGTCAATGAGCCCGCTCAGTGTGCACTCTATTGGATTTGTTCGCCGTCGCCGAGCGGAGCGTCCGATTTCACGAGTTACGGTATGTGCACATCAGCGCATGGTAACACAATACCCCCTCCTATTGATCTCAAACCGTGGTTCATTTGAGGCTTTTATTGCCGTGACACTTTGGGGAAATCTCCAAGGATTAAATGCCAGTGCTTCTAAAATCAAATTAACAGCAATTTCTTTACAACTATCAGAGCTAAGACAAATGACGATGTTACCCTAAGTCTATAAATAACACGGCAGCGTAGCACCAGTCTTTGTTAGCGACTTGCCCCGGGCAGCTTATGGCTTGTACCGATAGCTCTCGCCTGTCCGGTGATCACTTCACATCAATCCAGCGTCTCGGTGAAACGTCGCTGTCACGTTTCAAATGGGACGCGACGGCGACAGAAGAACACGCCGCGTGAGGTTTTTTGGGGTCGAAGGAGAACGCGATGTCAGTATCTGCCTCTGTGAGCACGAGTTTCTCAGGTTTCTTTTATTCTGATATAGCGTTGGTAGTGATGGCTGACGTGGTTTGCTTCAGGTGTGGCTCGTAGGGCTGCTAGGGTTGCCCCCTTTTTAGGGGTTTCGGTCTTACTTCACTAAGATCTTTGTGCTCATTGTTGTTGGCTTTGTTCCTGCTGTATGACTTATTTCCAAGAAGCTTGTGAGCACATCTCTGTGTGGCGCTTTTCTGTGATTCTTTGTGGAGAAACTACAGATTTCTTAGTGTCTAGGACAGCCCTAGTGGCTGCTGGTCCCACTGCTCCGTCAGTGAAGCACAAAGGTTTTGTCGTGTCGCTTTCCTCCCTGCCCTTCACGTCACCTCTGGGTCTCTGCAGGGCCACGCTGCTGAAACGACTGAAGTCTTCCTCCCTCTTTTATTCTTTCTCTCCGTCTCCTGCTGCTGTTTTTTTTTTTTTTTTTGTGAAGAACTCCCTTTTCAATTCACATTCCCCGGGATACGCTGTAATTGTTTAGTTGTTTTCGTCTTGTAGGAGTTTTCTAATGGGATCTAGGTATTCTCTGCGCTCCCGGTCCCCCCTGCTGATTTTCTGCAGCTCATTACTTTTGTCGAGCTGCTGTAGGTAATCTTCCACTCTATCTCAGGGGGCTCCACTCCCTCCCCATTGTGATGTTTTCCCATGTTCTCCTATAATTTTGTTTTTGTACCCGTCTCCCCTCCAAAATGCCTTCACCAAACACACAGAGGCTGGTTTTTAACGCTCACCCCATGCACTTCAGGTTCTTCTTTTTGGTTCTTAATACACACATTTATGCAGTATCTAATCAGATAATCTACGCTATACACGTAGGGGTGCCACACCTTTTATGATACCTAAGAATGCATCAATTAAGAGGCAACTAGGGGTGACCCCGACTATTCGACCCGTTGGAAGATTCAATCTGAGGAGCCTGATTTGATGTCGCAGCGTCGCTGTGGCAGAACAATCTGGTTATGAAACAAAGGATCGCTCCGTTCTGAATGTTTCTCCCAATAACCCATAATATATAATCAAAGAACCGTTTTCCGGCCTGCTGTGTGTGTTTGTGTGTATGACAGGTGTGTTCAGAGACGGCTCTGGTCTGAATGCGTACAGGCGACAAACCGTGAGCAGCTAATGGCCGTGGGCTGTGTAAATGGTTGGTTATGACCTTACTAAAATCCAGACCCTCTGTCTCTGTCTGCCAGCTCCTCTACACACACACACACACACACACACACACACAGGCATGCACAGACACACACACACACACACACGAAGCTCTGGACACACAGTCACACACACACAGAGAAGAGGAAAGACAGAAAGGTTCCCAAGGTACCAGACCTTGAGGAATTGCCTGTCACCGTGTTTGTGTGCTGAGATGTGTGTGTGTGTGTGTGTGTGTGTGTGTGTATGTGTGTGTGTGTGTGTGTGTGTGTGTGCCAAGGCTCTTGCAGACAGAGACAGAGCTGTATGTGGTTCCAGCTGCATACATACAGTAGGTGCGTGCCCTTGCCTCTGGTTCTGTATTTATGTGTAGTTAGCCTCAGAAAAGGCCTTAATATCCTGCAAAACCTGCATCCAGGTGAAACATCTGTCATGGCCGACACACACACATCCTTTCTGTAGTTGTATTCCTTCAACGCGTCCCAGACGTAGTATTACCTAATTTGAGTCTATTTCATGCTTCTTCTTTTTTTTTTACCTTCTTTGCTAAAGGCTAATTTCTACTCAACTAAACCAACTCCAGCTGGAGAATATTAGTGTTTCTGTCAGCCGTAGCTAACAAGCCGACACTGTGGCCGTGTGGGTAATGCTGCTTGTAGCCGTATTATGGAATACATAGTATAACTAGATATTTCACTTGCTATTGTTTTGAACTGCACTAAACCGCCAAAAGCACAAAAGCTCCTCGTTGCTCAACGCAGCTTAGCCAGTAGAGTGGTTATGATATTTACCTTCAGATAATATTTGGCACAGTCACGGTTATGTTTTCCCTTCAGATATATATATATATATATATATATATCTCACCTCTAAAACTACATTTTGAGAGTAATCAAACTCTGCCCTTCAGCCCAAATCAGGCGGGGTTTTTTTTGGGGGGGGGGGGGGGGCTGTTGGTATTATCCATGTTCGGTTTATTTACAAACAGCTCAAAACCCTTTTTTTTTTTTTACATTCAACACTTATTGATTATCAACCCAACTTTGCCGTTCCACTCAGTTCACAGCATCTTTTCACTCTTTGTTCAGACTTTCCGGCCCACATTGGCTGTGTTTCGATGAACACAGTGGAGCGTTTAGCAGCTAAAGAGCCACACATTTCCCTCAGGAGTCAAACTTTAGAAAAAGTGATTATATGTCAGTGTTATTTTTTTACAACTTGTTTCCGCTGCCCGCAAATTCTTATTGAAGGTTTTAAACAATGTGAATTTCAAATTGTCCAAATTCACTCCGCTGTAGAGGTGATTCATCATACAAAGTTGATATATTATCAACGGCTGCTTCCGGCCTTAATAACTGACATTCTGTGCTGGACTTTGCTCGAGTAAAGCCAATGTCCTTGACTAACTTTTAGTTGGCCGGGGCCGTGGTTTGTTCCCAGGACTTGGCAGCGTGTTTCCTCGTCATTAAGAGCTCCGCAAATCTTTCCGTCCTCCGTCCTCCGTCCTCCGTCCTGCTGGTTAGCGGCGGTGATCTTCGTCCCGTTGCTCCTCTGTGGGCCGCCCTTTCGTACGCCGTCACGCTGAGCGCCTGCAGGGAAGACGCACATGTGTCGCATGACGTGATGACTCAGACTTTAATGCCCTGCCACATGGCTGTCATGCGCACAGTGCCCCCCCCCCCCCACTCCTCCCCTCCCCCCTCAGCTCTCAGCCTGTTGGTGTGCGATGCAGGCCTACAGTATATTTAAGTGCATGTGAGTTGGTTTCTGTGTGTGGAATGTGACTGGCCGAGGGGCTGTTTGTGCTTTTCTGTCTGATTGAAGCAGAATGAGGATTATGTTGTGATGTGAAATGGGGGAACGGTGGGGGAGGGGCAACAGGGGTTGAGACAGACCTCTCAGGACTTAAGGGCACTGTGTGGAGAGGAGGGAGGATGGGGGGGGGGGGGGGGGGGAGTGAGGGGGGAGTTACGCTCGTGTTTGTCCAGAGACAAAGTTCTGAGCCACATTGTGTCGGTTTACTTTAGCATCGTGCAGAGTGGGAGTCGGCGGACTCGGCGGGAGTGACGTATGTTGTGATTTCTTGACAAACACCGGAGACTCCTCCTTCTGCATGGTGCACATCTGCAAAGATGCACATACCTGAACGTGCCACAGATGTGTCCTTGGTTCTTTATTTAGTGCGGTCCTGGATCCCTGCAGCTTCGGAGACAGGCGGAGAAGCAACAGGAAGAGTGGACACCCAAGTTGCGTCTAAGTTTAGAGAAGTGAAGAGGAGGAAAAGACATTAGGAGATAGAGTGTACTGTAGGGGTGTCTGCATATGGAGTGGAGCCAAGGTGGTCGCAGCCATTCAGCTCTGTGATTCAGAGCCCTGGTGTTGTGTGGGTAGGATTTGCAGAAATTGGAAGGGCAACACTTGGCTCTTGACCCACTTGTAATCAGACTGCTATCCAAGCAGAAGCCGCCGCACGTTGGTGGTTTGCCCACTGTTTGATTAGGACGAAGTGTCAGACCCCCAGGAGGTGGGAGGCGCCCACTATTTTTTTTTTTTTACCCAGCACACAAAGCACTGCAGACCCCCCCCCCCCCCCCTCACCCTGTCTCCACCAAACCACATACAGAGTATCCTCTCTTTATGCAGCTTCCTCTTCGTTGATCCATAACCAGGACGGTCTGCGTAGGAAAGGACAACCTCGCTGCTTGTGCATTCGCCACTTTCATTTTCAGCGATGAAGCAGCTAATTTGTTTGATAAGCCAGAAACCCTTCTCCATCTCCCAGACACCAGCGAGGGTGAATGATGAACAGGCAGCAGCAGCAGCGAGAGGTCTCGGCTAACCGCGCCGCTAGGCCCCCCCATTAAGCCTCGATCGGGGGCTATTGGCGTGATTTCTCTTCCTGTCTGGCGCTTGGCAACACTTTTGCTTTTGCATTAGACGCAGGCGTCGATGGTAGCCGATAACACGGCGAGGTAAGACACCAGTGAGCGCATTGACCCTCGCTGGCACTGCTGCACACCTCACAATATTAGCATCCAGAGAGATAACTGTTAACCCTTCCACTGACCGTTAAATCACAGGCAATCAAACAGAGACCGGCTTTAATGTAAGTGGCTACACTGAGTGTTTTGTTCATTGTCTAATACATAAATGAGATTTTCGCTCACAGAAGGTAGTTCTTAGTGTAGCAATCATGCAGCAGCTGGTGCTGGTGCTCATTTTTTAGACACTGTTGCTGCATCGCCATGCATTTTTAATGGCGAAGGCCATTGTAGCAGGCTGTGTTCTGCATGTAGCGTACAGCATGTGTGTCCTCTCAGTGTTCATGGTAGCATGTAGAGAAGAGCCACGGAAGAAGTTTCTGTGTGTGTGTGTGTGTGTGTGTGTAAGCATATGAGTTTGTACATCTGTTTCCATTTGTTTTTGTGTATCGTTTTGTTTGCTAACACTGATTTGGACATTGATGTAATGCGACAGTTTTACCCCCTGAATCATTTTGAGAGACCTCTGGGGCTCCTCGCATTCCCAGAGGTCTCTCTATTAATGCTTCCGTGACTCCTGTGCATCTCTGCAAAATTAATTTGATGCACTAAAAAGATTTTTCAGAATAGAACAGGAAGCAACATTTTTTTTTGTGATTTTTGTTGCTAAAAATATCTTCCACCTTGGTCCTGTTAGATATATATATATATATATATATATATATATATATATATATATATATATATATTGTATGTACCGCATACCAACAACAAAAGGTTGCAAGAACTTCAGAAACAAGCGGAAAACATGTATTTCAGTTTAAATGAATCCAGTCTAATATAGTGTTAGCCAGTTCGTAGTATGATCTCTTAATCCTAATCTATTTTAGTTCTTTGAATGCAGGGGGCAAATAGATTAAACCCAAAAGCAGTAATCTTGGATATGCATGCTCTCATTTTGGACGAGAGAACCGCAACCCGGATCAACTGTCATGTGACTCTTACTTTCCCCACATGCGATTGGTTGACACTGACGCAGCACTGCGGCTTAAAAAAAAGAGACATGACATGTTTTGCTGCAAGGGTTAATAATTTAAGATCAAGAGCAGCCTGCGTTATATAAAAGCATATTAACTATATGATGCAACTCTGCAAAGATTAAACGATGATGACACATTGATGCAGGAAATTGTACGTGAATTACATGCATCAGTAAATGCTGTACAACCTCTTCTGTGTCTCATTTTGGATTTATAGTAGTTGCCTCAACGCGATGTGTATTTTAATTGCATACAAAAATGAATTTAAACTAAGTAACTTTTTGTTTATGAAAAAATAGACCTCTTGACTTCCTGTTTTGTGGAGAGCTACAAAAAAACAAAAAAAAAAACATACAGAGGGAGCTGTATGACATATGATAAATTGGCTCAATTGATGTTGCTTGAAGTTGAACCAGACTTCCGGAGCTCACTCCTCATCTTTGTGAAATAAAAAAGATTGATATCTCTGGTTCTGTTGCACAAATATTGCTTTCTTTTTTCATCCTTACTGACCGCCAGAGGCAGCGCTCAACACTGAATATCATCCAGTCTTTAAATTACATTACATTACTGTCATTTAGCAGACAATTTTATCCAAAGCGACTTACAATAAATTAAATAAATTCTATTTAAGAGAACTACTAGTCACCAGAAGTCATAAGTACATCTCCTTTTTTAAACAAGCATCTAAGAGCATGAAGCAGAATAAAATATATATATATATCAACAAAGTCATGTGACCTCAGATGATCCCGGACGGGTATAAATTCCGGTGTCATCCCTGAGATCACGCCTTTCTCACTTAGCAGACTAACTGCTGTGGTAGCATTAGCTGAAGCTAAATTTGTCTACGATTATCATTTCTCGGAGCTCGTCGTTTGTAGCCTTGTGACCACAGCTCGGAGTTCTCTCGCCCTCCAAAAGGCTGCAACAAGGTGTCCCTCTTAGGAGGGAACGATGTACAACCTTCAAGTCCAAGACCGGCTCCCAGCCTTCAGCCAGGTCAAAATGACCATCGTCACCGATCCGGCAAAAGGTCCTCGCCCTGAGCCAGCAGTCAGCCGTGCTCCTGGCCAAGGGTGCAGTCGAGATGGTGTACCCCTTTGTCATAGCCGGGGGTTCCTCTCAACCTACTTTCTCGTAAAAAGGGAGGCGGCGGACTGCGCCCAGTCCTGGATCTGAGGGGACTCAACGGGTTCCCTGAAGGTCTTGTCCTTCCACATGGAAGGGCATTACGTGGCCCGGCTGAGTCTGGAGAAGAGCTCACTGAGCCCCTCTCAGAGCATAACCTTCATTGGTGTGGCTCTGGATGCAGTCACTATGAAGGCCTGTCCATCGCTCCAGCATGTGGACGACATCCTCCATAGCCTTCCCCTCTTCCAAGGGGCCCAGGCGGTTGCCCTACATCCTCTTTCTTTGCCTCTTTGGCAAATTGACAGCTGCCTCAGCTGTTGTTCCCCTGGGCTTGCTGTCGCTGCGCCCCCCTGCAGAGATGGCTGAACAGCCTTCACTTGGACCAAGTGGCACAGACACGGGGCGACAATAGGGGGTATCGCAGCAGTGCCTTCTCGCTCTATCCCCATGAAGGGAGAGGGCATATCTGTGAAGGGGTGTCCCCATGGGCTCTGTTCCATTCCGCCGGGAGGTTGTGAACACAGATGCCTGCCTCTCGGTGTGGGGTGCAGTGTGGCAGAACAGGACCGCTCAAGGCTCAAACACTTCCTGCTATACTTGGGTTAGGGTCCTCTGGGTCAGGATGGCCTGGCTCACACGTGGCCAGAGGGTCTTCTTTATGCCTTTTCCCCTGATCTTAACGCTCCTCAGAGTGCTTCAACAGGGCCATAGACTTCTGCTGGTGGCCCCCGTATTGGCCAGCCTGGACTCGGTGTGACTCGGTGTGACTCAGTGTGACATCAACGTGACTTTGGTGATGTAAAGACTCGGCCTGCGTGTGCGCGAGATGGAAGATATTCAGTGTCAAGCACTGCCTCTGGCGGTCATCCAGGACTCATAGAACCGTAGTTACATCCATAACTTTCCATTTATCTCTTTAAACTGTCCATCGTGAGCCTGACAATGTTATTGCGATGCTAAATGAAGAACCATATTAGTTCTCTCTATATTAGACTCTGTACTTTTTGATAGTTTGGACTTCTGATGATTGGAATTTTCAGTATTTTTTGTAAATCTCATCGGTGGAGCAAAACATATACAGTATTATATGCTATCTAATACAACTGGTAGTTCATTCCATTTATTTTGAAAGTCAACCTTATGAATACATTTGACTTGACAAGGCAGAGATGGAGAATTGAGGCCGTTACCATGTGCCCAATGGAAGGGTTGATAAAACTGTTGACACACTCGGCCATCGTCTGTTGTCCTGGTTTTTAAAGAACAGTACCAGTCAAGCGTACGCACATCTCACCAACTGGGGTGTGTAGCAACACTATATGTTTGTATGTATGCGTGTGTGCTGAATATCAGCCGTCACGGTCGGGCTACCCAGCAGACATCCTGGACGGGGGGGGGGGGGGGGATGGAATAAGAGGCAGGAGGAATAAGAAGAGAGAGAGAGAGAGAGAGATCAGACAGAGAGGCGATGGAGATAAAAAATGACAGAGATTGTACGAGCAAGGCGACAGAGGGGATTAGTAGCAGAGCGAGGAAGGCGCTCTTCCTTTTTCGTGCTCTCACTCCTTTCCTCTCTTTCCTTTCCTTTCCTCCACACACTGTAGGCGCTTCGCCTGACGCCGTCATGAAACAGAGTACAACCTGTCCTGTGCGCCCTCCAAACCGCACAGCACATGTCTATTACCACACACACACACACACACACACACACACACACACATTCACAAGCGGGGACAATCCTCTCGACTTATGTAACTTGCTTTGTTGTTGCACTCTGCACTCGCTCTAGACGCCTCCCTCTGAATCGTGTGTGATGAGATTATGAGTGTCTGTCTCTTTCCAATCTTCTCTCTTCTCTCTCAACCTGTCTATTACAATCCCACAGCGCTACAGGAATAAAATAGCATGCACTGTGGTGTTTGTACGCGTGTCACAGGCACACATTTTTCTATCGCACAGATGGACTAGTGAGTCATCAAAGTGCCGTTGTTTAATGAAGTGCAGGGTGTGTTGGTCTGTGTGGATCTGTGTTCTTTTCATTAATCCTGCCACTCTGATGGCTTCCATGTCTTCCCTTTCTGCAGTCCTGAATTACTTAATCCAGTCTAATTCATCACCTGCATTAATCCACAGCCACTCTTTCTCAATGCATGCACTACTTCAGCTGTAGCTAGTGGCGTGGCTTTAAAACTACAGACAGAAAAAGATATGTAGAAAAGCAGCAATTCCTCTCCACTGAGAAGATAAAACATTTTTGTCTAATGCTGATTAATATTCTGTTTATTGACCAATCAGTAAATCAACTAATCAACTAATCGTTTCCGCTCTATTCAGTAGGTTCAGGGCAAATATCAGCTTGCTAGTAAATCTGGTATAGATGTCCATCCTCAGACAGTGATTGTTAATGATTTTGGTGACCTTTTGACCTTTAGTCTTTTTGTCAAGTCGTGTCACATGTTAGCACAAGCAGGTATGATGACACTACGCCAGCTTGCTTTCTTCTCAACTTGTTTTAAACGTTCGAATGAGGTTAAAGTGGTTAGCACAGCTGCTGGTGCATTATTTTATGATCAATTTGTCATAATTTCTAAGCATGTAAGAAGTGATTTCATACATAAGTTACAGACCTCACATCTTCCACAGAGAGGAACTTATTAGTGTGTGTGGTGTGATCCCTGTCCGTCATACCAGCTCGATCTTCAGAAAAGAGCGGAACCCTGTTGTTCTACATTGGGTGTCTGCACATGTGCAGTTGGTGCGTACAGTCTGCACAGTCTCAAGTGTTGTGCTGCATGCAGAAGTGCATTTTCTGCATGCTCAAATTATGACCCCTTCACCTTTCATGTAGTAGATTGCGAATCATTTGCCTCATTACCTGCGTGACTCTAAGAACGCCACATCATTGCTACGATCAAATGGTTTTTTTTTGCATTTTGTTCTTCACTCGTTACATATATCATTTCATTTATTTCTATATTTTTTTTCCTTGCACTTTTTTTTTCTCCCAGGGATTGAGCTTCTTGTCACTTGAGCAGATGGTCACCAACACAGGGGCTTCAACCTCTGTCCTGCAGTTGAAGGACATCTTCCCTACTGCTTACGCCATCCTGCTGTTCTCATGTGTTCACGTGTGTGTGTGTGTGTGTGTGTGTGTGTGTGTGTGTGTGTGTGTGTGTGTGTGTGTGTCAGGTATCAGAGTAGAGAGAGAGAGAAAATGCAGATGCTTCACAAAGTGCAACACTGCAGTACCTCAGTGTGTGTTTTCACTCATGAATCCAGTGCTGGGTGTACTTGGCCTTCTGTCTCGCGTTAATCAAAGAGCAAAGGACAGCGCTCCGATTAATATTTGATACGCCGCACGGCAACTTTTGACAAGACGCCCCTCTCCGACGTGCAATTGGCAAAGTGACAGCCATACACAGTGTCCCACCAGTGTGTCTAATTAGTCCCAAAGCAGACGCAACAGCATTCCTGCCAGCAGGGAGCGCTGTAACGACGACTCGATCCAGTCGTTTGAATTAATTAAGCGTCGTAGTTCTCTACAATTTGACCTCCCTAACATTCCATTTCACTTTGCATGTGAGGAACATAGTTGTCAGAGTAATCTAGAACGGCGGGGTCTGTCCTGACAGCTCTCCTTCGTGAGACATTTCTGTGCAACGATTCTTAGTTTAACGGTCCATCTCTTACACACACACACACACACACACACACACACACACACACACACACACACACACAAGTATACCGACTCTTGCTGCGCTGGCAGCTTACAGGTACCTGTCCTTGAAAGTGGGGCCTGGCTCTGCATTGGTTGGCACACTGAAGCGCATTAGAGGCCAACGGTGGCTAATCTCCCGTGGTCCTACCTTTTGAAAAGATTTGTTTGATATCGGTGCCAGAGGGTGCGT